>NC_073377.1:13954036-14278673 GCF_028641065.1 Leucoraja erinaceus | reverse complement strand
CCTTTAAATGCCCTCCATTTCTCTTCTACATCCTTCCCATAAGACACAATGTCTCAGTTCACTCCTTTTAAATCATTTCGCATCTCATCAAAGTTAGCCTTTCTCCAATCAAAAATCTCAACCCTAGGTCCAGTTCTGACCCGCTCCATAATTATATTGAAACTAATCAGGGCCATTTTTTCTGCATCTAGCCTGTCCAATCCCTTAAGAATTTTACATGTTTCTGTAAGATTCCCTCTCATCTTCTAAATTCCAGTGAATATAAGCCCAGTCGACCCATTCTTTCATCATATTCCACTAACACCAACATGCTGCCCACTGCTCGAGTTGTCTCCCACATACCAAAGATCTGCAGGTCGGTTGGTTACAATCAGACGTTTGAACACACTTTGAGAAGCATTTTGAGAAGAAAAATCTCTGCACTTAGTCAAACGTGCCATTTCTTTTTTTACTTCTTATATCGGAGAAGGCCATTCAGTCCATCCAGTCTATGCCAGCTCTTGGAGCACGTGCATCAGTCCATTCCCCCATGTATTTCCCAGTAACCTATTCCATCCCACACGCCATCAACACCTTCCTCAATTGTACAGAGTTCAGAAAGCTATTGGTTTTTAACTGTTTAAAAAATAATCATTGATATATGTAGTTGTGACATGGGTGTCGCTACTAAATACATCAAACCTCTGGAACTATAATGCTTTTAACAAAATAATTTATTTGTCATTTGGACCCCTGGAGGTCCAAACGAAATGCCGTTTCTGCAGCCATACATTACACACAAATAGACCCCAGACACAACATAATTACATTTAACATAAACATCCATCACATAACTGTGATGGAAAGCCAAATAAACTTCTCTCTCCACTGCACTCTCCCCCCCCCCCCCCGATGTCAGAGTCAAAGTCAAAGCCCCGGCTGGCATGGGTGTCGCTATTAAATACATCAAACCTCTGAAACTATAATGCTTCTTTAACAGTAAGTTGATGCCAAGATAGTGTTTTCTCTAACAATATCTCAGCATTGCAGATTCTCAGCAGTAGATTCATTGGATGATTTTCAAATGTTTCACCTCCAGGTCAATTCATTTAAAAAACATAACTTGTTGGTTGCAGCTCAGCAGGCGACCTGTCAGAGGCTCCAGGATAACTAATCCCGCTGTGGGAGCCTCAGACTCAAAATGCCAGCTTTGCATTTGCACATGCAAAGAGATTAGCACATAGTTCAGGCATGGTTACTGAGCAGTCACTGGCCTTTGCCAATCTCATGGAGTCATACAGTGTGGAAACAGGCCCTTTGGCCCACTTGCCCATACTGACCAACTTCCCCTGTCTGCACTATAACTCACATGAACACATGAACTCATAGTTCATGAATGATAGGAGTAGGATTAAACCATTTGGCCCATCAAGTCTACTCTGCTGTTCAATCATGGCTGATCTATCTTTCCCTCTCAACCTCATTCTCCTGCCTTCTCCCCATGCCTGTGTTTGGCCCATTTCCCTCTAAACCTGGCGTTTCCATGTACACGTCTAAATGTTTCTTAAACATTGTGATAGTACCTGCCTCCATATCGCCCTTTCTGTAAAAAGGTTGCCCCTAATGTTCCTATTAAATAGTTCCCCCCTCACGTTAGTACCTGCATTGATGTAAAGCACTTTGGTCAACGAGAGTTTGTGCTATAGAAATAAAATTGACTTGACTTGACTTGACTTTAACCCCATGTCCTCTGGTTCTCAATTCTCCTACTCTCAGCAAAATACTCTGTGTGTTTACCCGATCTATTCCTGTCCCGGGTGCTCTGATTTTCTCCCACACTCTAGAGACCTACAGGTTTGTAGGTAATTGGCTTGGTTAAAATGTAAATTGTCCCTAGTTTGTGTAGGATAGTGTTAATGTGCGGATATCGCTGGTTGGAGAGGACATGGTGGGCTGAAGGGTCTGTTTCCACACTGTATCTCTAAACCAAACTAAACTGAACTAAACTGAATTAAACTAAACTAAACTAACCTAAACCTGACAGCCTGGCATAGTGATTGCGTGATTAAAGGCTGTACCAGAGAAGGTCGAAACGCGGAGAGAGATGGCGAGACTCAGACACAGGCAGGAAATGGCGATGATTGTTTATTTTCCTTTTGACAAAGATCAAGTCACTATTTCTTCCATAAATAAGTAGTTTGCTGGGATTCAACTTGTGTCGACCTTGGAATCACACACCACATGCTGCTGTTTGTTTGTTTGTTTTGTTTTGTTTTGATTTAAAAAAAATTCAAACTTTACCAGGCGGCACGGCACGATGGCGCAGCGGTAGTGTTGCTGCCTTACAGCGCCAGGGATCCAGGTTCGATCCTGACCACGTGTGCTGTCTGTATGGATTTTGTACGTTCTCCCCGTGACCTGCATGGTGTTTTCCCCGAGACCTTCGGTTTCCTCCCACACTCTAAAGACGAACAGGTTTGCTGGTTAATTGGCTTGGTTGGTAGCAATGTAAAATTGTTCCTATTGTGTGTAGGGTAATGTTTATGGGCAGATAGGGTCGTCAGCCTGGGAAGGCAGTCCGTCTAGAAGAGGAAAACTCTGATCTAAAACCTCCACTGCCTTGTGGCCATATCCAATCATGGAAAAGGCTCCAGGAGTAAACTTCAAGAAAGATCCGCAGTCGGAGCCCCTCAGGCAGTTCGTCGTTGTCTACAACCTCTGTCGGCTCCTGCGACAGTGCTGGTGCCAAACTGTAACAGTCCTGCTGTTCCTTTGTATCGATCAGTAACGTGCAGAGGGGGGACGTGCTGCATGGGCAACAGCCTGTCCTCCATATGTGACATCGCCCAGGCTTGCATCTGACCAGGATGCATCACCCATAGTCAGCCATGACTGAGGGGGGCCTACTAGTGTTAATGTGCGGGGATCCCTGGCCAGTGCGGAATTGGTGGATCGAAGGGCCTGCTTCCGTGCTGTATCTTACAAACTACCAAATAATCTAAATACTAAATATGAAATAACTGCGTCACTAGGATGGTGATGCATAGTGGTCCTGGAAATCCCCCATACTGCCGTGGACAACGAGGGTTCCTTTTCGTGGGATACCCTGGTGCGGACGTAACCCCGGAAAAGGAAGAGCAAAGCATGTCCTGGTTGGGTTGCTCCTGTGGCCTGGCCAAGCTAGTGAGCCATGGTGCCAGGCAGAAGAGGCCTCTGCCCAAGCCGACCGACCGCCTGTTCCGATTCAGATTCAGATTCAGATTCAATTTTAATTGTCATTGTCAGTGTACAGTTTCGTTGTCTCTGTACTGTACACTGACAATTAAAATTGAATCTGAATCTGAATCTGAATCGGAACAGGTGGTCGGCTTGGGCAGAAGCCTCTTCTGCCTGGCACCGTGACCCACTAGCTTGGCCAGGCCACAGAAGCAACCCAACCAGGGCATGCTTTGCTCTACCCACTCGCCTACGACCTGCTGGGTTGCTTGCTGCATTCTCCCAGCACAGCGCCGATCCTGTGCTGATTACCTAGCCAATTAACCTACCAATCTGCATGCCTTTGGAGTGTGGGAGGGAACACAATAGACAATAGACAATAGGTGCAGGAGTAGGCCATTTGGCCCTTCGAGCACCTCCATTCAATGTTATCATCGCTGATCATCCACAATCAGTACTCCGTTCCTGCCTTCCCCTGACTCTGCTATTTTTAAGAGCCCTATCTAGTTCTCTCATGAAAGCGTCCAGAGAACCGGCCTTCACCGCCCTCTGAGGTAGAGAATTCCACAGACTCACCACTCTCTGTGAGAAAAAGTGTTTCCTCGTCTCCGTTCTAAATGGCTTACTCCTTATTCTTAAACTGTGGACCCTGGTTCTGGACTCCCCCAACATTGGGAACATGTTTCCTGCCTCTCGTGTGTCCAAGCCCTTAACAATCTTATAGGTTTCAATGAAATACCCTCTCATCCTTTTAAACTCCGGAGTGTACAAGTCCAGCTGCTCCATTCTCTCAGCATCTGACAGTCCCACCATCCCAGGAATTAACCTTGTAAAAACCTACACTACACTCCCTCAATAGCAAGAATGTCATTCCTCAAATTAGGGGACCAAAACTGCACACAATACTCCAGGTGTGGTCTCACTAGGGCTCTGTACACCTGGAGACAGTCCATGCGGTCACGGGGAGAGAGCACAAACTCCGTACAGACAGCACTCGAGGTCAGGACCGAACCAAGACCATCGTTGCCGTCTTGGAAGAAGCAAAATCGACACCGCAACGACGCCCTTGAGCTAGACAGGAGTGATTACACCGACTGCATCCATTCGTCACAAACTCTGGGACACACATCAGTGTTGGGGGATCCATGAAAGAGACGTTTCCTCTGGCTGGTCACAACATGGGGTCGGCCATTCTGGTCTGTGTTAAGAAGAAGGTTCCTCACCTAGAGGATGGTGAATCTCTACCCAAGGGGGGTGGAGAAACACGGGCGGCACGATGGCACAGCGATAAAGTTACTGCCTTACAGCGCCAGAGACCCGGATTCCAAACGGACTACTGGTGCTGTCTGTAAGTTTGTACATTCTCCCCGTGACTTGTGTGGGTTTTCTCCGAGATCTTCCGTTTCCTCCCACACTCCAAAGACGCACAGGTTTATAGGATAATTGGCTTGGTATAAATCTAAAAATTGCCCCTTTAGGTGTCCCTGTGGTGTGTGCAGGATAGTGTTAACGTGCGGGGAGCATTGGCTGGCGCGGACTCAGTGGGCCGAAAGGCCTTTTCCACGCTGTAACTCTCAACTAAACTAAAAACAAAAACACATGGAAACATACAGCACAGGAACAGGCCCTTCAGTCACCATGTACTAGAAACATAGAAACATAGAAAATAGGTGCCCTATGAGCCAGCTCTCAATGAGTTTTGGGTCAATGGAGAATTTGCCCGATGACGAGGAAGAACTTGGTTAGTTATAGTGCTGATTTTCTTTAGCCTAACATTTTTGATTGTCTGCTTTGCCCACTGACTTCACCAAAGTAAGTTTGCAAAAGTTTAATTTAACTTTTTACAATAAACCAAGAACATTCCATTTTCAATATGATCATGGCTGGTCATCCAGATTCAGTACCATATAACCATATAACCATATAACATTTACAGCACGGAAACAGGCCATCTCGGCCCTACAAGTCCATGCCGAACAAATTTTTTTCCCCTTAGTCCCACCTGCCTGCACTCGTACCATAACCCTCCATTCCCTTCTCATCCATATGCCTATCCAATTTATTTTTAAATGATACCAATGAACCTGCCTCCACCACTTCCACTGGGAGCTCATTCCACACCGCCACCACTCTCTGCGTAAAGAAGTTCCCCCTCATATTACCCCTAAACATCTGTCCCTTAATTCTGAAGTCATGTCCTCTTGTTTGAATCTTCCCTATTCTCAAAGGGAAAAGCTTGTCCACATCAACTCTGTCTATCCCTCTCATCATTTTAAAGACCTCTATCAGGTCCCCCCTTAACCTTCTGCGCTCCAGAGAATAAAGACCTAACTTATTCAACCTATCTCTGTAACTTAGTTGTTGAAACCCAGGCAACATTCTAATAAATCTCCTCTGTACTCTCTCTATTTTGTTGACATCCTTCCTATAATTTGGCGACCAAAATTGTACCCCATACTCCAGATTTGGTCTCACCAATGCCTTGTACAATTTTAACATTACATCCCAGCTTCTATACTCAATGCTCTGATTTATAAAGGCTAGCATACCAAAAGCTTTCTTTACCACCCTACCATTTCCTGGGTTTACCCCATTTCCGAATAGAAACATAGACATAGAAATTAGGTGCAGGAGTAGGCCATTCGGCCCTTCGAGCCTGCACCGCCATTCAATATGATCATGGCTGATCATCCAACTCAGTATCCTGTACCTGCCTTCTCTCCATACCCCCTGATCCCCTTAGCCACAAGGGCCACATCTAACTCCCTCTTAAATATAGCCAATGAACTGGCCTCAACTACCCTCTGTGGCAGAGAGTTCCAGAGATTCACCACTCTCTGTGTGAAAAAAGTTCTTCTCATCTCGGTTTTAAAAGATTTCCCCCTTATCCTTAAGCTGTGACCCCTTGTCCTGGACTTCCCCAACATCGGGAACAATCTTCCTGCATCTAGCCTGTCCAACCCCTTAAGAATTTTGTAAGTTTCTATAAGATCCCCTCTCAATCTCCTAACTTCTAGAGAGTATAAACCAAGTCTATCCAGTCTTTCTTCATAAGACAGTCCTGACATCCCAGGAATCAGTCTGGTGAACCTTCTCTGCACTCCCTCTATGGCAATAATGTCCTTCCTCAGATTTGGAGAGACCAAAACTGTACGCAATACTCCAGGTGTGGTCTCACCAAGACCCTGTACAACTGCAGTAGAACCTCCCTGCTCCTATACTCAAATCCTTTTGCTATGAATGCTAACATACCATTCGCTTTCTTTACTAGCTTTCTTTTGGCTTCATGTCTGTGCTGAACCTGAAGCCAAATCAAACTTACCCCATCTGCATGCACGTGGTCTATTTCTCTCTGCCCCCTGCCTGTTCATGAGTCTGTGCAAGTGCCTCTTACACGTCGCTAATAACATATCTGCTTCCACCAGTATCACAGGCTGCACATTCCAGGCATTTATCACTCTCTCTGTAAAAGGCTTGCCTCGTAAATCCCCTTTATGCATTCCCTCTCTCACCATGAAATGATGCCCTCTGGTGAACAACAAACTGCTGGAGAAACCTAGGTGGTCAGGCAGCATCTGTGGAGTCTCTCTTGACATCATTCTCAAGATGTGGATACAAGGAGCTGTGGATGCTGGTTTACTAACAAAAAGACACAAACCACTGGATTAACCGACCAAGGAGCATTTCTGGATAGATGGTTTTTCGGTTTGGAATCCTTCTTTAGACTGATTGTAGGGGGTGGGGAGGTGGGGTGGCAGAGAACGCTGGAAGAGAGGAGGGGCAGGACAAAGCCTATGGTAATATGTTGATAGAGGTTCATATCACGCTGCCTTATAGAGTTTTGGATCATTCTTCACAGGTTCACAAGTTATAGGAGTAGAATTAGGCTATTCGGCCCATCAAGCCTACTCTGCCATTCAATCATGGTTGATTTCTGCCTCCTAATCTTATTTTCCTGCCTTCTCCCCATAACCATTGGCACCCGTTCTAATAAAGAATTAGCCTTGGCCTCCATTGACTTGACCTCCACAGTCCTCTGGGGCAATGAGTTCCACAGATTAACTACCTTCGGACTAAATAAGTTCATCTTCGCCTCCTTTCTAAAAGAGCTCCCTTTAATTCAGTGGCTATGACCTCTGGTCCTAGACTCTCCCACCATTAGAAACATCCTTTCCACATCCACATCTACCTATGCCTTTCATTATGATATAATTAAGATAGGCCCCAATTTTCTTTGTTGGAGCGCAGTGATCAATGCATGTCTTGATCAAACTGGTGATGATCGGTGAAACCGACCAGATATTGAAATACCTAGATAGAGAGCAAATGGATTCAATCATGGCTGATCTATCTGTCCCTCTTAACCCAACTCTCCTGCCCTCTCCCCTATCCTTTCTAATCAAAAATCTATCAAAATTAAAATTAAAAAATATCCACATATCTTGCCTCCACCGCTGTCTGCGGCAATGAATTCCAGATTCACCACCCTCCGACTAAAGAAATTGCTCCTCATTTCCTTTCTCAGTGGCTAATCAATACATATTTGAATGAATGAATACTTTATTGTCACATGTGACAGGTCACAGTGAAAATCTTTGTTTGTATGCCCAAGGTATGCAAATAGTCACCACATAAAGGGCACTGACATAGTTACAAAGTATCCCACAGCAGGTCCATCTTTGCTCTAAACCCCCCCCCCCCCCCATGGTGGTCCCCCCCACATCAGTTCCTCCATTGTCCTCCCCCCCCCCCCCCCCCTCACAGTGGTCCCCCCCACGCTGAGTCCTTAGTTCCCCCCCTCAGCAGTATTGTTCCCACCCCGACATGGTCCATTCTCATCATCGACCGCCACACCGGCCTCTCCACTATCACCGCCAGGTCCTCTCTGGACGGCTCCATGGTGCCGACGTTGGCCCCAGCTGCGGCTCCGTCAACCCAGGCTCCGTCGACTCGTGGGACTCCAACTCCGACCCACAAGGCTCCGGCCTTGGCTTCTCAGCGGCCTTCTGGGAAACGTCTGCTGCCACGGCCCTCCAGGAGGTGCTGGTCCTAGAACCACTATTTATGGCACTGTCCTAGGAAGAGGGTACTTTTGCAGTTTGGTTGGTGAACTCCCAAAGTAAACCTGTCTCACTCGCACTGGAACATCCGAATAAATCTCGTATTTCCTCTGCCTCAGCTGTTAAATTGTCCAATAAGATCATAACTTTGAATTATTATCATTGGTTTTTATTACTCTTGGGTAAACATTGCTGTTGCCGCATCTCTGTGAGGAACCTTGGAAGACTTGGAAGATGCAGGCTACAGCCCAATGAAGAACAGTAGTTCTACAATGGGGATACAGTGCGGGAACAGGCTTTCGCTCCACCCAGTCCATGCCTACCAGCGATCCCCGCACATTATTAACACTATCCTACACACCCTAGGATTAATTTACAATTTTACCAAGCAAAATTAACCTACAAACCTGTACGTCTTTGGAGTGTGGGGGGAAACCTGAGCTCCAGGGGAAAACCCACCCCAGTCATGGGGAGAACGTACAAACTCCGTACAGACAGCACCCATAGCCAGGATAAACCCCGGGCCTCTGGCGCTGTATGGCAGCAACTCTACCGCTGCACCATCAGGATGCCCTCTCTAATTTAAACAGCAATAAAGAGGTAAGCTGCATGTAAAAGAAACAGCGACGTCTGAAGAAGGGTCCAGACCGTAAACATCAACTATCCATGCTCTCCAGAGAAGCTGCCTGACCCGCAGAGACAGTCATAGAGTCAGTGTTTAAGAAGGAACTGCAGATGCTGGAAAATCAAAGGTACACAAAAAAGCCGGAGAAACTCAGCGGGTGCAGCAGCATATATGGAGCGAAGGAAATAGGCGACGTTTCGGGGCGAAACCCTTCTTCAGAATGGTATAGAGTCATAGAGTCATATAGTGTGAAAACAGGCCTGCAGCCCAACATGCCCACACCAATCAATATGCCCATCTGCACTAGTCCCAGCTGCCTGTGTTTGGCCTATATCCTAAATCGAAGACAGACACAAAGTGTTGGAATAACTCCACAGGTCAGGGAGCATCATTGAACAAAAAGGATGGGTGATGATACGGGTCGGGTCAGGGTCTGAAGAAAGGTCCTGAAGCGAAACGTCACCTATCTTCTTTCTCCAGAGATGCTGCCTGATCCATTGAGTTACTCCACAATTACATTCCCTCTAAACCTATCCTATCCATGTACCTGTCCAAACGATTTTTAAATATTTTTAAACCCGCCTCAGCACCATGCTCCATGCCAGTGCAACCTTTAGTGGGATGGATGGGCCTGGAAGATTCCCTTCTGTTGACGGAGAACTCCATTATAGGAAATGCTCTTGCAGAGGAGAGCTGTTTAGTTTAGTTTATTGTCACGTGTATCAAGGTGCAGTGATAAAACTTTTGTTGCGTGCTATCCAGTCAGCTGAAAGACAATACCTCCTCTGGCAGCTCTTTCCATACGCCTACCACCGTTTGTGAAAAAGGTTGCACTTCAAGTTACTATTAAATCTTCCACCCTCCTCCCTTCCCTAATCTTAAACCTATGCCTTTTGGTTCTTGATTCCCCTACTCTGGGTAAAAGACTCTGTGCTTAAAGGTGCCAATATTTATTTTGTTATCAAACTGCCATCATTCCAGCATTTAAAAGATTGTTGTACCCTCCAGATAAGTTTCAATAGAAAAAGTGAATATTCTACAATGAATGACATTTCAATTAGAATACAAAGATGGCAAGGATATACATTTTTCAGATGAACTAACTAATTCATGTTTCCAAACTAATGGAGTTGAGCTGTGCACTCTATGATATTGTTTACACTGGCTCCTTCTGGCAAAATGTCACGCATTTCCAATTTACATTACAAGGTGTCGGCATGGGGTTTCCCCATTCTTATTCAGCTCATCACATGCAGCGCTCTGCACTTTCATTACTGCGCAACCTGTGAGCCTTCATCGCGGAAAGGAGTGCTCTTCTCCTCCGATGATAACACAGAAAGGGCGAAGGCTGTTGAAAATTAATTGTTAGTCACCTGGAGCGATTTACATCAAACTTCAGTCGAATCTATCCCTTCACAAGGGAATGGTGGTGCAGTGGTAGAACTGCTGCCTTACAGCGCCAGAGACCCAGGTTCGATCCTGACTATGGGTGCTGTCAGTACAGAGTTTGCATGTTCCCCCCGTGACTGAGTGGGTTTTCCCCGAGTTTCTCCGGTTTCCTCCCGCACTCCAAAGACCTGCAGGTGTGTAGGTTAATTGGCTTGGTATCATTGTAAATTGTCCCTGTTGTGTGCAGGATAGTGTTAATGTGCGGGGATTGCTGCTCGGCGCGGTCTCGGTGGGCCTGATGGCCTGTTTCCGCGCTGTAGCTCTGAACTAAACTAAACTACAAATTCTAACTAAGTACCGATTCCTCGGAGCCGAGATATCAAAAGCATTTAATAATGAATAAGCGGAAAAGGCAGAGTGTACATGATGCCAGACTTACAAGATCAAAAGAGGAATGTAAAGCCCATACCTCATCCCAGGCTGTAAGGGAAAGGTGGAAGAGGTCTCCAATCCAAGAGGGCATTGCACTGTAACATAATTATAGCACAATGTCGAGTCACAGTCACAGAGTGATACAGTGTGGAAACATGCCCTTCTGCCCAACTTGCCCATATCGGCCAAAATATCCCAGCTACACTAGTCCCACTGCCTGCTTTTGGCCCATATTACCTCCAAACCTGTCCTATCCATGTACCTGTCAAACTATTTCTTAAAAGTTGGGATTGTCCCTGCATACACCCACCACCCTTTGTGCGAAAAAGTTCAAGTTCAAGTTACATTTATTGTCACATGGTCCAATTGGTACAGTGAGATTTGAGTGACCTTTCCATCCAGGGCCTCTTCCTCTGCCAAAGTGAGACCAAACATAAATTGGAGGAACAGCACCTCATATTTCTCTTGGGCAGCTTCCACCCCATCGGTATAAATATTGATTTCCCTAACTTCAAGTAATTCTTGCATCTCCTCCCTTTCCGTCCCTCCCACACCCTAGTTGTCATACCCTACCCACAGCCAACAATGGACCATTGTGGGCTCCACCTTGCCTTGATCATTGTTGCTTTATGCATATCTTTCATTCATTTGTTCTATGTATCATCTAGATCTCTCGTTTCCCTTTCCCCTGAAGAATGGTCTTCACCTGAAGAAAACGTCACCTATTATTTTTCTCCAGAGATGTTGCCTGACCCGCTGAGATACTCCATCTTTTTGAGTATCTTCTGTTTAACCCAGCATCTGCAGTTCCTTCTTATACATAGTTTCCGTAGAAGACTACTTCTAAAGGGAGGTTCTACTGCAGTTGTACAGGGTCTTGGTGAGACCACACCTGGAGTATTGCGTACAGTTTTGGTCTGAGGAAAGACATTCTTGCCATAGAGGGAGTACAGAGAAAGTTCACCAGACTGATTCCTGGGATGGCAGGACTTTCATATGAAGAAAGACTGGATAGACTCGGCTTATACACGCTAGAATTTAGAAGATTGAGAGGGGATCTTATAGAAGCTTACAAAATTCTTAAGGGGTTTGACAGGCTAGATGCAGGAAGATTATTCCCGATGTTGGGGAAGTCCAGAACTAGGGGTCACAGTTTAAGGATAAGAGGGAAATCTTTTAGGACCAAGATGAGAAAAACATTTTTCACACAGAGAGTGGTGAATCTGTGAAATTCTCTGCCACAGAAGGTAGTTGAGGCCAGTTCATTGGCTATATTTAAGAGGGAGTTAGATGTGGCCCTTGTGGCTAAAGGGGTCAGGGGGTATGGAGAGAAGGCAGGGATGGGATACTGAGTTGGATGATCAGCCATGATCATATTGAATGGCGATGCAGGCTCGAAGGGCCGAATGGCCTACTCCTGCACCTATTTTCTATGTTTCTATGTTTCTACAAATGTCCCCTGGTGTACGGCAGCTTGTTTAGATGAAACACTTAGTGTTTGTCATTCACAACTCCTGAAGTGTATATTAAAAATGGAAGACATGAGTTCAGTGTTTCTATGAGAACTAGACAAAGCTGAATCTTTTGTGTCTTCTGATTTCCTTGAAGGGAGTACTGCCAATTATGGTGAATATCACTACAAAAGATGATTATGTAGAACATAACAGAAGTTGTCAAGCAAGCATCTGCAGAACCTGCTTGTAATTTAAATTGCACCAAGAACTATTCTAACCTTTCCATGCATTCCTGTGATGTAGAAATATGCTATTTAGTCAACCAAGTTCATGCCAGCTCAGAGTCATAGTGTCATACCACCTGGAAACAGGTCCTTAGTAACAACTTTCCCACACCAGCCAACATGCACCATCTATATTAGTGCCACCTGCCTGCGTTTGACCCTTATCCCTCCAAACCTGTCCTATCCATGTACCCGTCTCAATGTTTCTTAAACGTTTGGACAGGAGCTGCCTCAACTACCTTCTCTGGCAGCTTGTTCTATACACACACCAACCTTTGCATGAAAAGGTTACCCCTCAGATTCTTATTAAATCTTGCCCCCCTCATCTTAAACCTATGTCCTCTTGTTCTCGAATATCACTCTGTGCAAAAGACCCTGTGCGTCTATCCTCTGTAAGATCTCTCCTCATCCTCCTGAGATAAATATTTTTTCTTTTCCCCTCAAAATTTCCTCCTTCATTTCATCTCCTGCAGGGATTGGTCCCTCATAATAGTGAAAAGATGTGGATGTGGAGAGGATGTTTCCACTGGTGGGAGAGTCTAGGATTAGAGGTCTTAGCCTCAGAATTAAAGGACGTTCTTTTAGGAAGGAGATACATAGGTACATAGATACAGAGAAAATAGTTGCAAGGGTCGGCCTTTTGAGCCAGCACCGCCATTCAATTTGATCATGTCTGAATCATCAGTACCCCATTCCTGCCTTCCCCACATATCCCTTGATTCTGCTAGCCCTAAGAGCTCTATCTACAGTAACTCTGTTTTGAATGCATCCAGGGAATCAGCCTCCACTGTCTTCTGAGGCAGCAAATTCCACAAATTCACAACTCTCTGGGTGAAAAATATTTCCTCATCTCAGCTCTAAATGGCCTACCCCTTATTCTTAATCTGTGGCCCCTGGTTCAGGACTCCCCCAACATCAGGAACATGTTTCCTGCATTTAGCGTGTCAAGTCAAGTTTATTTGTCACTTACACATACGAGATGTGCAGTGAAATTAAAAGTGGCAATGCTCGCGGACTTTGTGCAAAAAGACAAACAAACAAACAACCAAACAAACTACAAACAGAATGGAACAGAATCACATATTCTTTTACATATTAAATATTGTGGGCGGAAGGAAAAAGGGAAAAAAACAGCAATTTCAAAAAAAGCAGTAGAATGATACAGTAAAGTTAGTCCCTGGTGAGATAGGACTTTGCAGTCCTAAAGGCCTCTGGGAAGAAACTCCTTCTCAACCTCTCCGTTCTCACTGCATGGCAACGGAGGTGTTTGCCTGACCGTAGCGGCTGGAACAGTCCATTACAGGGGCGGAAGGGATCTCCCATGACATTGTTGACTCTGGAGTTGCATCTCCTGATGTATAGTTCCTGCAGGGGGGCAAGTGAAGTTCCCATAGTGCGTTCGGCCGAACGCACTACTCTCTGCAGAGCCTTCTTGTCCTGGGCAGAGCAATTCCCAAACCAGATGGTAATGTTCCCGGACAAGATGCTTTCCACAGCCGCTGAGTAGAAGCACTGGAGGATCCTCCGAGACACTCTGAATTTCCTCAATTGCCTGAGGTGGTAAAGGCGCTGCCTTGCCTTACTCACGAGTACTGCGGCGTGTGATGTCCATGTCATATCCTCAGAGATGTGGACTCCCAGATATTTAAAACAGCTCACCCTATCCACAGGATCCCCATTTATACTCAATGGTGTGTACGTGAAGGAGTTTCTTCCCAGAGGCCATTCGGACTGTAAACTCCTATCTCACCTGGGACTAACTTTACTGAACATTTTTCCTTCCAATATTTAATATGTAAAAGAATATGTGTGTGTTTATGATTGTGTTTATAGTTTGTTTGGTTGTTTGTTTGTTTGTATTTTTGCACAAAGTCCGCGAGCATTGCCACTTTTCATTTCACTGCACATCTCGTATGTGTATGTGACGAATAAACTTGACTTGACTTGACTTGACTTGACTTGACTTGACTTGACGTCCTCGGATGATGTGCCCTCCTAAAGTCCACGATCAGCTCCTTAGTTTTTTTTATGTTCAAGAGGAGGCTGTTATCCTGACACCAGAGTGCTAGATCAGCCACCTCCTCCCGGTAGGCCTTCTCATCGTTATCTGAGATCAGGCCCACCACCACAGTGTCATCAGCAAACTTGATTATTGATTCGGAGCTGAACCTAGCCACACAGTCATGTGTGTACAGGGAGTACAATAGGGGGCTGAGGACGCAACCCTGGGGCGATCCTGTGCTCAGGGTGAGGGACTTCAGTGAGGGTGAGGGTGAGGGCGATGGTGCATCTAGCGTGTCCAATCCCTTAATAATTTTATATGTTTCTATAAGATTCCCTCTCATCCTTCTAAATTCCAGCGAATACAAGCCCAGTTGTTCCATTCTTTCATCATATGACAGTCCCGCCATCCCAGGAATTAACCTGGTGAACCTACATTGCACTCCCTCAATTGCAAGAATGTCCTTCCTAGCAAGAATGTCCTTTCCAGAGGGGAAATTTCTTCAGTCAGAGGGTGGTGAATCTGTGGAATTCTTTGCCACAGAAGGGTGTGGAGGCCAAATCAGCGGATATTTTTAAGGCAGAGATAGATAGATTCTTGTTTAGTACGGGTGTCAAAGGTTATGGGTAGAAGGCAGGAGAGTGGGGTTAGGAGCACGAGATAGATCAGCCATGATTGAATGGCGGTGTAGACTTGTTGGGCTGAATGGCCTAATTCTATTCCTATTCCTTATGACCTTATGACCTTATGACCTTGTGACCTTATGACCTTGCCGCGGCAGGCAGGGGTGACTCACGGGTGCCTAATCAAAAGGTTGTTGTTCTTGTGGGAGCCTTGACAGTGAGTGATGAGATACTATTCCACTGTGAAAGACATCACAGCTCCAGCCCAGTCCTGACCTTGTCGAAGCCACACAAGCATATTGTAAAAATCTAGGTTGCGTGGGAACCATGACTTGTGGCTTTCTGACCAGATCCAGTTTGTTTTGACTGTTGTGCTGGCCAGACTGAGATCAGTTCACCGCAGCAAAGCTTCACCTTTGAAAATGGAACCTCTCAGTTCAGTTTAGTTTAGAGATACAGTGCGGAAACAGGCTCATCGGCCCACTGAGTCGGCGCCGACCAGCGATTTTCCCGCACGCTAACACTATCCTGCACATTCTAGGGACAATTTACAATTTTTAGCGAAGCCAATTAGCCTACAAAACTGAATGTCTTTGGAGTGTGGGAGGAAACCGGAGCTCCTGGAGAAAACCCATGCAGGTCACAGGTAGAGAGTGCAAACTCTGCACTGACAGCAACCGTAGTCAGGATCGAACCCGGGTCCCTGGCGCTGTAAGGCAACAACTCTACCTGTACGCCACCATGCCACCCATCTTCTGCGTTATTTTGTGGTTCTCTCATTTGATCTCTGTAACCATTGGCGTTGGGGAAGGGGGCGGGGGGGGGGGTGAGGGGGCCGGGGGGAAGGGGAGGGAGGCTGGGGGGGGGGAAGGGGGAGGGGGGCTGGGGGGAAGGGGGAGGGTGGCGGGGGGGAAGGGGGAGGGGAACCCAGAAAGCAATCCTAAACCGTAACCTCTCTGCAACTTGTGAGGTTAAGCCCTAGTCCTGTTTTTAAGCACGACGCCCAGTTGACATAATCACGCCAGAGTTGCGTCGTTGGAAATACCGCCTTATGTACAACATGTTGACTTATTTTCCCTAAAGTAGGTTTTGTGAAAAACAAGTGGTGAAAGAGGGCAGGAAGGGAGATGGAAGGGAAAATGCTATGTTTAGGCGAGGGGGTTGGGTGAGGAACATTGGTTACATTACAATGGTATCAGCTCTGAAAGAATAATTCATTAACTTGCTTGTGAAGTTTGGGATGTCAAGGGGATGTGATAAATCGCCATCAAAGGCCCCGTGTTCATCTGAGCTAAAGCTAAAGCTTAAAGTAATGCAGATTGTTGACCTCACACAGGCAATACACTAGGCTGATTAAATGAATTTACATTAAACAATGGTAGAGCCATACGGTGCATTGTTTATTTGTCCTCTCCCAGTTTTTCGACCTCACGGCATGATTAAAGTATTTACCTTTTATGCTTTTTCATCTCATAACCCAGAAACCTTATGGATAATATTTACTTTCAACATAAATCATTATTTACCCTCCGCCATTTATCTTACTCAATGTATAAAACAACAATCTCTCAAGATGACACCCCATCTCCTTGACACCGAGGCAGCTGACATGTGAACAGTGTCTGCAGGCAGCCACAGGCAGCAGTTACAGCAATTGGAGTTAAATTGTGAATCCACAAAGACTGATCTTTTCCCCGTCGCCAACCCTTCCACCCCCCCCCCATCCCAACTTTCTCCGCCTTTGACATTCCTTATCAATGCCGCCCATTTGAGCTCGCGACAGAAGCAGAGTGCATCAAAGTGGGCTTTGTGCTAGAAAAAACAGTTTATTATTCTCCAGCAAACATCATCATTTAGCTGAAGCAGCAGGGCTTGAATGGCTTCAAGCTAGGGGAACCAGATGTATTTGGACCTCTGTCAGGCAATTTCATCGCGCCACCTGATATACAGCAATGGACTGTAAAGGGCCACACATATTCATGTAGATAGAGTACACTCACTGGAGAGCCACAAATCATCTGAGTTAAATGTTATGCAGAATGTGTCCAGGTTATCGATGTCCTATGTTGATATGTCTGAACTGTATATTTATTAAATAGTCCAGCAACGTTCCACATGCATTTACCCTGTAGAACAAAATGGTAAATGTATTGCACATATGAAAGAGCAGAGGACATGGAGCTTTAATCAGATTGTTGTAATGATATTGTTTCAAATCGAACAGTGCAATGCAAATGTGCCTCGTATTTTAGAGGGAAACCTGGGAATTTTGGGCAAATATTTTTCATCAGCAACAGTTTGTCGTCAGTGCCATTTCCTTTTCTTCCAAGCACACTCCTCAAGCCTAGTTTTTGTTGTCACCATAGTTTAACTGTGTAAAAGCATCTTAGATTCTCATGTGGCATTGCGATTGTGGTTCTTGGTTTAACATTTAGCTTGTGGGGCGTTTGTTAACACGGAGATAGCTTATTATTCAACAATACTAAAGTTGCTGGTTTGCAGCGAAGAAGATTAGTCCAATTCTACAGAAGGGTGGAGATCGGTTGGATAGTCAGGCAGAGCACTGGCAGATGAAATGTAATCCCAACAATTGAGAGGTGATGCATATTTTGGGAAGTCAAAATTGGACATATCAAGTAAAACGTAGGGTGCTAAGGAATGCTGATGAGGATTTTGGTGCTTAAATCCATTGTTCTGGAGTATTGCATACTTGTGGAGTATTGCGTACAGTTTTGGTCTCCAAATCTGAGGAAAGACATTAATGCCATAGAGGGAGTACAGAGAAGGTTCACCAGACTGATTCCTGGGATGTCAGGACATTCGTATGAAGAAAGACTGGATAGACTCGGCTTGTACTCGCTAGAATTTAGAAGATTGAGGGGGATCTTATAGTAAGTTACAAAATTCTTGATGGGTTGGACAGGCTAGATGCAGGAAGATTGTTCCCAATGTTGGGGAAGTCCAGAACAAGGGGTCACAGCGTAAGGATAAAGGGGAAATCTTTTAGGACTGAGATGAGAAAAACACTTTTCCCACAGAGAGTGGTGAATCTGTGGAACTCTCTGCCACAGAAGATAGTTGAGGCCAGTTCATTGGCTATATTTAAGAGGGAGTTAGATGTGGCCCTTGTGGCTAAAGGGATCAGGGGGTATGAAGAGAAGGCAGGTACAGGATACTGAGTTGGATGATCAGCCAAGATCATATTGAATGACGGTGCAGGTTTGAAGGGCCGAATGGCCTACTCCTGCACCTATTTTCTATGTTTCTATGTTTCTAACACTACCCTGCACACATTGGGGGCAATTTACATTTATACCAAGCCAATTAACCTACAAACCTGTATGTCTTTGGAGTGTGGGAGGAAATTGAAGATCTCGGAGAAAACCCATCTCATGGGGAAAACATACAAACTCTCAACGTACAGACAGCACCCGTAGTCGGGATCGAGCCCAGGTCTCCGGCTCTGTAAGCGCTGTAAGGCAGCAACTCTACCACTGTGCCACCGTGCCGTCCACGGTGTGACATAGAGAGGCTTAGATAGGGTAACATAGGGTGGAAGTGTCAAGGACTCATTGCATGCTGTCCGGAAGAGGATTGACACTTATCCACTACATATCCACATATCCACTAAGGGCAGCACGTTGGTGCAGCGGTAGAGTTGCTGCCTAACAGCGCTTGCAGCGCGTGAGACCCTGGCCCAATCCCAACTACGGGTGCTGTCTGTACGGAGTTTGTACGTTCTCTCCGTGACCTGTGTGGGTTTTTCTCCGAGATCTTTGGTTTCCTCCCACACTCCAAAGATGTACAGGTTTGTAGGGTAATTGGGTTGATGTAAATGTATAAGTGTAAAATTGTCCCTACAACGTGTATGTGTTAATGTGTGGGGATCGCTGGTTGGTGTGGACTCGGTGGGCCGAATAGCCTGTGTCCATGCTGTACCTCCAAACTAAACTAATCTAAACTACAATCATTCCTTTCTTATACTTGTATATAATTGTCCTCACTGAATAATTTGACTGGGTAACATTGCAAAACAAAGCTATTCACTGCATCTCCGTATATGTGACAATAAAACAAAACTAAACTAAACTGAAGTAAATTAAAGTTAGATCACCATAATCCGACTGAATGGCAGTAGGTGCATGGTGCTGTATTTCTGTTGCTCTTTTTACCTGGTGGCACAATGGCACAACTGGTAGAGCCGTTGCCATACAGCACCAGAGTCCTGGGTTCGCTCCTGAGCTAAAATGTATATTATTGCCGTTTGCTCCTGAGCTGTCTCTGTGGAGTTTGCACGTTCTCCCAGTGACCACATGGGTTTCCTTTGGGTGCTCTGGTTTCCTCCCAGATCCCAAAGATGTGCGGCTTTGTAGGTTAATTGGCCTCTGGTGTGTAGGGAGTGGATGCGAAAGTGGGATCACATAGATCTAGTATGAATGGGTGATCGATGGTCGGCGTGGACTCGGTTTCAGCTCAGTTTGGTTTATTGTCACGTGTACCGAGGTACAGTGAAAAGTTTTTGTTGCGTGCTAACCAGTCAGCGGAAAGACAATACATGATTACATGATTATATGCTGGGCTGATGGACCTGTTTCCATGCTGTATCTCTAAACTAAACGAGAGAGAGAGAGAGGGAGTGAGAGAGAGCGAGAGAGAGAGAGAGAGAGATTGAGAGAGAGAGCAGCAATGTGTTCAGATTTTTGGCTTTGGCGTAACTGAATGTCACATAAATTAGTAATTAAGCTGTCAATTGTCAGAATTATTAACAAGCTAATTTTCACTGATTTAACTTGCCTGCCTTGCACGTTCTTTTAAAATCAGAGTGAGATTTTGCAAATGACTCGATACAATATGTATAAAGTGTAGTACATGGTAATGGGAAAGATTTGAATCTATTGATGGCTTAATTTGATGTAAGATATGCTCACACCTGCTCCCTGTCTCCCAGCAAGTACTAGCCTAACCCCCTCCAACCAAAAGCACTGCATAATTTAACAGCCAGGGTTGTAAAATGTATATTATTGCCAAATTACTTGCGAATGAATGTAGTTTTAATGAGTGGACATTCATACTTCATCCATTAGCTCCTTGCAATTATGACTCTATTACAGCAGACACTCCAACACCATAATCATGTTGCTGCCCCACAAGAAAAAAAATAGGTAGACCGAAGGTTAATAGCTATGAAGACAGAGGCAGAGTGGAGTAAAGGGTTTGATGTTGCCCTGCTGTGAATGATTTTCACAGTCTTTTATTTCGCAGACCTCTCTTCACAGTTTTGACCCTGGCCATTCAAACAGCAACCAGAAACCCAGGGCACTCAAAATCACATTATAGCTCATGCAGACTTTCCCATTGAAGACCATGAACGGAGCTGTGAAAATGCATCACATTATAAACCAGTCTGTGACATTTTGGAAGATTCAATCTTGGCAGAGGGGATGTAAATGCATGATGCGCCTTGTTCCATTTTCCTTTCCATTGGGTCGGCACGGTGGCACAGTGGTAGAGAAAGGTCAAGGTGGGCGGCGCGACTCGCGTCGCAGTGGTCTCTGCAGTTCGCCTGTCTTTTTATTATTTTTTGTCTCGTTTGAATGTAGTTTTTATTTTTATTTTTTTGTGTATGTGTGTATGTGTGTGGGGGGCGAGGGGGGGGGGGGGGTGAAACTTTTAAAATCTATCCCCTGCACAGGAGAACCCGACCCTTTCTCTGTCGGGTCTCCGTTGTCGTTGGGGCCGAGCACCGTGGAGCGGCCTCCAGCAAGAACGACCTGGGGCTCCAGTCACGGAGCTGCGGACCTACTCACCATCGTGGAGCTGGCCGAGTTCGGAGCGAGTGGAGCTGTGGTGGCGCTCGGCTGCGACCTGACCCCGGAGATTCGGAGGCTCCAACCGCAGGTCTGGTGGACAGTAATACCGGGAGCCCGCGGGTCCCTGCTGGGAGACCGCTTTTCGGGGCTTCCGCAACGGCGACTTCACCCGTCCGAGTTGCGGGGTTGAAGAGTACCTGGAGCGGGGCCTTACATCATCGCCCAGCGCGGCTTGGAATGGCTGCGGGACTTTGCTAGCGCACACCGGGGGCTCCAACAACAAGACCCGGAGCGCGGCCTTGCATCGCCCAGCGTGGCGTAAATGGCCGCGGGACAATTACCATCGCCCGCCGGGGGCTTTGACTCTGACATCGGGAGGGGAATGGGGAGTGCAGGGGAGAGATAAGTTTGCCTTCCATCACAGCGAGGAGGAGATGCGCTGTGATGGATGTTTGTGTAAATTGTGTTGTGTCTTGGTTCTTCTTCTTGTGTGTATGACTGCAGAAACAACATTTCGTTTGAACCTCAATGGGGTTCTGTACGGAGTTTGTACGTTCTCCCCGTAACCTGCGTAGGTTTTGTCCAGTATAATAATAATATCTTTTATTGTCATTGCACATAAGCGCAACAAGATTTGGTATGCAGCAGATTTAGATATAGATACCCCAAGAACATGGATTGTAAAAAGAACAGTAAAATGTAGGGCCGAGATGGCCTGTTTCCGTGCTGTAATTGTTATATGGTTATATGGTTATATGGTTAAAATAGTCAAAACAGTATCTCTGGTTTCCTCCCACACTCCAAAGATGTACAGGTTTGCAGGCTAATTGGCTTGGTAAAATTGTAAATTGTCCCTAGTGTGTGTAGGATAGTGTTCGTGTGCGGGGATCGCTGGTCGGCGCGGACTCAATGGGCTGAAGAGCCTGTTTCCGCACTGTAACTCTAACTTAAACAAAAATAAACTAAATCTGACTATAATGCCTGGGGAATTTGAACTCCTACATTTTTAGACTTTAGACTTTTAGACTTTAGAGATTCAGAGCAAATCAGACCTTTAGGCCCAGTCCATCCAGTGATCACCCCATACAGTAGCAATATCCTACACATTAGAAACAATTTACAATTTTACCAATGCCAATTAACGTAGAAACCTGTACGTCTTTGGAACGTGGGAGGGAAGAGACTTTTTATTTTCCCCAAAGTCTGCTGTGCTTCAGTCACTGTGCAGAATAGTTGGAAGAGCTGTTTCCCCAGCCCTGCTCCTTTTAATACAGTTTGAGATCACGTTGACATAACCTTAAAACTATGAGTTTCATGTCACCCTCTGCCGAGCACTTCTGCCACTTTATTGCAGGGCCAAATGGCCTACTCCTGCACCTATTGTCTATTGTCTATTTCTCTGCGTTTTGGAACATTAAAATTGGTGGGTGCATTCTATTGAGCCTCAACCGTGTTCCTTCCAGTATGTAATTGGCCACGAGTCTTTTACCCAGACTAAAACACAGTTTTTGATGAGTAGTGGGGCAGTTCTTCAGTACCTTGCCATCATTTATTCCACAAGAAACAGAAACAAATGATCTTGGCATTTGTTCCATTGTGTTTGCGAAATCTTGCTGTGTGCAAATGAGTTTCCAGGTCACCCACATTAGAAAACTTCAGAATTACGTGATTGGTTTGGAAACGCTTCCTCTTGTGAAGGTGCTGAAGATATAAATAGAAGGCAGGAGGAGCAACATTGGTCCTGTCATTTTGCATGTTCCATCATGACCACAAACAGAAGCTGTGAACTGAGCTATCATTTCTAGGTTTAGAGATAGAGCATGGAGACAGACCCTTTGCCCACCAGGAACACGCTGACCATTGATCACCCGATCGCGCCAGTTCTATGTTAATCCCACTCTCCCATCCAGTCCCTACACATGAAGGACAGTTTTACAGAGGCCAATTAACCTACAAACCCGCACAGCTTTGGAAGTGGGAGGAAATCAAAGCACATGCCGAGGGTGGGGCAACATGGTTACAAACATAGGCTGGCCCTCAGATTGCCCCGTGCAATTGTGCACCGTGCAGGGTGGTGAATCTGTGGAATTCATTGCCGCAGACGCTGTGGGGGACAAGTCATTCAGTATTTTTAAGGCGCAGATTGACAACTTCTCAGTTCAGTTCATTTTAGTATATTGTCATGTGTACTAATAGCAACAACATCAACCATAATGAAGTGCCTTGAAAGGTTAGTATCTGTATATCTGTTATGTGCCCATATCTGTTCAGTTTAGTTTATTGTCACATGTACCGAGGTACAGTGAAAAACTTGTTTTGTGTGCTAGCCAGTCAGCAGAAAGACAAGACATGATTACAATCAAGCCAAGATAAGGGAATAAAGTTTAGTGCAAGGTAAAGCCAGCAAAGTCCGATCAAGGATAGTCCGAAGGTTGCCAATGAGGTAGATAGTAGTTCAGCTTTGCTCTCTTGTTGTGGTAGGATGGTTCAGTTGCCTGATAACGGCGAGGAGGATTCTTGATTAATAAGGGTGTCAGGGGTTATGCTGTATGTGGGAAAGCATATCACAAATGTGCATTCAAGAAGTGACCAAGAGGAATGATGAGGGGGTGGTGATAGATGTTATCTGCATGGACATCTTCTACCATTGTGGTAAAAAATGGCTTTTGCTACATTGGCTATCATTTAGCGTACTGTGTTATGTATGTTACAATGTTGAAGACCTTGGTGAGATGCTGGTTAGTACGGGTGTCAAAGGTTATGGGGAGAAGGCAGGAGAATGGTGTTGAGAGGGAAAGATAGATCTGCCATGATTGAATGGTAGTGGAGACGATGGTCCGAATGGCCTAATTGTGCACCTATAACTTATGAAGTACATGGATAGGACAGGTTTAGAGGGATACGAGGCAAATGTGGGCAGGTGGGACTAGTGCAGATAGGATATGTTGGCAGGTTGAGTCAAAAGGCTGGTTTATACACTGTATCACTCTATGACTATGATTCTATGAACTTACACAGGTACAAACTCCTTGAAAACTCACCATCTACCATCCATACAGGATGTTAATTTAACTGTCACTAAAATACTGGAGAGAAGAATTTCAGACACTTGCTTAAACGCCTGCCTGTAACTCTTCCTCGGTGTAGCATCAATTTAACGCATTGTAGCATCTCAACGTGGGTTCACCGTGGCATCTGCTG
Organism: Leucoraja erinaceus; assembly: GCF_028641065.1. Lineage (NCBI taxonomy): Eukaryota > Metazoa > Chordata > Chondrichthyes > Rajiformes > Rajidae > Leucoraja > Leucoraja erinaceus. Next base: position 14,254,598 of record NC_073377.1, on the reverse strand, counting down.
CATCGTTGCCATTCCCATGAATTACATTGGCAGAAGGCAAGGGAGTATCAGGAAAAAAAACTCATGCAAACTGAATGCAAGCTCCCTAAAATGTGCCCTTAGTGTGGGCATGGCAAGGGGCGAGAGCTTACTGACATTGACATAACTTATGGCTGACACAAAGAGATGAAGTAACTCAGCAGGTCAGGCAGAATCTCTGGAGAAAAGGGATAGGCGATGTTTCGGGACGAGACCCTATAAAGGCAAGTATGCTGAATGCCTTCGGCACGAGACCTCTCTTCAGACTAAGAGTCAGGGGTAGGCCATTTAGGACAGAGATGAGGAAAACTTTTTCACCCATATGACAGATATGACTTATGATAGAATGAATGCATAATATTTGCACAAAATCTTCCAAGCCTGACTCATTGTCAAATCTACCCAGCGACAGATTTGGCTGTGGGAACCCGCTGGAGATAAGAGCTAGAAATCACATGCAAATGCAATTTAAGGGACAGGAAAAACTAAAGCACAATTTCGCAGCAGGATGACTCGAGTCCTAAAAGCCTTTGAAATGACTTGACCTATTAATCAAAGCTGAAAGGGGAGGAACTCAAAATAATGAAGCAAAATGACTCATTTGATGGTGATGCGGGGGGGCCTCCAGACAATAGAGGGTGACATGTCTGCTGATGCCCCCCTGACTGATCACTGCTGAAGAGGTGGAGGCTGTGCTCGTGGGAAGAGTTGCCCTCGGTGAATCTTTCCCATGGTGTGGCGACTGCAGGAAGATGGAAGGCTGCACAGCGCTCAGCTGACCACTTACAGGCCCTTCGGCCCACCGAGTCCGCGCCGACCAGCGATCCCCACACATTAACACTACCCGACACACACTCGGGATAATTTTACATTTATACCAAGCCAATTAACCTACAAACATGCACACCTTTGGAGTGTGGGAGCATTAGTAGAGGATTTCATGATTCGTACAGGTGTCAGAGGTTATGGGGAGAAGGCAGGAGAAAGGCGTTAGGAGGGAGAGATCGATTAGCCATGATTGAATGGTGGAGTAGACATGGGCTGAATGGCCTAATTCTATTTCTATTCCTTATGACCTTAGGAAACCGAAGATCTCTGAGAAAACTCATTTGGTCACAGGTAGAACTACAAACTCTGTATAGACAGCACCCGTAGTCGGGATCGAACCCGGGTCTCTGGCGCTGCAAGCACTGTAAGGCAGCAACTAAACCGCTGCTCCACTGTGCCGCATTCTCTCCCGAGTGCCTTTGCAGCTGATGGCAGAGCTGCATGTCATTGTCTTGAAAGCTATAATGGCTGCAACTTGGAGAAACCCTACAGTTAGAGTCATAGAGCCATACAGTGTGGAAACAGGCCCTTCGGCCCAACTTGCCCATGCCGACCAACATGCCCCATCTAGACAAGTCCTACCTGCCTACATTTGGCCCATATTCCACTAAACCTGCCCTATCCATGTACCTATCCAAATGTGTTTTAAACGATGTGATAGTACCTGCATCAACTACCTCCTCCGGCAGCTCGTTCCATGTACCTACCACCCCTTGTGTAAAAAAGTTGCCCCTCAGGTTCTTATTAAATCTCTTCCCCGTCACCTTAAACCTAGATCCTCTGGTTCTTGATTCCACCACTGTGGGTAAAAGACTGTGAATTTGCTCTATCTATTCCCCTCGTGATTTTAATAGACCTATAAGATCACCGCTCATCCTCCGACACTCCTAAGAATAAAGTCCGAACCTCCTCTCCCTGTAGCTCAGACCCTGGTAACATCCCAGTAACACGCTCGGTCATAAAGGTACCTGCACCTCCCACATCACTTGCGAATAAAACCGGAGAACATAGAAGTAGAGCAGGCATAAATACATTTAGTGGGATTTTTAGAGGCACATTTATAACCCAGAGATTGACGAGAATCTGAAAACCTCTGCTAGAGAGGATGGTGAACGCAGAGTCTCTAATATCATTTAAAAAGGTGCCTAGATGAGCATTTGTTTAGTTTGTTGGCAGAAGATAGACACAAAAAACTAACTCAGTGGGACAGGCAGCATCTCTGGAGAGAAGGAATGTGTGGCGTTTCGGGTCGAGACCCTTCTTCATTTTATTGTCACGTGTACCAAGGTACAGTGAAAGGTCTTTTTTTGTTGCATGCTATCCAGTCAGAGGAAAGACTTTACACAATTACAAACAAGACGTTGATACAGGGTAAAGGGAATAACATTTTGTGCAAGATAAAGTCCAGAAATGTCTGACTCAAGATAGTCTGAGGGTCTCTAATGAGTTAGATGGTTAGGGTGCCTGTCGGTTTTACAATTACAGGGCTCCAAAAGTTGGGGCCGAGAAGCAGGATACTTCGTATTGCCCATTTAAAGGGCTTGCAGATTACCTTAGGGCCGATTGGCCACTTTCTGTGCTGCCTCATTCTTTAGTTCTAAATTGTTAAGTATCAGAATCAGAATCAGAATCACACTTTATTTGCCAAGTATGTTTTGCAACATACGAGGAATTTCATTGGCCAGGTCAGTCATACAAATAAAAACAGCAGGTCACTCAAAAACACATTTTAACATGAAGATCCACCACAGTGACTCCTACACATCTCTCACTGTGATATAACACCATATAACCATATAACAATTACAGCACGGAAACAGGCCATCTCGACCCTTCTAGTCCGTGCCGAACACATATTCTCCCCTAGTCCCATATACCTGCGCTCAGACCATAACCCTCCATTCCCTTCCCATCCATATAACTGTCCAATTTATTTTTAAATGATAAAAACGAACCTGCCTCCACCACCTTCACTGGAAGCTCATTCCACACCACTACCACTCTCTGAGTAAAGAAGTTCCCCCTCATGTTACCCCTAAACTTCAGTCCCTTAATTCTCAAGTCATGTCCCCTTGTTTGAATCTTCCCTACTCTCAGTGGGAAAAGCTTTTCCATGTCAACTCTGTCTATCCCTCTCATCATTTTAAAAACCTCTATCAAGTCCCCCCTTAACCTTCTGCGCTCCAAAGAATAAAGCCCTAACTTGTTCAACCTTTCTCTGTAACTTAGTTGCTGAAACCCAGGCAACATTCTAGTATGTTGGAAGGCGAAATAAAGTTCAAGTCCTTCCCTTAGTTCTACCTCGGTCGTGGGCCTCGAGCCTCCGTTGACGGGACGATCTTGACTCCCGTAGCCAGCGGCATTCGGGTTCTCCTCGTTGAGGCGATCAAGCTCCCGCATCATGGGGATGTCAGCCTCCCCGCGCTGGGCGATTGAACCTCGCGTCGGGGCTGGTCGAACCTTCCGCGACGTTGGAGCTTCCCGACTAGCCTCTCTAGACTGCGAGCTTGATGGCAAAGTCCGGGGTGGCCACGGTGGGTGCAATCCCAGGCCAGGGATCAGCTCCGAAGGGTCTCGACCCGAAACATGTTTCCGATGTTGGGGGAGGCCAGAACCAGGGGCCACAGTTTAAGAATAAGGGGAAGCCATTTAGAACTGAGATGAGGAAAGACTTTTTCACCCAGAAAGTTGCGAGTGTGGAATTCTCTGCCTCAGATGGCGGTAGAGGCCGGTTCTCTGGATACTTTCAAGAGGGAGCTAGATAGGGCTCTTAAAGAAAGCGGAGTCAGGGGATATGGGGAGAAGGCAGGAACAGGGTACTGATTGTGGATGATCAGCCATGATCACATCGAATGGCAGTGCTGGCTCGAAGGGCCGAATGGCCTACTCCTGCAAGTATTGTCTATTGAAACATAACCCATTCCTTCTCTCCAGAGATGCTGCCTGTCCTGCTGAGTTACTCCAGCATTTGGTGTATATTTAAAGAGTGAGTCTGTTGGCAATGAGCTGCATGGTGGCGCAGCAGTAGAGCTACTGCCATGCAGTGCAAGAGACCTGGGTTCGATCCTGACTACAGGTGCTTGCCTGTACAGAGTTTGTACGTTCTCCCCATGACCTGTGTGGGCTTTTATCCGATATCTTCCGTTTCCTCCCACATGTCAAAGGCGTACAGGTTTGTAAGATAATTGGCTTGGTGTAAATGTAAATTGTCCCTCGGATAGTGTTAGAATGCGGGGATCGCTGGCCAGTGTGGACCCGGTGGGCCGAAGGGCCTGTTTCCGTGCCGTATCTCTAAACTAAACTAAACTAACCTAAACTTCTACAACTGAATTCCCCGACCCAGGGAAAAACGCGCGTGATGAAAGTTGGGTGGCGAACCTGCGCAAAAAACTGATCTCTTCCAAATTTCCTGACAGAAGCACGTCAGTCAGAAAATCCCCACAGAAGCTTTTAGCTCTCCACCCTTGCAAGGATTCCTTTTCACAAAGATAATCGCTTGCTGTTTACACTGACAAAGGGAATGTGGTGCAGCACCTGCTCCCTGGCAGCTAACTCCATCATGGCACCAGTGGAGGGGGGCTGGAAGGGGAAGAGGTCAAAAGAGCAAAGGTGACAGTTCACACATGGCTCTAAACCAAAAAGATCTGAACATTCTCCAAGCCCCTTGCTTCACCTTGTGCCTCGGTTATTGTTTACACTCTCAAACTTTCTCTCAAAGTGCCAGCCATCTGCTCTCAGGCCCAAGGCTGGGATTTGCTTTTAGATTTCTCCAGCCTAGATTGAGAGCCACTGCCTGCGACTTTCATCAGCCTTGTTCACCTCACTGGTCCAAAAATAAAATCAGACAGCTCCATTTTTTATGGCTGCAGTGGAATTTATTCATTGAAACCTGTTATTGAAAATGTATATTTTATTCAAAAGACCAGACTTCAATGCATAAATTTCACCAAGCTGTCAGCACTGTGCTCTGTTTACCATTCGGCTTCATATGGCTTCTCCCCCCCTCCCCTCTCAGCACACCCTCTCTCAGCCTCCCCCCCCCTCTCTCCCCCCCCCCCCTCCCCCCCCTCTCTCTCCCTTCCCCCCCTCCTCGCCCCCTCTCCCCTCCTCTCCCCCCCTCCCCCCCCTCTCCTCCCCCCCTCCTCTCGCCCCCTCTCCCCCCCCCCCTCTCTCCCCTCCTCCTCCCCTCTCTCCCCCCCTCTCCCCCCCTCTCCTCCCCTCCCCCTCCAACCCCCCCCCCACCCTCCCTCCCTCCCCTAAACCCCCTCCCCTCCACACCCCCTACCCTCTTCACTCCACTCTCCCCCCTCCTTGATCCCCACCTCACCCCCTCTCAGCACCCCTTCTCTCTCCCCCCTCACTCTCACCCTCTCTCTCTCTCCCCCACCTTCCCCCCCTCACCCACCGTCCCTCTTATCCTCCTCTCCACCCCCCTATCCCTCTTGCCCCTCTCTCTGTGTCTCTGTGTCTCTCTCTCTGTCTCTGCCCCTTCTCTCTCTGCCCTCACTCTCTACCCCCTCTCTAGATGTGACTGCAAGTTGGGGGCTATGCGTCAGTAGATAGGGTGGTTATGGGGTAAAAGGAGCAAATTAATAATATTAATATAATATCAAGGGGGTAATTAACGTGAGTGCGGGGGGTGGGGGTGGGGATAGTTAGTGTGTGTGACGCTACGTGCCGCCTCCCCCCCCCCCCCCCCCCCATACACAATGTTGGTCTGCACTCGGTCTAGTATAAGATAAATATATTCTGTAATATGTCTGCATGCCTCTTTTGGTTCTCAACTGAAGTGTATTAAAGATTACAAAATGTATCTGTATTAAATGTATCTGTATCTCTATATATATATGTATGAAAAATGAACAAAATCACGAGAGCAATAGAACGAGTAAACGTACATAGTTTCTTGCCCAGAGTAGGGAACATAGGTTGGAGGGGAGGGGGAAAATTTAGTAGGAAGATTTAGCAGGAACATGGGGGAAAATTTAGTACACAAAGGGTTGATGAGTGTATGGAATGAGCTGCAGGGGGAGGTAGTTGAGGCAGGTATGATTGCAATGTATAAGAAACAGCTTGACAGGTACATTGATAGGACAGGCTCAGAGGGATATGGGCCAAAAGCAGGCAGGTGGGACTAGTGCACATGGGACATGTTGGTCAGTGTGGGCAAGTTGGGCAGAAGGGCCTGGCTCCACGCTGTGTGACTGTGAATCAATTAATCTTCAGTTCCTGATGGTGCCAGGACAAGTATAGAACATTTGCAAGTTGAGTGTAATTGAGATCTCTAGGTATATTAATTTGTATGTATAAATTATATTGTTAATGGTGTTATATTAACAATCCAAACGGGTTTGGACGGGTACATGAATTGAAAGGTTTAGAGAGATTTAGAGGGATAGGTGGGTCTCGCATAGACGGGCATCTTGGTCAGCATGGGCAAGTTGGGTCATTGGGTCTGTTTCCTTGCTGTAAGACTCTATGAATCTATAACTCAATTTCTAGCAGAACAAACTGAATTCAACTAATCTGTAATTTGAGGCACAAGGAACTGCAGATGCTCCATTTCTTCCGCAGATGCTACCTTGCCTTTGGAGTTGCTCCAGGACGTTGCGTTTTAAATCCGGTAATTTATCTGTTAGAACACAGAAGATGATTGAGAAAGTAGCCTGATTGCCCCAGATGTTTGAATTAAAGAAGGGAAGCATTTGGCCCAGCATGGCGTGATAACGAGCTACTTTGACAAACTTCACATTATAGCTCTCGGGCCTGAGTCCTGCAAGTGCATACATGTGTTTTTAGTTTGGAGATACAGCTAAAGAGGCAAGAGGCCCTTCGGTCCACTGAGAATGCGATCACCCCATACACGAACGAGTATTATCCCACACAGGGACACGGTGGCAACACGTTAGAGCTACAGCCTTGCTGCACCAGAGACCCGGGTTCGACCCTGCCTACGGGTGCTGTCTGTACGGAGTTTGTACTTTTTCCCCATTAACTGCATAGGTTTTCTCCGATATCTTCGCTGTCCGCCGACACTGCAACCAGGTGTAGGTTTGTAGGTGAATTAGCTTGGTATAAATGTAAATTGCTCCTAGTGTGTAGGAAAGCGATCGGGGATCACTGGTCTAAGGCCTTAAGGCCTGTTTCTGTGCTGCATCTCTAAACTAGACAGTAGGGACAATTAACGATCTTTATCAAAGCCAATTAACCTACAAACCTGTAAGGAGAAAACCGGAACACCTGGGGAAAGCCCACACAGTCATGGGGAGAATGTACCTATCCTGTAAGACGGCAGCTGTAGTCAGGTTCGAACCAGGGTCTCTGGCGCTGTAAGGCAGCAACTCTACCGCTGTGCCACCGTGCTGCCCATGTGTGCTTTAAAAATCTACTGATGGTTTGTTCCTTGACCACTGGTTCAGGCAGAGTTCACTGCTCTTTGGGTGAAATAATGTTTCTCCTCTGAACCTTATGCTTATTATCTAAACTCCATTCCCCCTAGTTATTGCCTTCACTGCCAAGGAGAAATTCTACCATCTGCACCTGTGTGTCTTCCCCTCATCATCCTCGGCACTAGCAGCAAAGTTTCCTTCCCCCCATCCCCGCCCCCTCCCCCACAGTTCCCTTCCTCTGGTCCTACAATTCACTTTTGATCTTCCATCATTATCAGATTCCACCATCTGCACCATTTTGTCTTCTCCACGTATCACCTTGGTACAGCCTTGGTTACTCATCACTCCCCCCACCAGTCACAGTGGCACAGCGGTAGAGTTGCTGCCTAACAGTGATTACAGCAACGGAGATCCGGGTTCGACTCCGACTACGGGTGCTGTCTGTACGGTGTCTGTACGTTCTCCCCGTGACTTGCATGGGATTTCTCCGAGATCTTTGGTTTCGTCCCACTTTCCAAAGACTTACAGGTTTGTAGGTTAATTGTCTTGGTAAATGTAAAAATTATCCCTAGTGGGTGTAAGATAATGTTAATATGCAGGTCGGAGTGGACCTGGTGGGCCGAAGGGCCTGTTTCTGTGCTGTATCTCTAAACTAAACTAAACCTCAGATAGACACTCAGCGAGTCAGGTAGCATCTATGTAGAGAAGGAACGGGTGACGATTCGGGTTGCGACCCTCACTCAGCTCACCCACCTGACTACACTTCAGCCCCTAAATCCACCTGCTACTCCCTAGTGCTTGCCCCACCCTCCTTTCCCCTCCCTATTCTCAACCAGCTATCTCCCCCTCCACTCCACCAGAAGCAATGTTTCAGACCCAAAACGTCATCTCCCCACTTCCCTCCACAGATGCTGCCTGACCCGCTGAGCTCCTCCATTGTTGTGCTATTATATTTTAAGTTGCAGGGAAGGGGGCGAAATGAAGTGTCGGTGACAATGTGAAATGATGGCAATGAAAGGCGTTGTTGCTGGCTGAGGGGAGTTGGTGAGGACCACTGGCCTCAGCTGACCTGTCCAATAGTGATATACATGAAGGAAAATGAATGCTGAGAGGAGAAATCAAACGAAAATTGGCTGTTTGCTTCATAGAACACCTTTGCACATTCCACAAAGTTGACCTTGAGCTTCCAGTTGGAAACACAAGAAACTGCAGATATTTCAGTCTGCAATAAATTCACACTGCGGGAGCAACTCAGTGAGGCTGACAGCATAATCATAGCCACAGAGTCATTCAGTGTGGAAACAGGCCCCTCAGTTCAACTCACCCACACCAACCAACATACTACACTAGTGCCACCTGCCTATGTTTGGACCATATCTAAACCTGTCCTATCCATGTTCCATGTGTATCCATTGCAAAAAGATTTGAGTATGGGAGAAGGGAGGTTCTACTGCAGTTGTACAGGGTCTTGGTGAGACCACACCTGGAGTATTGCGTACAGTTTTGGTCTCCTAATCTGAGGAAAGACATGCATGCCATAGAGGGAGTACAGAGAAGGTGCACCAGACTGATTCCCGGGATGGCAGGACTTTCATATGAAGAAAGACTGGATAGACTCGGCTTGTACTCGCTAGAATTTAGAAGATTGAGGGGGGATCTTATAGAAACTTACAAAATTCTTAAGGAGTTGGACAGGCTAGATGCAGGAAGATTGTTCCCGATGTTGGGGAAGTCCAGAACAAGGGGTCACAGTTTAAGGATAAGGGGGAGGTCTTTTAGGACCGAGATGAGAAAATCATTTTTTACACAGAGAGTGGTGAATCTGTGAAATTCTCTGCCACAGTTAGTTGAGGCCAGTTCATTGGCTATATTTAAGAGGGAGTTAGATGTGGCCCTTGTGGCTAAAGGGATCAGGGGGTATGGAGAGAAGGCAGGTATGGGAAACTGAGTTGGATCGTCTCCCATCCCCCAGCCTTCGAGCTCCTCCTCCTTTTTCCTTTCTTCTCCCGCCCCCCCCACCCCCGATCAGTCTGAAGAAGGGTTTCGGCCCGAAACGTTGCCTTTTTCCTTCGCTCCATAGATGCTGCTGCACCCGCTGAGTTTCTCCAGCTTTTTTGTGTACCTATGCGAGGATTTTGTTTGTTTATTTTAGCTCTGCATTCAACACCATTGTGCCAGAGCTACTACGCTCCAAACTTTCTGAGTTGACTGTGCCTGAACCCCTCTGTCGGTGGATCACCAGCTTTCTGACTGACAGGAAGCAGCATGTGAGACGGGAAAGCATATCTCGGACCCGCAAACGCTCAGCATAGGAGCACCGCAAGATGCGTACTCTCCCCTCTCCTCTACTCTCGCCACATCAATGACTGCACCTCCACAGACACCTCTGTCAAGCTTCTCAAGTTTGCGGACGACACAACCCTGATTGGACTGATCCAGGATGGGGATCTCTGTACTCTTTTCAATTTGACATCTTTCCTATAACATGGTGCCCAGAACTGAACACAATATTCTAAATGCGGTCTCACCAACGCCTTATACTGTACAACTGCAACATGACCTCACAACTTCTATACTCAATACTCTGACTGATGAAGGCCAAAGTGCCAAAATATGTTTTGACCACCTGATATACCTGCGACACGACCTTCAAGGACAAGGGGTCACAGCTTAAGGATAAAGGGGAAATCCTTTAGGACCGAGATGAGAAAAACAATTTTCACACAGAGAGTGGTGAATCTCTGGAACTCTGTGCCACAGAAGGTAGTTGAGGCCAGTTAATTGGCTATATTTAAAAGTTAGATGTGGCCCTTGTGGCTAAAGGGATTCAGGGGGTATGGAGAGAAGGCAGGTACGGGATACTGAGTTGGATGATCAGCCATGATCATATTGAATGGCGTTGCAGGCTCGAAGGGCCGAATGGCCTACTCCTGCACCTATTTTCTATATTTCTATGTTTCTATGATAGTACCTGCCTCAACTACCTCCTCCGGCAGTACCTTCCATACATCCACCACCATACATCTGTGAGGCAGAGGGGTAATCGATATTTTGGGTTAAGATCTTGCCTCGGGACTGAAGCATTGACCATCCCACCATCTAAACATATACAATCCTTAAAGGATTGGACTGGCTAGATGCAGGAAAAATGTTCCGGATGTTGGGGAATCCAGAACCAGGGGTCACAGTTTAAGAATAAGGGGTAGGCCATTTAGGACTGAGATGATGGAAAACTTTTTCACTCAGAGAGTTGTGAATCTGTGGATGGAATTCTCTGCCACAGATGGCAGTGGAGGCTAATTCACTGGATGTTTTCATCAGATAGTTAGATATAGCTTTAGGGCTAACAGAATCAGCATTCCATGCACGACATATTTTTTAACAACCGAACATGTTCTACTTCCTTAGTCCTCATTTATTTTTCATTACTGAATCGCTTCATTCTGAGAGTAAAAAATCTATGCTGCACCCTTTGTTGTGTTTCCACGTCCATCTATAGCTTAACGACCTGAAATGTACATGGTTTTGTAGCTGTCTTCTAGTTAGTGTTCAGTATGTCCTTCTTGCTCTTGCGACCAATACCTCAGCCAATATAGGCAAGTATGCTGTATGCCTTTATAAACATCTGAGCATCCTGCCCTGTTATAGAGTCATACAGCATGGAAACAGGTCCTTCGGCCCAACTTGCTCACACTGGCCAACATGTCCCAGCTACACTAGTCTCACCAGCCTGCGTTTGGCCCATATTCCTCTAAACCTGTCCTATCCATGTATCTGTTTAAATGTTCTTTAAATGTTGCAAATGGTGTAAATTGAATGTTTGTATGTCTTGTAGGAATTGTCTTTGTTTGTATGGCTGTGGAAACGGAGTTTCGTTTGAGCGTCACTGAGGTTCAAATGACATGTAATAAAAAAAAGGTTATTAAATGTTGAGGCCTCAACTACCTCCTCCAGCAGTTTGTTCCATGCACACACCACAACTGTGTGTGAAAATATTACACAGGTTCCTATTAAATCTTTCCCCCCTCACCTTAAACCTATGTCCTCTGGCTCTCAATTTCCCTACTCTGGGCAAGAGACTCTGTGCGTCTACCCGATCTATTCCTCTCATGATTCTGTGTACCTCTGTAAGATCACCACTGGTCCTCCTGCGCTCCAAGGAATAGAGTCCCAGCCTACTCAACCTCACCCTACAGCTCAGACCGTCAAGTCCTGGCAACATCCTCATAAATCTTCTCTACAACCTTTCCAGGCCCCTTCCGTGATCTGTATTTTTTTCCATATTTTATCTCTATATTTTTTAGTATTATGTTATTTATTGTGTTTTTACTTGTTTTGATTTTCATCACCAAATACACTGCCTTACATTTCTCTGTAAATAGACACAAAATGCTGGAGTAACTCAGCGAGACAGGCAGCATCTCTGGATAGAATGAATGGGTGACGTTTTGGGCCAAGACCCTTCTTCATGCTGAGTCTGATGAAGGGTCCCTACCCGAAGCGTCACCCATTCCTTCTGTCCAGAGATGCTGCCTGTCTCGCTGAGTTACTCTAACATTTTGTGTCTATCTTTGGTGTAAACCAACATCTGTAGTTCCTTCCTACACATTACATTTCTCTGGATTAGTCACTGGGCTGTTACAGCATAGAAATGGCCCCTATGGCAAACCGCATCTTTGGCAACCATTATGCCTATCTATACTAATCCCACTTGCCTTCAATAATTCAAAATCCTTCTATGCAGTGGTTATTCTGCTATCTGTCCAGATGCCTCTTAAATATTGTTACTGTTCCGTCTCCATCATTTCCTTTGGCAGCTCATTCCAGGTGTAAACGACCCTGCACTGACCTCTTCAATACACCACTGGCTACAGTGTTCCAGTATGAATAACAAACCTCCATTACTAACCTCTGCCTTGTAAAACCAAGCTAATTTGGTCACAGGGTAGATGTACACAATTTTGTGTCCCATTGGTATGGTCCTCCTCGATCCCATCTGTTCTAACCTTCTGGTCCAGCATACCAGGTGGGATTTGTTAAAGGTCTTGCTAAAGTTGTAGACTAATAGAGTCACACAGCAGGGAAACAGGCCCTTCCGCCTATCTCGTCCACACTGACCATGATGCCATATCTATGCTAGTCCCATTTGCCCACATTTGGCCCATATCCTTCTTCACCTTTCCTACCTGCCTCAATTGGGAGCTCGTTCCATTTACCTGCCACCCACTGAGTGAAAATGTTGCTCCTCATAAATCTTCTCTGCACTCTTTCCAGCTTAATGACATCCTTCCTATATCAGGGTGATCCAAACTGAACACGCCAAATGCAGCCTCATAACTTCATAACTCACAGGAGCAGAATTAGGCCATTCGGCCCTTGGGATCTACTCAACCATTCAATAATGGCTGATCTATTTTTCCTTCTTAACCCCATTCTCCTGCCTTCTCCCCATAACCTTTGACACCCTTACTATTCAATGCTTCACCAATATCTTCTACAATTGTAACATAACATCCCGACCTACTACCATCCCCTCACCAATCGCTTCTTGATACACATAATACAATTTGTGATATGATTTCCCATGCACAGCATTGCTAACATTCCTTAGATCTGTCCTTGTCATTTATAATGTAAATAAATCTTGTCTCAGTTTCCTTCCCGATAACGTTCCCCACCATTGTTGTAAGCCTCACTGGCGATGTAATTCCTGCCTAATGCCTCTGCCTTTGATGACCAAAGGATTGAACTACATTTACCTGAAACCTGAAACCTTGGCTCTGTTATTCTTCTATGTTCTTGGTTTGTGAAATGATAAGTTTTGAAATAATTATTCCAACTTTATGTCTCCTGTCAGCCCTGATCACATTGAATAGCGGTACAGGCTAGAAGGGCGTAATGGCCTACACCTGTACCTATTGTCTATGAAGTGCTGGTGAGGAAGATTTTACTAACAATGAACAGATACAAGGGGACAAGTATCACTCTAAAAGGAACCATTCAGGCACATTAGAACTTGTGATAACAAATTAACAATTCCATATCAAAACAGTTGTCCCTGGTAATTATTTAATGATCTCTACAGCTCAATTAGATCAAGTGGAATCAGCTGCATAATGTAAAGAGATGATGGAGTAAATATTTACCAGTGACAAATGTCTTGATTGGAATTGTTAATTTGTTATCAAGTTCCAATGTCCCTCGATTACTCTTTTTGTTCTCCTGTATCTGGTCATTGTAAGGATACCTTTATCCTTTGATAAAGTATCTCATGGTAGGCTGATCCAGAAGATTAAGATGCACAGATCCACAGTGCCCTGTTCCTTTGGAAGCATCACACACACCTTTTCTCCAGAGAAGCTACCAGTCCCGCTGAGTTACTCCAGCATTTTGTGCCTCCCTTTGGACTCAAGACTGGCTTGAAGTTTGTGGCCTGAAGACAGAATGTTGTGAAGTGAGTGTGTAAAGGGCCTGTCCCACGAGCATGTGACCTGCATGCAGCAAGCGCGACCAAACCGGAAGCAGGGGCCTTGCGGAGGTTGAGTGATCCCCGTACTGGGCCGGTCCCACCAGCATGCGCCCGTGGGACCGGCCCAGTACGGCATGTGGCGAGCATGACCAAACTGGAGGCGGGGGCCGTGTGGAGGTTGAGTGAGTGACGTGAAGTTTGAGCGAAGTCCGCGGGAAGTTCGAGCGTGACGTATGGGGTCAAGACGCTGCGTACGGCGTCGAGACGGTGCTTACGACATCGAGGTGGCAGCGGGCCGGCAGGCCGTTGCCGTGCGGAATTTTTGAACAGTGTCAGTTTTTCGGAGCCCCGCGCGATGTCGGGACCAGCCCCGCACAACTCCATACGGCTCCAGCGATCAAAGTGGGACCGGCCCCACAAGGCCATACAGCTCAAGCGACCACGTTAGGTCACGCTTGCCCTATGGAGTCACATGCTCGTGGGACAGGCCCTTTAGGCTGGATGTCTGTGCCCAGTGGAGTTCCGTGGGGATCTGTGCTGGGATTTCTGCTACTAGTGAGTCGGAAGGAGTCTTGACCCGAAACGTCATCCATTCCCTCTTTCGAAAGATGCTGCCGGTCCCGCTGAGTTACTCCAGCTTTTTGTGTCGATATTTAATTGGGCTGATCAGCTTCTAAAATAAATTGTAATTATATCAAGCCTTGTCACATTGCTAACAGTATTTCAGGTGTATGATCCCCAGATTCCTAATATCAATTTAAATGCTACGCAATCCCCGCTCATCCACACTATCAAATAGAACACAAAAGCTTTTCACTGTCCCTTGGTACACATACACATGGCAATAAACTCAACTTACTGACATAGCACAGAAACTCCAATTCTCAGTGGAAGGTTATGTAGACTTTAAAGAGGTTGTGGGAAAATGGATACAATTACACAAAAGTTAGCCGTTTTGAAATCATTAACCTACAATCTAAATGTTTAAGAGAGGGGAAAACACTTTATCTGTTACTAGTGATATTTGTAAATGACTTGGACATAAATGTAGATGGGTTGGTTAATAAGTTTGCACTCACCCCAAAAATTGATGGAGTTGCGGACAGCAAGGAAGGCTGTCAAAGTAATCAGCGCTCTCATAGATCAGCTGCAGAAATGAACGGAGAAATGGCAGATGGATTTAGACAGGCTTGGATTGTTTTCACTGGAACGTTGCAAATTGAGGGGTTCTAATAGAATTATATAGAATTATGAGAGGCATACAAAGGATAGGCAGTCAGAACCTTTTTTCCAGGGTGGAAATGTCAAAGATTAGAGGATAAACAGTAGGTTTAAGGTTAGAGGGCATATTTGAAAGGCGATGTGCAGGAAAAGTTTGTGTTTTGCACAGAATGTGGTGGGTATCTGGTGCGTGGGGCCAGGGGTGGTGATAGTGGCATTTAAGTTGCTTTGAGATAAGCTCGTGGGTATGCAGAGAATGGGGAAATATGGTGCATTGCATCAGGAAGGTTTGAAGTATCATCAAGGATTCCTGTCATCCTGGTCACTCTCTTTTCTCTCTTCGACCTTCTGGACAATGATACAGAAACCTGAAAGCTCCGATGTCCAGACTTCAGAACAGCTTCTGCCCCGAGGCTATCACAGCAGCGTAGTGGTAGATTTGCTGCCTCACAGCACCAGAGACCCGGGTTCGATCCCGACTATGGGTGCTGCCTGTACGGGGTTTGTACGCACATTCCGTGACCTGCATGGGTTTTCTCCGGGTGCTCCGGTTTCCTCCCAAACTCTAAAGTGGTACAGGTTTGTAGATTAATTGGCTTCAGTAAAATTGTAAATTGTCCTCAGTGTGTAGGATAATGCTAGTGTACGAGGATCACAGCTTGGCGCGGACTCGGTGAGCCAAAGGGCCTGTTTCCGCATTGTGTCCACTGCATCCACAAGCCTAGAATAGTGAAAGGCTTGGATAGAAACATAGAAACATAGAAAATAGGTGCAGGAGTATGCCATTCGGCCCTTCGAACCTGCACCGCCATTCACTCAGGAAGGAGATGGATGTTTGTGTAAATTGTGTTGTGTTTTGGTTATTTTTGTGTGTATGACTATAGAAACAACATTTCGTTTGAACCTCATTGGGGTTCAAATGACAAATAAATTGTATTGTATTGTATTGTACTCTGATCATGGCTGATCATCCAACTCAGTTTCCTGTACCTGCTTTCTCTCCATACCCCCTGATCCCTTTAGCCACAAGGGCCACATCTAACTCCCTCTTAAATATAGCCAATGAACTGGCCTCAACTACCTTCTGTGGCAGAGAGTTCCAGAGATTCACCACTCTCTGTGTGAAAAATGTTTTTCTCATCTCGGTCCTAAAGGATTTCCCCTTTATCTTTAAACTGTGACCCCTTGTCCTGGACTTCCCCAAGGGTGGATATGTGGAGGATGTTTCCACTAGTGGGAGAATCTAGGACTAGAGGTCATAGCCTCAAAATTAAAGGGCGTTCTTGTAGGAAGGAGATGAGCAGGAATTTCTTCTGTGGTGAATCTGTGGAATTCTTTGCCACAGAAGGCTGTGGAGGCAAAGTCAGTGGATATTTTTAAGGCAGAGATAGATAAATTATTGATTAGTACAGGTGTCAGAGGTCATGGGGAGAAGGCAAGAGAATGGAGATAGGAGGGAGAGATAGATCAAACATGATTGAATGGCGGAGTAGACTTGATGGGCCGAATGGCCTAATTCTACTCCGATCACTTATGATCTTATGATCTTACGAACTCTAAACGAAACTAAACAAAACTAAATAAACTAATCTAAACCGGTAAATTATGTACATCTATACTCATGGACTATCATGGTGCGTTTTTGCAGAGCCTATGGCTTTCAGCCCCACAACAAACACCTGAAAGTATAGGTTTCACAAAGTATACAGTGTATAGCCTATACAGTGGCGGACTGGCCAGGGTGTTAGCTTGCCCGATGGCAAGTGGGCCCCTGATGAAGTGGGCCCCCTATATCAAGTGGGCCCCTGATGAAGTGGGCCCCCTATATCAAGTGGGCCCCTGATGAAGTGGGCCCCCTATGTCAAGTGGGCCCTTGATGAAATGGGCCTCCTTTGTCTCCTGGCAACCAATATTTTTAGACCCAGCCCGCCACTGTATACTTACATGCATTCCTCCCACAAGAGTCTTGCAAGGGTGTAATGACCTGAAGCATTCACTTGTCACACCCGTAATCCTGCTGACAAATGAGCTTTACACAGTGTCACTTGCACAATCTTTTATTTCTCGAGGAGACGACAGCCCACAACATTATGGAGAGATTGTCAACAATAGAGTTCCTCCCGTATACTTCAGCTGCTCTGGGATTCTTCCACCGCAATACTTGTTGTAATGGCGGCACGGCGGCGAAGCGATGGAGTTGCTGCCTTACAGCACCAGAGACCCGGGTTAGATCCTGACTACGGGTTCCGTCGGTATGGAGTTGCACGTTCTCCCTGTGAGCGCGTGCGATTTCTCCGGGTTCTCCGCTTTCCTCCCACATTCTAAAGACGTGCAGGTTTATAGGCTGTAGGATTCTGTGTGGGATAGAACTAGTGTATGGGTCGGCATAGACTTGGTGGGCTGAAGGGCCTGTTTCCATGCTGTATCTCTAAACTAAACTAAACTAAACAAAACTAAACTGGGCAAATCTGACACCCGCGAATCAATTAGAAGCTGAAGAATATAATGTGATACATAAAGTCACAGTGTGTAAGTAGGCTCTTCGGCCCAACTAATCCATTCTGACCAAAATGCCCATCTACTGTAAGCTGGTCCCATTTGCCTGCGTTTGACCGATATTTCTGTAAATCGTTCCTGAAAAGCCAGCAACTGGAAAAGTGACTGTCAGAGTGGAACACACACATCGCTTCTTTCACCAGTCCGTTATGCAGGCAAGAGACAGGGCAAGCGGGGGGAGCGCTGTCTGAGTGAAATTCACACGGTGCAAAGCCAAGGTGAAACAGACACACACCGCGATGAACAGGAAGGTTGGCGCTGTAATTAAGATGGCTAGAGCACAGTGTAAGGGTGGGAAGGGAGGGGGGGGGGGGGGGGAGGGGGGGGAAGGGGGAGGGAAGGAGGGAGAAGGAGGGAGAAGGAGTGAGAAGGAGTGAGAACTTTTAAGAAGTCAGAAGCTGTGACGCTTGATGGATATTTAACATTACTGGTCGGTTATCCTTGATGCTGAAAACTACTGCTTACATTTTTTTCCTCAATGAGCCAATGAAATTCACCGGTCAGCACTGGCTATAACCTACAAGACCCTACGAGAACCTTCGACCTGTTGAAAAATTCACGTTGACCATCATGAGGCCACGACTTGTTCCCAGAATGCGGGAACTCTTCACGACCATGAAGGCGACTCCCCGGCATCCACCCGTGAACATGTGGCGACCTCAGAGTCTCCTGCAGTCGCCTAAAAAGTTGCCTAAGTGGGACAGCCCCATTACAGCGCCAGACACCGGGGTTCGATCCTGACTACGGGTACTTGTCTGTACAGAGTTTGTTCATTCTCCCCGTCAACTGGCTGGGTTTTCTCCGGGTGCTCCGGTTTCCTCCCGCACTCCAAAGACGAAAGACAACAGACGATAGACAAAAGACACTCAAATCCGATGGCGAACAAAAAAGATTTGTGATGGAGGGAAAATATTGCAACATTTATAATATCTGCTAATAATCACAATTTAATTCAGGTTTTGCAGAAATGTAGACAATAGACAATAGGTGCAGGAGTAGGCTATTCAGCCCTTCGAGCCAGCACCGCCATTCAATGTGATCATGGCTGATCATCCACAATCAGTACCCCGTTCCAGTCTTCTCCCCATATCCCTTGACTCCGTTATAACCATAATCATATAACCATATAACAATTACAGCTCGGAAACAGGCCATCTCGACCCTTCTAGTCCGTGCCGAACACGTATTCTCCCCTAGTCCCATATACCTGCGCTCAGACCATAACCCTCCATTCCTTCCCCGTCCATATAACTATCCAATTTATTTTTAAATGATAAAAACGAACCTGCCTCCACCACCTTCACTGGAAGCTCATTCCACACAGCCTCCACTCTCTGAGTAAAGAAGTTCCCCCTCATGTTACCCCTAAACTTCTGTCCCTTAATTCTCATGTCCCCTTGTTTGAATCTTCCCTACTCTCAGTGGGAAAAGCTTATCCACGTCAACTCTGTCTATCCCTCTCATAATTTTAAAAACCTCTATCGTGCCCCCTTATATATCGTAAATAGGTCCCAGCACCGAGCCTTGCGATACTCCACTAGTCACTCCTGCTATTCTGAAAGGGACCTACTCTTTGTTTCCTGTCTGCCAACCAATTTTCTATGTGCCCAATACCATGTGCCCTAATTTTGCCCACTAATCTCCAATGTGGGACCTTATTAATTGCTTTCTGAAAGTCCAGGTACATTACATCCACTTGCTCTCCCTTGTCAATTTACCCAGTTACATCCCCCAAAAATTGCAGAAGATTAGTCAAGCATGATTTCCCCTTCATGCTGACTCAAACCGATCCTGCTACTGCTATCTAAATGTGCCGCTATTTGATCTTTTATGATTGACTCCAGCATCTTCCCCACTCAGGCTAACTGGTCTATAATTCTGTTTTCTCTCTCCCGCCTTTCTTAAAAAGTGGGATAACATTAGCTACCCTCCAATCCACAGGAACTGATCCTGAATCTATAGAATATTGGGAAATTATCACCAATGCGTCCACGATTTCTAGAGCCACTTTCTTAAGTACCGTGGGATGCAGACCATCAGGCCCTGGGGATTTATCAGCCTTTAGCCCCATCAGTCTACCCAACACCATTTCCTGCCTAATGTGGATTTCCTTCCGTTCCTCCGTCACCCCAGATCCTCTGGCCAATAGTACATCAGGGAGATTGTTTGTGTCCTCCTTAGTGAAGACGGATCTAACGTACCTGTTCAACTCATCTGTCATTTCCTTGTTCCCCATAATAAATTCGCCCTTTTCAGTGTTCAAGGGACCAATTTTGGTCGTAACTAATTTTTTTCCTCTTCACATACCTAGAAGCTTTTACTATCCTCCTTTGTATTCTTGGCTAGCTTTCCTTCGTACCTCATCTTTTCTCTCCGTATTGTCTTTTTAGTTATCTTGCTCTTTTAAAGTTACCCAATCCTCTGGCTTCCCACTCATCTTTGCTATGTTGTACTTCTCTTTTATTTTTATACTGTCCATGACATCCCTTGTCAGCCATGGTCGCCTTGGAATCCCATGGAATCCCACGGATCCCTTGGAATCTTTCTTCCTCTTTGGAATGAACTGATCCTGCACCTTCTGTATTATTCCCAGAAATCCCTGCCATTGTTGTTCCACTGTCCTCCCTGCTCGGGTATCTTTCCATCAATTTTGGCCAACTCCTCCCTCATGGCTCCATAGTCCCCTTTGTTCAACTGTAACTCTGATTTACCCTTCTCCCTCGCAAATTTTAGATTAAAACGTATCATATTATGGTCACTACCTCCTAATGGCTCCTTTACCTTTATCAAATCCGGTTCATTACACAACACTAAATCCAAAATTGATTTCTCCCTGGTTGGCTCCAATACAAGCTATTCTAAGAATCCATCACGGAGGCACTTCACAAACTCCCTTTCTTGGGGTCCAATACCAACCTGATTTTCCCAGTCTACCGTCATATTGAAATCTCCCATAACAACCGTAGCATTACCTTGACGACATGCCAATTTTAACCCTTGATTTAACTTGCACCCTTGCAGCTGTGGCTCGCCTGCAGTCCGTTTGTCTTTTCTGTTTTTTGTTTTCTCTTGTCCCATTGTTGCAGTTTATTTTTGGTTTATTTAGTTGTGTATGTGTGGGGGGTGGGTGTGGTATATTTTTTGACTCTTCCTTCGGGGGGAATGCGACCGACCTTTCTTGCCGTATCCTCCGTCTCCGTGTCCGTCTGCGCTGTAGGACTCTATGTTTCTCTGAGTCTAAGACATGGGTGAGGCCCAACTTCCGACCCGACTTTGGAGCCTCGGAGGCTCGGCCGCGGGCCAGTGGACGACATCATCGGGAGCTCGAGTTCCGTTTTCCGGAGCTCCCGCAACTACAGCTGCGTCCGCTGGACTGGAGGGCGGCAGCTTCGACCGCCCCGGGCCGCGGAGTTTGAACCGGCCCGTTTGCGGAGCACGGATTCAGCCGCGGGACTGACTTACCATCACCCGGCGGGGTCACAACATCGGAGGCCTGGATTGCCTCGGCGCAGAGGGAGAACAAGGAGGGAAGAAACAATTAATTTGGGACTTTAAACTGTGTTGAGTGTTTGTTATTTATTCTATGTTATGACTGCAGGCTAAACCATTTTGTTGCACTGAATAAATTGAATCCAATCCAATCCAATCCAATATCCAGTCTACTGCTTGGGGGCCTGTAATAACTTTGGGACTTTAAACTGTACAGCACGAGTGTTTCTAGTCCGTGCCGATTTATTCTATGTTATATACTGCAGGCCAAACCATTTTGTTGCACTGAAAAGTGCAATGACAATAAATTGAATCCAATCCAATCCAATCCAATATCCAGTCTACTGCTTGGGGGCCTGTAGATAACTCCCATTGGCGTCAGGTACTCTCATTAAACATACAGGCTTGTAAGCTAATTGGCTTGGTATAATTGTAAATTGTCCCTAGTGTGTGTGTGGGGGGTAGCGTTAGTGTGTGTGGATCCCTGGTCAGCACGGGCACGGTGGGCCGAAGGGCCTGTTTCCATGCTGCAGCTCTAAACTAATAAAATAAACTAAACAATGGATCAATAGTTCAATTGATAGATCAATAGTGCTTTATTTCTCATATATGCAACTGCAGAGTGACAGTATTTTTGCATATATTACACATGCGGGCACCAGCATGTTTTGGCTCCATACTCTGGTCAGCCCGCGCGTTGATGTACTGGAGCAGTTCCCATGACTGCTCCCGTACACCGCTTCAGTTTATTGATGTTCCTTGCTCAGTGGGATATTTAATATCAGGAACCTTTTTTCTGTATGGACTGAAGGTCTCTGCTTACACCAGCTGAGAGAGCTCATGTATAAAATGATCTTATTAGTTGTCTGAGCTGTTGAGATACAATTTCCTCTGGATCCTTGTCATGCTGAATGGTCGCTGGCTTGTCAGAAGTAGTTTTCTAACATACGGGCGAGAAGGCTGGAGTTTTACCTTCAAGTCAAGTCAAGAAGTTAAGTTTATTTCTCACATACACATACGAGATGTGCAGTGAAATGAAAGTGGCAATGCTCGCGGACTTTTGTGCAAAAGACAAACAACAAAAACAACCAAACAAATTATAAACACAATCATAACACACATATTCTTTTACATAATAAATAATGGAAGGAAAAATAATGGAAGGAAAAACGTTCTGTAGAGTTAGTCCCTGGTGAGATAGGCGTTTACAGTCCGAATTGCCTCTGGGAAGAAACTCCTTCGCAACCTCTCCGTTCTCACCGCATGGCAACGGAGGCGTTTGCCTGACCGTAGCAGCTGGAACAGTCCGTTGCAGGGGTGGAAGGGGTCTCCCATGATTTTGTTTGCTCTGGAGTTGCACCTCCTGTTGTATAGTTCCTGCAGGGGGGTGAGTGAAGTTCCCATAGTGCATTCGGCCGAACGCACTACTCTCTGTAGAGCCTTCTTGTCCTTGGCAGAGCAATTCCCAAACCAGATGGTAATGTTCCCGGACAAGATGCTTTCCACCGCCGCTGCGTAGAAGCACTGGAGGATCCTCGGAGACACTCTGAATTTCCTCAATTGCCTGAGGTGGTAAAGGCGCTGCCTTGCCTTACTCACGAGTGCTGAGGCGTGTGATGCCCATGTCATATCCTCAGAGATGTGGACTCCCAGATATTTAAAACAGTTCACCCTATCCACAGGATCCCCATTTATCCTCAATGGAGTGTACGTCCTCGGATGATGTGCCCTCCTAAAGTCCATGATCAGCTCCTTCGTTTTTTTGATGTTCAAGAGGAGGCTGTTGTCCTGGCACCAGAGTGCTAGACCTTGTGCCAAAAAATGTATTTACTGTAAACCTGGGTGTGAATATACTGTTGCGTTAATGGAAATGTGATATTATTTAGCCCAGTATACAGCTGCTCAAAGGGTATCGAGGATGAGAGCATAACATAAAAACATAGAAAATAGATGCAGGAGGCCATTCGGCCCTTCGAGCCAGCACCGCCATTCATTGTGATCATGGCTGATTGTCCCCTATCAATAACCCGTGCCTGCCTTCTCCCCATATCCCTTGATTCCCCTAGCCCCTAGAGCTCTATCTAACTCTCAGTGTGCGACATCTTAAACATCTTTACTCTTCAGGCAACACACAACTGAATGACAAATAATCAAGCAACACAAGTGATACAAATAACATTTCCTACTTTCTATTTAAGACTTCATGAGATTTAAAGGACAACTTCATGGACATGTTGAGCTGCAGTAGGAAACAAGGTGTTGATTGCCGTTTGGCACGGGCTGATCTGCAGGAATAGAAGTCTCCAGTCCACTGGGAGATTTTTGCATTAAATCCACTTCATGCAACAGAGTCGACTGCCTGCCTTCTCCCACTGACCACTTGGCAGGTTACCTTGAGCCTACTGTAAATGTTGAGTTCACGCACTCACTGCGCTAGCTTTCATTCGTGAGCTGACATATTTTTTTCCACTGGGCTGCCCCAGCAATTAGACTCCTTCCTATAAACACCGCGGTGTCCCGTTGCATTGGTACCTGTCCAATGAGTGGAGCTACTGTTGGTGGGAGCAGAGTCCCTGGAAGTCGCTGCAGAAAGTGAACTCTGCTAAACAGGATGAAGTGGAAAGTTCAAGGTCAACAATTGGAATGAGCTCCACACCCCCATTACAACTTCAACCCGTATGAATTGGAACGTAGTCTTTCTGAACAATCTGGTGTGTATCATGGTTCTTTGCCAGGGTTACAAACACCGGTTGAGAATAATACTCGGGCTCCAAAATTCCTAAACATATAATTCTCAAGTGGGCTCAATGGCGCCCACCCAACATGCCCACTAAAGTGAATAGATTTCCATTTCCTTGCTAGGTTAAATCTGGGTTGCAACAGGACAGATTTTGTTGCTGGCATTAATATTTTTATAAATGGTTTAAAGAAGGTTAAATGACCCTCTGACTTTTTCCTTTCCATGGGTTACTAGCAGTTTCTTGGTGTTTAGTTTAGTTTAGTCTAGTTTAGTTTAGAGATACAGTGCGGAAACAGGGCCGACGGCTCTCCAAGTCGGGACGGATCAGTGATCCCAGCACGTCGTCACACACCAGGGACACACACACACACACCAGGGACACACACCAGGGACACACACCAGGGACAATTTACAATTTTATCGAAGCCAATTAACCTACAAACCTGTACATCTTTAGAGTGTGGGAGGAAACCGGAGCTTCCAGAGAAAGCTTGCGCAGGTCAGGGGGAGAACGTACAAACTCCGTACAGACAGCACCCAGAGTCGAACCGGAGTCTCTGGCGCTATAAGGCAGCAACTCTACCACTGCACGGCAGTGCCACACCAAGCTTGAGGGTCAGTAAAAGGCCTGTCCCACCAGCATGCGATTGCATGCATCTAGCACGACCAAACGGAAGCGTAGTTCGTGCTGAGTTCGTGATGAGTTCGCGCTGAATTCGCGCTAAGTACACGCTAAGTACCCAGTAGGTACGCGGTAAGTTCGCGCAAAGTTCGCGCGTGACGTAATTTACGTCAAACTCACCAATCAGTTGGGCAGGAGGCGGGCCGACTGAATTTGGACGTCGCACGGCGTCGGGCGGTGATGTCATTGCACAACGGCACGCCAGGCGGTGACGTCATCGCGCAACGGCACGCCCTCGGCATACGCCGTCAAGATGCTGCGTACGACGTCAAGACGCTACGTACGGCATTGAGACGTTGCGTACGGCCTCAATGCGGCTGTGTGCCGACAGGCCGTTGACGCACGGGACTTTCGAACAGTGCATGATTTTCCGATCCCCGCGCGATGTCGGGACCAGCCCCGCACAACTCCATACGCCTCCGCCGATTGAAGTGGGATCAGCCCCGCGAGGCCGTACGCCTCAAGTGACCACGTTTGGTCTCGCTAGACGCATGCAATCACATGCTGGCGGGACAGGCCCTTAACTCTACTCCACATGTTAATCATTTCAGGGGATTGAACTACAGGTTTCCTTTGAATGATTGGAGCTCTTATTTAAAGGGGAGGTCAGTCAGGCTAATTAGGCTGGCCAGGGTGTTGCCGGAAGAGTTGGGATGTTATGCTACACTTGTTATAACTCAACCTGTGTACAAAAGCATGAGAGGAATCGATCGGGTAGATGCACAGTCTCTTGCATCTATCAGAGAAAGATAGATTCTTGATTACCACTGGTGTCAGAGGTTATGGGGAGAAGGCAGGAGAATGGGGTTAGGAGGGGGAGATAGATCAGCCACGATTGAATCGAGTGGACCTGATGGGCCAAATGGCCTAATTCTACTCCTATTCCTTATGATTTTGCCCAGGGTAGGGGAATCGAGAACCAGAGGACATAGGCTTAATGTGAGGATATATGTGAGGGGGAAACATTTAATAGGAACGTGAGAGGTAGCTTTTTCATATAAATGATGGTGGATGTATGAAACGAGCTGCCACAGGAGGTAGTTGAGGCTGGGACTATCACAAAGTTTAAGAAACATTTAGATAGGTACATGGATAGGACAGATTTAGAGGGATATGGAAGGTGGGACTAGTGTAGTTGGGACATGTTAGTCAGTATGGGCAAGTCGGGCCGAAGGGCCGGTTTCCATGCTGTAGGACTCTATGTTTCTCTGAGTCTAAGACATGGGTGAGGCCACACTTGAAATATTGTGTTCAGTTTTGGTCATCCTGCTACAGGGAGGATATTGTTGAGCTGAAAAGATTGCTGAAATTTACAAGGATGTTGCCAGGACTTGAGGGACTGACCTATATGACGAGGTTGGCCAGGCTGGAACATTATTTCTTGGAGTGCAGGAGGCTGAGAGGCGATCATATACTGTAGAGGTGTATAAAACGTGATGGCATAGAGTATTTTACCCAGAATAGGGGATTCAAAGAACCATCCGACATGGGTTTAATGTAAGATGAGAAAAATATAATACGAACCTCAATGGAAACCTATCTTCACTCAGATGGTGGTGGGTATATGGAATGAGCTGTCAGAGAAGGTAGTTGAGGCAGGTACAATAACAGCATTAAAAGGCACCTAGACATGTACATGGATAAGAAAGGTTTACTGCTAAATCTTTGCTGATGGTTACATTCTTGCAACAATCGTTTCCATACTTCTGGAGGTTCAAAATTCTTTCTGTAATACGGGGACCAGAGCTGTGTCATACAATTTCACATATTTCCACATGTCGCATTTTTGCCTGCTTTCAGAAATTCTCCCCTTGCAACGTGCTCCAGCACTTTGCGAGCTTGATTGCCATCCTGATATGTTAAGGGCCTGTCCCACGAGCATGCGACTGCATGCGGCAAGTGCGACCAAACCGGAAGCGGGGGCCGCGCGGAGGTTGAGTGATCGAGTGAGTGACGTGAAGTTCGAGCGAAGTCCGCGGGAAGTTCGCGCGTGACGTACGGCGTCAAGACGCTGCGCACGCCCGTCGAAGTGACGTGCGTACGGCCTCAATGTGACTGCGGGCCGGCAGGCCGTTGCCGCGCGGAATTTTTGAACACTGTCAGTTTTCTGGAGCCTCGCGCGATGTTGAGACCAGCTCTGCACAACTCCATACGGCTCCGGCGATCGAGGTGAGACCGGCCCCGTGAGGCCGTACGGCTCAAGCGACCACGTTAGGTCGCGCTTGCTGCATGCAGGCGCATGCTTGTGGGACAGGCCCTTTACTTTCACTTTAGTTTAGTACAATTTAGTTTAGAGATACAGCGTGTAAACAGGCCCTACGCCACACCGAGTCCGCGCCGACCAACAATGCCCGTACACTAACACTGTCCTACGCATATATTGGACAATTTACAATTTTTGCCAAAGCCAATTAACCAACAAACCTGTACGTCTTTGGCGTGTGGGAGGAAACTGGAGCAAACCCAAGTGGTCACGGGTAGAACGTACAAACTCCGTACAGACAGCACCCGTAGTCAGTATCGAACCCGGGTCTCTGGCGCTGTAAGGCAGCAACTCCTCCACTGCGCCACCGTGCCGCCCCCTGTTTTAAACAATTCATATCTGTTTTCCAGCTCACTTTGCTCCATTTTTCCACTTTATTTACCATCCATGGAATAATTCCCCTCCTTATTTGTGTGCCGAATGAACCATTTATATTTAATGTAATTTCCTCGCTATTCTCCCACACTGTGAGCTTGTTTAGGTTTTACTGTGCTCTGGTGTGGTCCTGCACATTACCATCAGGATCATACCCACCCCTCCACAGGTTCAGCTGCAGACTTCAACACAAAACCTCCAGTTTCTGAGTCCAAATTAAAATTTATGGTCTCAATGGTGCGCTGAAATGGACTCGAACAAACTGACTCAGGGGCACACAAACAACTGAGCCAAGCTGGGATGCCTGCCAAAAAAATCCCACCGCTGCCTCTGTGCTTTCACCAAGATCCCCCATGCTCTGTCGAATTATAGCCATGGTTTTTGCCTCACACGCTCCCCCTTTAACGCTTCGTGTTAATGCGGCTACTTGTGGTTACTCCTGTATCAGCTTAAAAATAACAAGCTGGGGGCTGACCAAAGCACTGCTTTACATAGTTATAATTCCTTCATGACAGCTTGGTACATGATCACGGTGGCGCAGCGGTACTGTTGCTGCTGTACAACGCCGGTGACCCGGGTTCAATCCTGACTACGGGTGCTGTCTGCACGGAGTTTGCACATTCTCCCTGTTTCCACGTGGATTTTCTCCGGGTGCTCCGGTTTCCTCCCACAATCCGAAGACATACAGGCTCAGTGGCGGACTGGCCAGGGTGTCAGCTTGCCCGGTGGCAAGTGGGCCCCTGATGAAGTGGGCCCCCTTCATCAAGTGGGCCCCTGATGAAGTGGGCCCCCTTTGTCAAGTGGGCCCCTGATGAAGTGGGCCCCCTTTGTCTCCTGGCAACCAATATTTTTAGACCCAGTCTGCCACTGTACATGCTTGTAGGTTAATTGGCTTCAGTGCAATTGTAAATCATCCCTAATGTGTAGGATACACATAATGTTAATTGCTGGTATTGCTGGCCAGAACAGACTCAGTGAACCAAAGGGCTTGTGCTGAATCTCTGAAGTCTAAAGTCTAAAGTCATATTTGGACGTTTCATCAAATTGAGCGATCAGTGCTGATACCTGCAAGTTTATTTACATTTCACCCCGACTATTTCACACTTATCAGCACCATTCCATAACGTGAAAGTTCTGGATAACCGAATATCATCCCAGCCTTGGATAAAGTTTTGAGATGTAATCGCATGCAGGTAGGGTGAGATCATGTGTGGGAGATTACTTCAATAAGAATGTAAGGTGAGTATTGCATCAGCAGTTCATCAGATGAGTATCTTTAAACAATAAAAAATGACTGTAAATTGTGGCGGTTCATTATTCTGAAATAAGACATCAGTTTTTAGATTTTAGTCCAGGTTTTCAAATTTCAGTTCACCTTTGTGCAGCTGTAATATGTATCACAGTTTCAAATGGTATACACACAATGGTGCTGCATGAAGGCATGGATCTGGTGGAGAAAACATAGAAACATAGAAAATAGGTGCAGGGGTAAGCTATTTAGCCCTTCGAACCTGCACCACCATTCAATATGATCATGGCTGATCATCCAAAATCAGTACCCAGTTCCTGCTTTCTCCCCATATTACTTGATTCCGTTAGCCCCAAGAGTTAAATCTAACTCTGACATTAATTCTCTCTTGAAATGAGAATGAGGTAAAGTCTGAAGAAGGGTCTTGTCCCAAATCATCACCTGTGGGTCTGAAGAAGGGTCTCAACTCAAAATGTCACCTATCCACATTCTCCAGAGATGCTTCCTGACAATTAAAGTTGAATCTGAATCTGAATCTACTCCAGCATTTTGTGTCATTCTGTGCCAAGCTTGTTTAACATGTAGAATGGATGGAAACATCACAGTACATAATGGTGAGGTTTCATAGCATCGTGGTTAAGTGAGCAAGTTAATAGCCAATGTTCTGAGCTACTAACCCAGAGATATAAATTCAAAATCCAACCATGACAATGTTGGAATTTATTTCAGATAATGAAACGTCTTTGTTTCAATGCTAGCCTTAGAAATGGTGACCGTGGAACAAGCAAATCTTCATAAAATTCTATTTGGTTAATTCATCCCTTCACGAAAGACAATCTGTCTGACCTGGTCTGGGCTGTATTCCACTCAAGAACCATACAGTTATAGAGAGTTATCGAGTCATACAGCGTGGAAACAGGCTCTTCAGCCCAACATTCCCACACTGACCAACATGTCCCAGCTACACTGCATGCGTTTGAAGGGATTCAAAGTAACAATAGCAAATTTGCAGATGACACAAAGCTGTGTGGCAGGGTGAACTGTGAGGAGGATGCTATGAGAATGCAGGGTGGCTTGGACAGGTTGGGTGAGTGGGCAGATGCATGGCAGATGCAGTATAATGTGGATAAATGTGAGGTTATCCACTTTGGTAGCAAAAACAGTAAGGCAGATTATTATCTAAATGGTGTCAAGTTGGGAAAAGGGGAAGAACAACGGGATCTGGGGGTCCTTGTTCATCAGTCAATGAAAGTAAGCATGCAGGTACAGCAGGCAGTGAAGAAAGCGAATGGCATGTTGACCTTCATAACAAGAAAAGTTGAGTATAGGAGCAAAGAGGTTCTTCTGCAGTTGTACAGGGCCCTAGTGAGACTACATCTGGAGTATCTGTGTTTTTATGTAGTTTTTGTTATTTTATGTTGGGGTGTGTGTGTGGGGGGGGGGGGGGGGGGGGTGGGGGAACTTTTTGAATCTCTCCCTGCACTGGAGACCCGACCTTTTCTCGTCGGGTCTCAGGTGTCGTTGAGGCCGCAACGAGGAGCGGCCTCCAACAGGAAGAAGCCGGGGACTCAGGTGTCGACTCACCGTTGCCGTCGCGGAGCTGGCCGAGTCCGTAGCGGGTGGAGCGGTGGAGGAGCGCTGCCGCTGCCGCTGCTGCTGCTGCTGATGCGGGGGCTGCTACTGCGGGTCTGTGGACGACGGCACCGGGAGCCCACGGCTCCCTGGAGGGAGACCGCTTTTCGGGGCTCCTGCAACGGCGACTTCTCCCGCCCGAGTTGCGGGGTCGAAGAGCTCCTGGAGCGGGGCCTACACCACTGCCCCGCGCGGCTGGAATGGTCGCGGGACTTTGCGAGCGCACGCCGGGGGCTCCAACACCAAGACCCGGTGTGCGACCTCGCACCACCCGGCGTGGATTTAATGGCCGCGGGACAATCGCCATCGCCAGCCGGGGGCTATGACTTTGACTCTGACATCGGGGGGGGGGGGAGAGGGCAGTGGAGAGATAAGTTTATTTGGCCTTCCATCACAGCTATGTGATGGATGTTTATGTTAAATGTAATTATGTTGTGTCTGGGGTCTATTTGTGTGTAATGTATGGCTGCAGAAACGGCATTTCGTTTGGACCTCCAGGGGTCCAAATGACAATTAAATTGACTCTTGACTCTTGACTTGACTCTTGACTCTTGTGTGCAGTTTTGGTCCCCTAATTTGAGGAAGGACATTCTTGCTATTGAGGGAGTGCAGTGTAGGTTCACAAGGTTAATTCCCGGGATGGCGGGACTGTCATATGCTGAGAGAATGATATACACTGGAATTTAGAAGGTTGAGAGGGGATCTTATGAAACATATAAGATTATTAAGGGTTTAGACACGCTAGAGGCAGGAAACATGTTCCCGATGTTGGGGGAGTCCAGAACCAGGGGCCACAGATTAAGAATATGGGGTAAGCCATTTGGAACGGAGATGAGGAAACACTTTTCCACACAGAGAGTTGTGAGTCTGTGGAATTCTCTGCCTCAGTTGGAGGCCGGTTCTGGATACTTTCAAGAGAGAGCTAGATAGGGCTCTTGAAGATAGCAGATTCAGGGGATATGGGGAGAAGGCAGGAACGGGGTACTGATTTGGGAGGATCAGCCATGATCACATTGAATGGCAGTGCTGGCTCGAAAGGCCGAATGGCCTACTCCTGCACCTATTGTCTCTTGACTATTGTCTATTGCTTGGTCCATATCCCTCCAAACCCGTCTTATCCATGTACCTGTCTAACTGTTTCATCAATGTTGGGATAGTCCCAGCCTCAACTACCTCCTCTGACAGCTGGTTCCATACACCCACCACCCTTTGTGTGAACCATGAACATAGTTGACTCTTCGCTTCGCACAGTTCTGGAGTTATTTGGAGATGGGTAATATTGCCAATACCATCTGCATCCAATGAACGAATAAAAGAAGGACTCGGTGGGCCGTGATCGCAGGGGGAGGGGGTTCAGAAACCCCCGAGCTCAGCTCCGATGAACGAAGAGCCGAGGAGGGAGCTGCTGGTGTTGACGAACACAAGGAGTGGGCCGGCAGAAGATGGTGAGTTACACAGGGTACATGGATAGGACAGGCCTGGGGGGATATGGACGGTGGGACTAGTGTAGCTGGGACATGTTGGTCGGTGTGGGCAAGTTGGGCCGAAGGGCCTGTTTCCACACAGTATCACTCTTCGAGGTCAGCTGCAGGAGGTGGCCCCCGGGCCACAGACTGTGCACCCTCGTATCTCAGATAGAACTAGCACACGGGGAGATTGTTGGTTGGTCGCGGACTCGGTGGACCGAAGGGCCTGCTTCCCTAAAACAATATTTCTAAACTAAAAGATGATTATTGCTCTGCGATTCCTCCAAAGAGCAACCCCATCTGAAAATTGACACCAGTGTTACCGTCTGGCTGTTTATTAAAGCCAGTAACGAGTGTAGAGCCATAACAAGGCTCTACAATGGAAAGCCATTAACACTCAACTAACAACTGTGGTAGAACAATACATCAAAAGTTATTCTTTATGGAGCACACTCATAGTTATATAACTCCACTCACTAACACTTAACAAAATAATTCTTGGAACCATATATCTCCAACATCTCTCTGATATCCCACTTTCTCCTCTCTGACCTGCCTGCTGGTACCAGCATACCAGCCCTAAACTGTAACTTGAATCTTTTCCCAGTACACATCAGGAATTGGCTTTGTTTTAACTGCCTTTGTTCTACCTTCACTTCCAGACTTGCCTGAACCAGACTCAGATGTGCTCAGAAACACCCCGGTGCCTGGACTATCCTCGAGCAGACTTTGCTGGCTTTACCTTGCTCGAGACAAAATCTTTTCACTGTGCCTTGGTGCACGTGATAATAAACTAAACTAAACAGCTCTCCTCTGCAAGAGCATTTCCTATGATGGAGTCCACCATCAACACAAGGACATTTTCCAGGCCCATCCATCCCATTAAGGGGTTGATCTGGCATGGAGCACATTTTTAAAGTTTAGTTTGGAGATACAGCGTGGAAACAGGCCCTTTGGCCCACTGGGTCCGCGCCGACCAGCGATCCCCGTACATTAACACTATCCTACACGCACTAGGGACATTTTTTTCACACATACACCAAGCCAATTAGCCTACAAACCTGTACGTCTTTGGAGTGTGGGAAGGAACCGAAGATATTGGCGAAAACCCACGCAGGGAGAACGTACAAACTCCATACAGACAGCACCGTAGTCAGGATCGTACCCAGGTCTCCGGCGCTGCAAGCGCTGTAAGGCAGCGACTCTACTGCTGCGCCACCGTTGCCGCACCTTGCTCCTTCGTCTGGGTATTTCATTGATGTATTGATCTCGCTGCTTCTCCAACATAGAACAAAGAAAGTTGAAGATGGAACATAGAACAGTACAGCACAGGGCAGTCAGTGGTAGAGTTGCTGCCTTACAGTGCCAGGCACCTGGGTTCGAGTCATAGAGTGCTACAGTGTGGAAACAGGCTCTTTGGCCCAACTTTCCCACACTGGCCAATCTGTCCCAGCTACACTAGTTCCACCTGCCCGCATTTGGTCCATATCCATCCAAACGTGTCCTATCCATGTACCTGTCTAACAGTTTCTTAAATTTTGGGATAGTCCCTGCCCCAACTACCTCCTCTGGTAGCTCGTTCCATTCACCCCACCACTCGTTGTGTGAAAAACCTACCCCTCAGTTTCCTATTGAATTATTTCCCTTTCACCTTAAACCTATGTCCTCTGGTCCGCGATTCACCTACTCTGGGCAAGAGACTCTGTGCATCTACCCAATCTATTCCTCTCATGATTTCATACACCTCTATAAGATCACCCCTCACCCTCCTGCACTCCAAGGAATAGAGTCCCAGCCTACTCAACCTCTCCCTGGGGCTCACACTACCGGTGCTGTCTGTACGGAGTTTGTACATTCTCCCTGTGACATGCGTGGGATTTCCCTGGATCTCAGGTTTCACCTCACATTCCAAAGATGTACAGGTTTGTTCGTTAATTGGTTTTGGGAAAAATTGTAAAAGGTCATAAGTGATAGGAGTAGAATTAGGCCATTCGGCCCATCAAGTCTACTCCACCATTCAATCCTGGCTGATCCATCTCTCCCTCCCAACCCCATTCTCTTGCCTTCTCCCAATAACCTCTGACACACGTACAAATCAAGAATCTAACTATCTCTGCCTTAACAATATCCAATGACGGCCTCCGCACCCTTCTGTGGCAAAGAATTCCACACATTTGTTGCATTTCGTTGTCTCCGTACTGTACACTGCACAATGACAATAAATTTGAATCTGAATCTGAATAGGATCTTCAGACTAAAGAAATTTGTCTTTAGTGTGTACTGTATGCCAGTGTAACGACGATTGCAGGTTGGCACGGACTCGGTGGGCCGAACGACCTGTTTCCACGCTGTATCTCTCAACTAAATTACACTAAGCAAAGAAATGGGTCCTTCCGACCATAGGTTTGTGCCGAACATGATATCAAGTTAAACTGATCTCATCTGCCTGTACATTAGTCAAGTCAAGACAAGTCACTTTTATTTGTATAGCACATTTAAAAAACAACTCTCGTTGGCCAAAGTGCTTTACATTGGTGGAGGTACTAACGTTATACAACATTGGTTCATAGATTAAGTACATACATAAATACCTACATACAGCCCTCCCTCAGAGGACGTCAAGAAACGCTTGAGAGTAAAGATGGGTTTTAAGTCTCGACTTAAAGGAGTCGATGAAGGAGGCAGTTCTGATGGGAAGGGGGATGCTGTTCCACAGTCTAGGAGCTGCAACCACAAAGGTGCGGTTGCCCCTCAGCTTATGCCTAGACCGCGGGATGTTCAGTAACCCCAAGTCAGTTGATCTGAGGGACCTGGAGGTGGTGTGGTGGGTAAGCAGACTTTTGATGTAGGTGGGGGCAAGCCCGTTAAGGGCTTTGTAGACATAAAGAAGGATCTTGAAATTTATTTGGAACCGCACAGGGAGCCAGTGTAGAGAGGCCAGAATCGGGGTGATGTGGTCCCTTTTTCGGGTGCCCATCAGGAGTCTCGCTGCGGCGTTTTTTTATTTTAAGTTTTAGAGTTAGATCGTAGAAACAGGCTCAATGGCCCACCAAGTCCATGCCGACCAGTGATCACGCATACTCTAGTACGAAGTGCAGGTTCTGACTGTTTACCCTATCTATGGCTCATTATTTTATAGACTTCTCTCTGCCATTCCAGTGAAGCATGATTCCATATCCCTTGTTTCCTGTGCTTCCATGAGCCTATCCAAAAACCTGTTAAATGCCACACCATGTTAAATGTAGCACCACCACTCCTGACAGTGCGATGAAAACCCCTGCCACCTGCCATATTGCCATAGAGGGAGTGCAGAGACGGTTCACCAGACTGATTCCTGGGATGTCAGGACTGTCTTATGAAGAAAGACCGGATAGACTTGTTTTATACTCTCTAGAATTTAGGAGATTGAGAGGGGATCTTATAGAAACTTACAAAATTCTTAAGGGGTTGGACAGGCTAGATGCAGGAAGATTGTTCCCGATGTTAGGGAAGTCCAGGACAAGGGGTCACAGCTTAAGGATAAGGGGGAAATCCTTTAAAACCGAGATGAGAAGAACATTTTTCACACAGAGAGTGGTGAATCTCTGGAACTCTCTGCCACAGAGGGTAGTTGAGGCCAGTTCATTGGCTATATTTAAGAGGGAGTTAGATATGGCCCTTGTGGCTAAGGGGATTAGGGGGTATGGAGAGAAGGCAGGTACGGGATACTGAGTTGGATGATCAGCCGTGATCATATTGAATGGCGGTGCAGGCTCGAAGGGCCGAATGGCCTACTCCTGCACCTAATTTCTATGTTTCTATTCTATGTGAAAACCTGCCCTGCACATCTCCATTAAACTTTCCCCCTCTCACCTAATGGCTATTTAGTTTAGCTTAGTGTAGCCTTGGGGAAAAGGCTCTGACTGTCTGCCCTATCTTTGCCTCTCATAATTGTATATACTTCTACCAAGTCTCCCCTCAACTTCTGATGTTCCGGGGAAAACAATCCAAGTCTATCCAACCTCTCGCTGTAGCTGAAACCCTCTAATCTAGGCAGCGTTCTGGTACGCCTCTTCTGCACACTCTTCAAAGCTTCAACATCTTTGTTGTCGACCACGGGTGAAGAACAGAGGACAACAGAGGAAGATGACTGAGAGGTGAGAAGTTGCACTAATGTTGACGATAGGCTCTCACTAATATTGTTAGATTTGCCACTTTGTTATATTTTCAAGATTTGATTTAAGATAGAGACACAAGAGACTGCTGATGTTGGAATCTTCAGCTAAAGCCGAACACGTTTTGTGTCGGGACCAAACCTTGCCCTGGGCAAACTCAGCAGATCAGGCAGCAGCTGTGGAGGGAGAGGGCCAGATGGCGTTTTGGGTCTGGGCCCTCCTTTAGACTCAGTCCCGACCCAAAACGTTGTCTCTCCATTTCCCTCCACAGCTGCCGCCTGGCTCGCTGACCTCCTCCAGCACTTTGATTCTATATTTAAACTAACTTGAGAGACTTGCTTCTGATTCCAACAACCGATAATGGGTAAAAGGTAAATGGATTATGAGCACAACACATTTAGTTTTGTTTAGAGATACAGCGCGGATACAGGCCCTTTGGCCCACCGAGTCCGCAACGGCCTGCCTCAGAGGGCGGTGGAGGCCGGTTCTCTGGATGCTTTCAAGAGAGAGCTAGATAGTGCTCTTAAAGATAGCAGAGTCAGGGGAAATGGGGAGAAGGCAGGAATGGGGTACTGATTGGGGATGATCAGCCATGATCACATTGAATGGCGGTGCTAGCTCGAAGGGCCGAATGGCCTACTCCTGCACCTATTGTCTATTGTCTATTGTCCAGCAACCACCACACATTAACACTACCCTACACACACTAGGACAATTTTACATTTATACCAAGCCAATTAACCTACAAACCTGTACGTTTTTGGAGTGTGGGAGGAAACCAAAGATCTCGGGGAAAACCTGTGCAGGTCACGGGGAGAACATACAAACTCCGTACAGAGAGCACCCGTAGTCAGGATCGAACCTTAGTCTCTGGAGCTGTTAGGCAGCAACTCTACCGTTCTATCATTATGGCACCGCGCTGCCCACATCTGAGATAAAGAAGTAATACTTATCAAAGACAGGTGCACAATTTAAACCGCACAAGCTCAGAGGATCGCCCTCTGAGTTGCTGCGTTCAGTGTCTTTCTGTTGACTGTGTGCTCTTTCTGTTTACGCTTGCCCTCACTCTCTCTAAACCCATATTTTATAAACTCTTTCTCTTTCCACTTAACAACCAACCACAAAACTCCACAGCTATCTCACATCACGCAACTGAACCAACCTACCAACAACTAGAGAGCAGTCCTGAGCTACTATCTACCTCATTGGAGACCCTCGGACTGTCTTTGATTGGACTTTATCTTGCATTTCACATTATTCACGTTATTAATATTAATAATACATTTTATTTATGGGCGCCTTTCAAGAGTCTCAAGGACACCCCCTTATCATGTTTCTATACACTGTGAATGGCTCGATTGTAATCATGTATTGTCTTTCCGCTGACTGGTTAGCATGCAACAAAAGATTTTCACAGTACCTCGGTACACGTGACAATAAACTAAACTCACACCTCAAGGCTATGTATGTGAACATATGCAGATCCTGAAACATGATAAACAAATCCAGGATACGGGAGGATACTGAAGTGAATGATCCACCATGATTGTATTGACTGGTGGAATGTGTTTGAAGGTATGACTTGCTCATATTAACCTTCTCCTATAATGTATGCATCTCTGTAAGCTGTGCAAGGAGCTCACCACCTCACTAATTCACCATAATGTTCATTCATTCACTGCTTGCCACACCTGTGGAAGAGCTTGTTGGTCCCACATTGGCTTCAGTCGCTACCTCTATACCCAGTAAATAGTGAGGAGTTATTGTTGAAGGGAGGAGACAGAGAAGGGGGATGGTGGAGGGGGATGGATGGTGGAGGGAGAAGAAGGAGGAAGGAGGGAGGGGAAGGAAGGAGGAAGGAGGGGAGAGGAGGAGGGGGGGAAGGAGGAAAAGGAGAGGGAGGAGGAGAGGAGAGGAGAGGGGAAGGAGGAGGAGGAAGGAGGGAGGAGGAGGAGGAGAGAAGGAAGGGAAGGAGGGAGGAGGAGAGGGAGGAGGAGGAGGAGGGAGAGGAGGAAGAGAGGGAGGGGAGGAGGAGGAGGAGGAGGAGGAGGAGGGAGGAGGGGTAGGAGGGGGAAGGGGAGGAAGGACAGGGGGACAAAGAGGAGGGGAGGGGAAGGAGGAGGAGGCAGGAGGGTGGAAAGGAGGAACGACAGGGACAAGAGGATGGTGGAAGGAGGAGAGGAGGGTGAAAGGAGGATGGAGAATGGGAAGGAAATGTTGCAATCATGATTCTTCATGAGAATGTTCCTAATAGACCGAGTGTGCATGTTCTGTCCGTCTCTCTGTCTGCTTCCTACATAATACCACTATAAATAAATAACCTAACCTTCACATTCTGAGAGTTCTAAACACAATCCTCATTCAGCACTGCCTTTGTGTTTATTTTTGACTTAGCAGATAATCAAACTTACATCATTTTAATCTAAAGTTAATACATGGTTTACAATCTTTATCTTGGTTAACAATCTTTACAGCATTGTTCCATTCCAGCAACAACAGTGAAACATTAAGACACTTCAGAAACAGGATCATATATTTTAAACCTTTTACCTTTCATAGGGACTATAGGGGCTGTGACGACCAACGGCCACACCACACACTAACTATCCTACACACTAAGGACAAATTTACAACTTACCGAACCCAATTAACCTACAAACCTGCACATCTTTGGGGTGTGGCAGGGAACCGGAGCACCAGGAGAAAACCCACGCGGTCACAGGGAGAACGTGCAAACTACGTACAGACAGCACCCATAGTCAGGATCAAACCCAGATCTGTGGCGCAACTCTACCGCTGTACCACTATGCCGCCTGTGACTAGGGTAGATGAGGCATTTTGGTCGGCATGGAAAATTTGAGCCGAGAGGGGGAGGGAGGGGGGGGGGGGGGGGGTTCCATGCTGTATTACTCTATGACCCTACGACTCTATGACCCTGTGACCCTATGACCCCATGTGAGTAGACAGTTCACTTCATTGTTATCCCACCCTCACTGCACTGTAATGTTTACAGGCCTGTGGCCTCCTAGTCTTTGGTGGAAGGACATGCAGAGTGAGCAGTGTAATATGAGGAATGCAGGGAGTTCCAAATTGCATGTCTTTTTTATGCAGGTTTCTCTGCAGACTGCACACGGATACACACATGATCAAATAGATCATAGAACAGTGCTGCACAGGAACTGGCCCTTCGCACCACAATGTCTGCACCAAACTGGATGCTAACGTCAACAAAGATAGACACAAAATGCTCAGCGGGATAAGGAGCATCTCTGGAGAGAAGGAATGGGTGACATTTCGGGTCGACACCCTTCTTTAGACTGAGAGTCAGGGGAGAGGAATACTAGAGATATGGAAGGGTAAGGTGTGAAAATGACAGATCAAAGCAGATAGTGATCAAGGAAATGTAGAATGGTTCATTGTTAGCTGAGGGGAATTTGACACAGAGGCACAGAGGAATTAATCAGAAGCAGAGAAACTAGTCGGAGAATAAGGTGGAGATGGAACGGGAAAGAGGGAAAGCAAGGATTACTTGGGAAGATAGAGAAATCAAAATTCTTCTGCTGGGTTGAAAGCTGCCCAAGTGAAATATGAGATGCTGTTCCTCCAATGTGCTTTTGGCCTCTTCAGTGTAAACCAGCATCTGCAGTTCCTTCCTACACATGCTCAGTTCAACTAATCTCCTCCGCCTCCACATGATCCATATCCCTCCATTCCCTACATATCCATGTGCCTATCTTAAATGCCCCAGTTGTATTTGCCCCCTCCACACCCCTTGGCAGCAAGTTCCACCTCTCCCTGTATAGAAAAAGCACATCTCCTTTAAACTTTTCCCATACGTCATAAACGATTAGATACTTTTAGATACTGCTCATTGAAGAAGCTAACACAGTCAGAGAAAACCTTTTAGTGAAATTGCCATCGCCATGAAATGAATGATAGTGGCTAAGTTGTCGAGAAACAGAGATCATGGACTTAAAATAAGGAATTACGTAAAACGTTGAGCGTAGAACATAGAACAGTACAGCACAAGAACAGGCCCTTCGGTCCACAGTCTGTGCCAAGCATGATACCATGATACCGAATGGCCCGGTATCCACACCATACCTCTAAACTAAAGAGGACCTGGCATGGGAGGGGGAGGGGGGGGGGGGGGGGGGGGGGGGTGGCGCTGAGAACAAAGAGGGACTGGGGGGGTGGGGGGAGTAGGAAGAGGGGCTCTAGTGAATACTTTTGTAACTTTGTCGCTGCTCTTTACGTGGCAACTCTTGCAAACTTGTACTGTGTGCAAACAAAGAACCTCACTGTACCAAGTGCACGTGACAATAAAGTATCGATCAATCACTCAACTAAGCTAAACTAAACAGATTGATTAGACATAAAATGCTGGAGTAACTCAGCGGGATAGGCAATATCTCTGGAGAGAAGGAAATCGGAAGTCTGAAGAAGGGTCTCGACCCGAAACGTCACCCTTTCCTTCTCTCCAGAGATGCTGCCTGTCCCACTGAGTTACTCCAGCTTTTTGTGTCTACCTTCGGTTTAAACCAGCATCTGCGGTTCCTTCTTACACATTAAACAGATAGATTTTTGGAAGATAGACACAAAAAGTTGGAGTAACTCAGCGGGACAGGCAGCATCTCTGGAGAGATGGAATGGGTGACGTTTTGTGTCGAGACCCTTCTTCAGACCAGTCAGGAGAAAGGGAAAAGAGAGGTTTAGATGATAGTACGGGTTAGTACGGGTGTCAGGGGTTATTGGGAGAAGGCAGGAGAATGGGGTCAGGAGGGAGAGATAGATCAGCCATGATTGGATGGCAGAGTAGACTTGACGGGCTGAATGGCCTAATTCTGCTCATATCACTTATGAACATGAACGATGACGTAGAGAGATAAAGAACAATGAATGAAAGATATGCAAAATATGCAAGGATTAGTTTAGTTTTAGTTTGGTTTATTGTCACGTGTACAATGAAAAGCTTTTGTTGCTCGCTAACCATTCAGTGGAAAGACAATACAAGATTACAATCGAGCCATTTACATTGTACAGATACATGATAAGAAAGGATATTGGATTGTACAGGAATATTGCTCTGAGGAAAAAGATTTGGCATGATGTCATTGAATGGCAGAACAGAGGGAGGGCCAATTGGCATGCTCTTGCTGCTGTATCTCATGGCTTTAATTGGACAGCGGTGTAGTACCAATAAGGAGATGCTATTTCTATTAAGCTGTGCACAGAGCTAATGCACTGGGAATGACAGAGTGAAATAAAAGGTCATGGGCATTCTTTCCAGGATTTCGAGGGGCAGCATTGATGTCTCCTAATCTGTCACAAAGACATATCATACACCCATGACTAAGCTTATTAAAGGCAGCCTGGAATTGCACGGTTGAAAGAGTTACAGGGGGGGAAAGACCCTCTAAAACTGAAATTTAAATAAATGACAAATGCAGACGAATGAGTCTGGAGCAGACCATAACAGGTCACTCAACAAACTAAATGAAGGGATAGGATGAAGTGTCAGTGCAAAGACTATGCACTGCTTAATGGTCGAGATGGTTAAAAAAAACATGGTTTAACTAGCATTTTATTGCCAAATTGGTACTAAATTTAAATTTAATCAAATTAAAGCAAGTGGAGAGATTGACTCTTTATTCAATTCTACTTGATCATTTTTATTATGTGTATGTGGAAAAACATCTAGTAAAACCATTAGACCTATTGCCGGATGGACGCATTTGCTACGGGTATATAATATGTCCTATTTCACCTTGTTTGAGCAAAAAATGTTTTTAATTAATTCCAGTTCAAAAGTACTACGGTTTAAATTGTACCATTACCAAATCAGCACCTCATAGATTGTACTGTAAGTGCCACAGTTTGTAAATCTGAGAAGCACTTCAATATGCACCTAGAGTGCATGTCCCGGGTCACCACTGCTTATGTTTCCCATGACATTATGTCTCCCGGTAAGCCTAATGCAATGCCGCTGGATTTCCACACAAAGAAATTCTTCTGGCTGAAAGGAGCAATTTACCTCAATATTTTGGCCCAGCAGTCAGCTTTCAACACAAGCAGTGACAGAGGCTTAATGCTTTTTTTCATTTAATTCTCAATCAGAATGGAGATAGGATCATCACATAAGGCGAATGTTCAACGTACCGTAGATTGGACAAGAAAACAGTCCCCAACCTGCTCCCTCAGATTCTCATCGGCACCTACTTTCCCTCGCTGGTCAAAGGTTCACGAGTCTGACAATAGTTCCCAAGGATTGGAGGTCTTGACAAATCTTGCAGAAGAATTGTGAGTTTGGTGTGTAAATTGAATTACGGTACGCTTGGCCTGCGGTTGTCACGGAGACCCTGAGGCCTGCAAGCCACTTCTTGGTGATTTTTCATAGCATCTTGAAAACTGTGAAATTGAGGCTCAGCGGGTTGCTGCCTGGGACAAGGCCTCCATTTCAATATTGTCTTGAAAGGATATGGTGCAGGGGAGAAGCATGGAACAGAGGGCAAATTTGTCTGAAATAGATATGACAAATCATGTTGATTTTCAAACAATTTAATTGATGGCTGTATCACATTTCAACTCTCTTTATTCTCGGCTCTGCGTATACAGTATAAAAAGTAGATCATTCCTGGCTGGGTGAAAGGCTTGTGTGGGCTAAATATTATACAAAAGCTAAAGCCAATCTCCTTTTCTTTTGGTGAGTTCTGGGAAAAGGTATAGTTTCGGACTGCATTTCGAAATATATAGTACATAAAATTTTCTTTGAGGTTCTTTGAAAACTGCTTTTATATGAAGCGAACTTCTGTTTTTGTACCGGGTCTCCCTGGCAAAAGGCCTCTACAAATCTAAACTCTCTTTGGAGTTGCTGCCAGCGCTCTGATTTTGCACAATATAAAGGCATCTAAAGATATGGCCGGCCTGTAGGCTTGAGATGGTGCTGTATTGGAAGAAAGGCTTACATGTGTTTGAAGCCTTCTTCAATCCCCAGGTGCTCTAGTTAAATGAAGCAACTGATGAAGTGGGTCCACTGTTGTAAAGTATTACAGTAAACCTCTGATAATTTACCACCCTTGGGGCTTTGGTGGTGCCAGACGAGCAGAGTTTCCAGACGTTTGGATGCAACTCGCGTATAATTGACTTTTTTTACATGTTGCACAATGGTACAGTAAGTTTTTCAGTGAACCCAATACACCTAAATGCATTGGAAAGGGAGGGAACATGGGAAATGTAACCAAGTGAGTTTCAGCTTGTAATTTTAGTTTTTTTGTATTAGTTTTAGTTTTAGAGATACAGAGTGGAACCAGGCCCTTCGGCCACCGAGTCCACGCCGAACAGCGATCCCTGTACACTAGCACTAAAGTAAAGTAAAGTATCCTTTATTGTCATTCAGACATTTCAGTATGAACAAAATTGTATAGCTTGCAGTCATAACATAGAATAAAATAACAAAACACACACTTAACACAGTTTAACATCCACCACAGTGAGTCTACTAGACACCTCCTCACTGTGATGGAAGGCAAAAGTCTTAAAGTCCTTGTCTCTTCCCTCCTCGTCTCCCTCTGCGTTGAGGCGATCCAGCTTTCGATGTAGGGACCCCGCCGGGTGATGGTAAGTCCAGCGGCCGCATCCGAGCTCCACAAACTCCGCTGCCCGGGGCTGACGAAGCTGCCACCCTCCAGTCCAGCGGACGAAGCTGTTGTTGCGGGAGCTCTGGAGAACCGGTCACCAACCTGGGACCTGCGAGCTCCCAACGGTGTCGTCCACTGGGCCCGCGGCCAAGTCCACTGGGCCCG
The DNA here is from genome assembly GCF_028641065.1 of Leucoraja erinaceus. Classification (NCBI taxonomy): domain Eukaryota; kingdom Metazoa; phylum Chordata; class Chondrichthyes; order Rajiformes; family Rajidae; genus Leucoraja; species Leucoraja erinaceus. The sequence goes on along the minus strand of NC_073377.1, from coordinate 14,211,265 downwards.
CGGCCGAGCCTCCGAGGCTCCGAAGTCGGGTCACTGCCACCGCAACACCACCACAGCCCCGAAATCGGTAAGTCCTGGCGCTGCTTCCGGAGCCTCGAGGTCGGTCCCAGTTGGAGGCCGCCAGTTGGAGGCCGCCAGCTCCGCGATAGGCCTCAGCGCAGACAGAGACGCAGACGGGGAATACGACAAGAAAAGGTCGCATCGCCCCCGAAGGAAGAGACTAAAAACAGTTTCTCCCACCCCCCCACACATATATACAACTAAAATAGATGAAATAAACTAAACAACAGGATAAAATAAAACAAAAAAAAAGAAAAGACAGACGGGCTGCAGGTGAGTCGCAGCTACATGGGCAGCGCCGCCACTTCCTACACACCAAGGACAATTGTCACTTTTACCGAGCCAATTAACCAACAAATCTGTACGTCTTCGGAGAAAACTCACGCGGTCACGGGGCGATCGTACAAACTTCATAAAGGCAGCACCCGTGGTCAAGATTGAACCCGGGTCTCTGGTACTGTCAGGCAGCAGCTCTACTGCTGTGCCACCGTGCTGTTAACTTGTAGAGTGGAGAAGGAGAGGAAGGAGGAAGCAGTGAAGGAAGGAGGGAGGGAAGAAGGAGAGGGAAGAGGAGAGGGAGGAGGAAAGAGAGCAGGCAGGAGGAGGAAATGTTTAATTCACAATCCTTTTCTGGTCTAATTCTAGATTAGATTAGATTAGATTTGTTTATTGTCATTCGTTTATTATACGGCCATAGTAGAGAATGTCCTCACCTTTTCCATCCTGGTCTGGTTTGGCTCAGCCACCAAGCACGACATCCGGACGGTGCAGCGAATTGTCCGATCAGCTGAGAAGGTTATTGGCTGCAACCTTCCCTCCATTGACGAACTGTACAATACAATACAAATTTATTGTCATTTGAGCCCCAGTGAGACTCAAACGAAATGTTGTTTCCACAGCCATACAAACAAAAACAATGTCCTACAGACATACACACAATTACATTCACACAAACATCCATCACAGTGAACCCACTGTGATGGAAGGCAAAGTCTTTTCTCTCCCCTGTTCTCAATTTCTCTCCCGATGTCCAAGCCCCCAGGCGGGTGATGATAAGTCCCACGGCCATTTTAGGCCGCGCGGGGCGATTTACTGCCCCGCTCCCGGTCTGAAAGTACAAGGTTGGAACCCCCACGGGCGATGGTGAGTCCCACGGCCATGAAGCCGTGCCAGGCGATGTACGGTCCCGGTCCGGGTCGTTCCAACCCCGCGACACGGGCTGGAGAAGTCGCGTTGCAGGAGCTCCGGGAAGCGGTCTCTCCCCCCGGACCCGCGAGCTCCCGATGTCACAGTCCACCGGACCTGCGGCTGTGTTGCTGGAGCCTCCGAGCCCCAGGAGTCGCGTTGCAGCAGCGAGTCACCACCGCTCCCCACGCTCCGAGGCCGGCCAGCCCCACGATGGTGAGTAGTCCGCAGCTCCGCAGTCTCCCGAGCCCCAGGGTCGTTCAGGTTGGAGGCCGCTCCACGGTGCTAGGCCCCAACGACAACCGAGACCCGACAGGGAAAAGGTCGGGTCTCCCGGACAGGGAAGAGATTTAAACAGTTTCCCCCTCCCCCCCGCCCCCCCACATGTACACATTTAAAAAACACTATTAAAAAACACCAAACACTACATTTAACTAGACAAAAAATAAAAAAAAGACAGACTGCTGTAGGGGCCGCTGCAACGGGTGAGTCGCGCCGCCAAATCAGCAAGTACACTGCAAGGATCAGGAAGTGAGCGGGTAAGATCATCTCTGACCCCTCTCACCCTGGCCACAAACTCTTTGAATCATTTCCCTCTAGAAGGCGACTCCGGACTGTCGAAGCTGCCACAGCCAGACATAAAAACAGCTTTTTTCCACGAGTAGTAGCTCTACTCAATAACCAAAAATCTGTAGCCTCATTTTCCTCTGGTATTTTATTTAATTCACATGTTTAATCAATAATGTTTTATTATTCATGTTTAATGTTTTAAGTGTCATTCCTAACTGTCACTGTATGTCATGTTGTCACTTGCGGGTGAAGCACCAAGGCAAATTCCTTGTATGTGAATAAACTTATTTATTCATTCATTCATTCTTAATTTGAATGTTCCTGGTAGATTGAGTGTGCATGTTCTGACCGTCACAACAGGTCCACAGCAGCCCAATCTCTCTTGCCGTCAACCTATCTCTGAAACACCTAGACAACAAGAACCCCAACGTCAGACTTCTATTTATCGAGTGTTGCTCTGCCTTTAGCACCATCCAAACCCAACTCCAAACTCCTTCACCTGGGAGTCAGTACACCCCTCTGCCACTGGATCAACAGTCTGACCCACAGACCATAATCAGTGAGGATAAGTAACAAAACATCCTCTACAAGACCCCTGTGAAGATGCGCTCTCAGCCCCCTACTATACTCTCTATACATACACGACTGTGCAGCCTAATTCTATAGCCAAAGTAAACTAAACTAAACATGGATTGTAAACTAAACATGAATTCTACCATCAAGAAGGGAAGGGGCAGCAGGCAGCTGTGAACTCCGTAACCTGTAAGTTCTCATTCCCGGCATGGTGGTGCAGTGGTAGAGTTGCTGCCTTACAGCGCCAGTGACCCGGATGTGATTCTGACTATGGGTGCCGTCTGCATGGAGTTTGTACGTTCTCCCCGTGGGTTTTCCCCGGGTGCTGCGACCTCCTCCCACACTCCAAAGACGTACAGGTTTATAGGCTAATTGGCTTGGTAAAATTGTAAATTGTGCTTAGTGTGTGTGGGATAGTGCCAGTGTGCGGGGATCGCTGGTTGGTGCGGATTCAGTGGGCCAAAGGGCCTGTTTCCACGCTGTATCTCTAAACCAGGATAAACTAAACAAATCACACACCATCCTGACTTGGAAATGAACTGCTGGTCCTTAATCATTACTGAGTCTGAATCGTGGAACTTACTCTCCAAGAGCATTTTCTTTACCAGGTGAACAACAATGTTTCACAAGGGTAGCTAGACACCACCTTCTCAGGGGCAATTAGAGGTGGAACTTATATGTAGATCTTACCCACGTCCTACGAAATGGATCAGTGATAAAACAGCTTAGGTCCAAAACCCAAAGCCATCGGCAAACGCTGATAACTATAAAATGCAAAGGCTGTGGGTTTTCAGGAGATAAATTGCTAAGTCTTTTCACATGATCAAGACATGTGCTGTGCATTAGGCTAGCTGCAACACGTTTGTTAATTATGATTGAGCTGTTATTCAACATTAAATACCATCTGAAGTTATTATGGTTGGATCAGGATTATACACGAGTCACCGGTTCTATGGAAAAGCAGATTTGGTATAAGTTAGTTCTTTAACATCACTCCTCTTTATTCCACAAACAAACCATACCATGAAGCCAGATTCAACTGGCCCACAAAACGGACACAAAAATGAAAGGCAAAAAATGCTGGGGAAACTCAGCGGATGAGGCAGCATCTATGGAGAGAAGGAATTGGTGAGGATTTGGGTCGAGACCCTTCTTCAGACTGACCCGAAACATTGCCAATTCATACTCTCCATAGATGCTGCCGCTGAGCCAACCAGCGATCCCCGCACATTAACACTATCCTACACACACTGGGGACAATTTTTACATTTACCAAGCCAATTAACTTACAAACCTGTACGTCTTTGGAGTGTGGGAGGAAACCGAAGATCTCGGAGAAAACCCACGTGGTCACGGGGAGAACGTACAAACTCCGTACAGACAGCACCTGTAGTCGGGAACGAACCTGGGTCTCCGGCGCTGCAAGCACTGTAAGGCAGCAACTCTACCGCTGTGCCACCATTCGCCCTTGTTCTGATTCTGATTCCCTTGTTTCATTTGATGGCAGCCCTTTGTAATTCAACCCTTTTATGCCTCGTATAAACGATGGCTTTTCCTTCTCTGTATTCCCTTCTCTCCATCACCTCCAAAGCACCTTTAGATTCAGGGACAGTTACTTCCCAGCTGTTATCAGGCAACTGAAACCTTTGAAACCTTTGAACTTTTGAACCATCCTATCAACAACTAGAGAACAGTCCTGAGCGACTATCTACCTCATTGGAGACCCTTGGACTATCTTTAATCAGACTATCCAGCATTAAACATCATTCCCTCTATCAGGTAGCTGCACACTATGAATGGCTCAATTGTAAGCATATATAATCTTTCCACTGCAAAAGCACGCAACAAAAGCTTTTGGCTATACCTCGGTACAAGTGATAATAAACTAAACGAAACTAAACTAAACTCAACTCAGCTTCAACTAAACTAAACAAAACTAAAATAAACTAAACTAAGTTAGACTGCTTTGCCTGTCTTTCTCATGAAATACATTTACATTTTCCAACATAATTCCAGATTTCCTGCAGTAGAATTTTACTCTCTTTGGGCAGTCATGATGGCGCAGCAGTAGAGTTTCTGCCTTACAGCAAATGCAGCGCCCGAGGCCCTGGATCGATCCCAACTACGGGTGCTGTCTGTATGGCGTTTGTACATATTCCACGTGACCTGCGTGGGTTTTCTCCGTGAACTTTGGTTTCCTCCCACACCCCAGGTTTGTAGGTTAATTGGCTTGGTAAATGGGTGGGTGTGGGATAGTGTTAATGGGCAGGGATTGCTGGTCGGCGCGGACCCAGTGGACTGAAGGGCCTGTTTCCGCGCTGTATCTCCAACCTAAACTAAACTAAACTCCGTACGATGCTTTGAAATCAGTATGCAATTTGGAAGTTGGTTGACTTTAGTGTTCTTTCGTACGCTGGCCATGCAGAACAGTCGGTAAACATTTTATCCTGAATCAGGATTTTGTAGTGAAGTGTTATACTTGGATCAGGTTGTCTGTATAATGAAAGTAAATGGCCGGTGCATGGGGACGCTATAACCCCGCACATGGGTATTTTACTTGGATCAGGCACATATTTATGTGAAGAACATTAATACATTATTTTCAGGGGATAAGAAAAAAAGCCATGATATTATTAGTTTTAATTAAATTGAAATCCACTCGGAATACCGTCGGAAAGCTGTGGCTGAGAGTGGGCGTGGATTGTGCAGAGTAAGGAACACGTTAAGCTTGACCTTTAGTGTACTAGCTAATCCCAGCCTGGCACCAGTTTCGGAGATGGCAAAGGTACCCTCAGCCCCCGTTTGCACACCTCGATGGTTCAACGGTTCTATGGATCATTTATTGTCACGTGTACCAAAATACAGTGAAATACATTTTTAATGTAGTTCAGTGCGATTATTGCTATACATAAAGACAATCCCCAATTAAGTACCTCATGCATGGAAACATTTTACATACTCCAAACGGGTGGCACGGTGGCACAGCGGTAGAGTTGCTGCCTTACAGCTCCAGTTCAATCCTGACTACGGGTGCGGTCTGTAAGGAGTTTGTACAATACAATACAATACAATTTATTTGTTATCATTTGAACCTCTTGAGGTTCAAACGAAATTTGGTTTCTGCAGTCATACACACAAGAAAAAGAACCAAGACACAACACAATTTACACAAACATCCATCACTGTGAATCTCCTCCTCACTGTGATGGAAGGCAAACTCTTGTCTCTCCCCTGCACTCCTCCCGATGTCAGAGTCAAAGTCCCAGGCGGGCGATGGTAAGTGTCCCGCGGCCATTAAAGCCGCGCCGGGCGATGCAAGGCCGCGCTCCGGGTCTTGGCGTTGGAGCCACCGGCGGGTGCTGCAAGTCTGCTCTCCGTGACCTGCCTGGGTTTTCCCCGCGGTCCCCGGTTTATTCCTACACTCAAAAGACGTACAGGTTTGTAGGTTAATTAGCTTGGTAAAATTATAAATTGTCCCTAGTATGTGTAGGATGGTGTTAATGTGCGGGATTTGCTGGTCAGAGCTGACTCGGTGGGTTGAAGGGCCTGTTTCCACGCTGTATCTCCAAACTAAACTACACTAAACTAAACTACTGTCATCACCTCATTTGGCTCGCCAGCGATCAACCCTTTTCCTCTCCAGGCCTCCAGCCTCCGTGCCCCAGGGGATGTCTGCCGCAGCTGACCCCGAGGGTGCAGAAGGTTAGACCCCCGGTTCTCCCTACTGGCCCTGGGGACATGGGGGCTGGAATCTAAACTGAGATAGATGGTTCGCAGACTCATCAAGTCCGACACAGTCAATACCTCACAGACTACATGCAATCTATCCGAAACATAAGAGTTCACCTATCCGTGTTCTCCAGAGGCGATGCTTGAGCCTCTAGGACTGTGTCACTAGGCCTGGGCCTCTAGGACTGTGTCGCTAGGCCTGGGCCTCTAGGCCTGGGCCTCTACTCACTGGAGTTTAGAAGGATGAGGGTGAGCTCACTAGAACTTATCAAATAGTGAAAGGCCTGGATAGAGTGGATGTGGAGAGCATGTTTCCACGTGGGAGAGTCTAGGAACAGAATCATGGTCTCAGAATTAATGGATGTCCCTTTAGGAAGACGTGGAAGAGTTTCTTTAATCAGAGGGTGGTGAATCTGTGGAATTCATTGGCACAGACGGCTGTGGAGGCCAAGTCAATGGATATTTTTAAGGCAGAGATAGATAGAGTCTTGGTTTGTAAGGGCATCAAGGGTTAAGGGGCGAAGGCAAGAGAATGGGGTTAGGAGGGAGCAATATATCTTCTTCTTGCGTATGGCGTGCACAGCCTAAAGTTGGAGGACAATTTGTTCTATTTGATCTTATTTGATTGTGCACAACAGGTTGATTGCATTCGTTGAAACAGGGCGGACCACGTGAAGGTTGCAATCTCCCACCCCAGAGATAGACAATCCTCATTGTCCTCATTGACAATCATTGAGTACGTTGTGTACTACTAGCAGGAGTTAGTTTTCAGTGCAGTGGTAAACATGTGGGCAGGAACATTGGGACTCACTCCACAATATAAGCTTCAAATCCACAAACTCCTTCTGATTACCACATACCATCCTCTCCCACTTAATAAGTGAGTGCATTTATATATTAGTCGTACAGTCCTACAGCACAGCTACAGGTCTTTCTGCCCAACTCAACCATGCTGATATAGATCTATCTAAGCTAGTCCACTTAACCTAAGCTTGGTCCATACCCTTCTAAACCTTTCCTATCCCTGTATCCGTTCAAGTGCCTTTTAAATATTGTTAATGTATCTACCACCACAACATCCTCTAGTAGTTTGTTCTGTGTGCACTTGAACCTTGAATATTGGACACTTGGAGAAAGCACTAAAAGGGCATCTGGTGCAGGGAAACTTCAATGTCCATTGTCAAGAGAAATTGCAGAGAGTTATGGATGTAGCCCAGACCATCACACAAACCAACTTCCCTTCCATTGACTCCATCCACACTTCACGCTGCCTCGGCAAGGCCAGCAGCATAATCAAGGGCAAGTCTAACCCGGTCGCTCCCTGTTCTCCCCTCTACCATCAGGCATGCGTTACAGGAGTGTGAAAACGCACACCTCCAGATTCAGGAACAGTTTTGTCTCAGCTGTGATCAGTCAACTGAACCATCTCCAACCAGAGAGCCATCCTGACCTACCAGCTATTTCATTGGAGACCTTCAGATTATCTTCAATCAGACTTTACTGGACTTTATCTTGCGCTAAACATTTTATCCCTTTATCCTGTATCTGTACAATGTGGACGGCTTGATTGTAATCATATATAGTCTTTCCAGTGACTGGATAGCAGGCAACAAACAAACAAAACTAAGCTAAACTAAACTAAAGTAAACAGAAGTAAACTAAAATAAATTTGGTAATCACTGACTGAGGTGGCCACATCATGAAGGACAGTGCCAGACTTTATGATGAACGATTGAGTAGATTAGCAATGTTACAAAATTTTGAGATATAAAAGATCAAGTCTGTAATTTATCCCATCAGATAAAGCATAAAAAGAAGTTTAATTTGACACCTAATTCACTTTCATATCTCAAGTATTTAAAAGGTAATGGCCATTTTCATACTCGGAAATTAGCATCTTGTTCCCTATTGATTTTCTATGGACAAGACAAAAAAGCTGTGATCGTGTGCTGTCAAAAGGCCATAACCTTCTTAAAAATTAAGAGAACTGAATGAAATTTTCAGTTATCGTAGATTGAACCATTCTGAAACAAATATAAAATAATCTTACTTGGATGACCTGAAATTAAAACATATAATTAGTTAGTTACCCAATTGTAGCTAATTTCAAACTTCAATTACTAGATCTAAACATCTATCCATTTCTTAATAAATGATTAACATTTTTAAATAGCCCAAGTGTCCAAATAATATTCATAAATAATTCACAATAAAACATGATTTTGAAATCTCATTTACATTAATTTATAGGCCAAATGGAAGGAATTTAGTGTTCAATTGCTGTAAATTAAAGTCCATTTAAATCAGCTTTCTAGTGGGTTCCTGTGAACGCGCTGGTTTAGAACGTTCACATTGCGCTAGATTTGTGCCTCAAATGCCCAGAAAAATACTGCGGGATATAAAGAGCCCAAAATTAGCTACTCGCAATATTAAACTTTGTATAAAGGGTTCTTAAGAAGCCATTTTTAATGTAAAAATAAGCCACATACCTTCTGTATACAGCTCCATGCGGCCCTGTGGTTGCGTGAGGTCGCGGGTTTAGAGAATGATTTTTAAACTATTATAACTATTATACAAGGCCATAAAAACTAATAATACCTTTTGCGACGGGGTCTTTCAGCGATTTTTCATTAATGATTTACTAGACTGAACATCTTCGATTGGAACAGCCTAGTGAAAATCGCATTTTATACCCGCCACCTCAAAACAGAGTCAAAATCACACACACCCGCAGCGCCAGATTTTCAGCCACGCTTCAGGTAGGCTTTGCAACATACCTAAGTAGATTAACCTCCCATGTCTCCCCAAAATTCACCCAGAGAGTTGTGAATCTGTGGAATTCTCTGCCACACCAGGCAGTGGAGGCCAATTCACTGGATGTTTTCAAGAGAGAGTTAGATTTAGCTCTTAGGGCTAATGGAATCAACGGATGTTGGGGAAAGCAGGAATAGGGTACTGATTTCTGATGATCAGCCATGATTGTATTGAATGGCGGTGATGGCTCAAAGGGCCGAATGGCCTGCTCCTGCACCTATTGTTCTATGTTTCTATGTTTACATGGGCGTTTGTCGGCACGGGGCCGTTACTCGCTACTTCTGAGACAGGACATCATTGAAACAAACAGAATAGTGAAAGGCTTGGATAGAGTGGATGTGGAGAGGATGTTTCAACTAGTGGGAGAGTCCAGGAGGTCATAGCCTCAGAATTAAAGGACTTTCTTCGAGGAATGAGATGATGATGAGGAATTTATTTAGTCTAGGACCAGAGGTCATAGCCTCAGAATTAAAGGACTTTCTTTTAGGAAGGAGATGAGGAGAAATTTATTTAGTGTGGAATTCTTTGCCATAGAAGGCTGTGGAGGCCAAGTCAATGGATATTTTTAAGGCAGAGATAGAGAGATTCTTGATTAGTACGTGCCAGAGGTTATGGGGAAAAGGCAGGAGAATGGGTTAGGAGGGAGAGATAGATCAGCCAAAATTGAATGGCGTATACCTAATGGGCTGAATGGCCTAATTCTACTATTCCTTATGACCTTAACAAGAGGATTCTTCAAGGAGACAAAGTCTTACCTTCACACCATGGGCTCCCTCCATTGTGATATGCGGCACCACTAATAAGCTGACCATGATAGAGATGATACGAAAGGCAGCATGGGGAATAGTAGCAGAACTATACGCAGTGCAAGCTGCAACTCCATGAGGCAGATAAACCGGAACCCTATGTTTCCTATCAAGCCTGGAATCAAGCTGGTTCATCAAGGAAATCAGAAAGGCTGGGAGTAGCACCAGGCTGATCTAGTAGTGAAGCCTATCGATGGACTGATGAAGGGTCTCAACCCGAAACATCACCCATCTCTTCACACCAGAGGTACTACATGTCCTGCTAAGTTACTCCAACATTTTTATGTCTATCTTCGGTTCAAACCAGCATCTGCAGTTCCTTCCAACACATAGTAATGAGGTTATCTCGAGAGCTGCAGATGAAAACAGCGGGCAACTGACACAGTTACCCTTCCTCGTAGAGTCTGACATGCTGTCGGCTAGAAGAATAGTGTGTACACTTCCAGCAGGTCCAGGCCCACCTAGTCCCACAGAGCCGAGTACAACTCAGCAGGTAAGCCATCGCTTCAGGGAGTTTTATTCGATTCAAAGGAACGGATGGAGCCAGTCAGCTCTTCCAGGGTCAGTAGTTGGTCCAGACTCTCCCGCTTGCTGCCCTTCAAGACTTCCGTGATGGAGGACAAGACGTTCTGGGGGGCTGTGCTGTCTTGGACATTTCTGCCATATAGACCAGCATAGAAGGATCTGCGGGACCATAGAAGGATCTTCAGATCTGCAATCTCACATCCAAATGATCAGATTGAAGTTCCACTGACCTAGCGGACCTTGTTGTGAATGGTTGGCAGAGTGAGAGAGGTCAGGGGGCCTAATTAAACATCTGAGAGATGAAGGAACCTGTAAGAACATCCCCATCCATTTTAATTTTGCAATAAAAGCTGCTGCTGGAGTCTTTTGTGAAATGGGCGGCCTGAAGGCTGTTCCGTTTAATATATTTCCACGGCTGGTCAAGGTTCTAACACAAACATGTAAACGTTGCTCCTGTTCCAATATCTAAAGGGGCTGCTTCTTGCCTTCTGGCTGCATTTCATACCCACCATCCTCGTCTTTGGACACCCTGTGCGTGGGGCAGAGGGTAGAGCAGACGGTGTCCTGGTTGGGTTGCTCCTGGGTTTGGCCAAGCTGGCCATCCGCAAGTCACGGCACCAGGCGGAAGAGGGCTCTGCCTGAGCCGGCTGCCCGCCCCTTTTCCGGGGTTACGTCAGCACCCGGGTGGTTTTAGAGAGAGACTACACACTGTCCACAGGCGCCCTGGGGGATTTCCGTGACCGCTGGGCACCGCGGGGGTGGAATGCATCCTTGACAAGGATGGGGAAATAGTAATTTCAGAATATTTATTTTACTTGTACTGTGGTGTTGGGTTTTGTTTTGAATCATTTAGTATTGTACATGTTATTGTAAATAGTCGAATAAATTATTTTTGGTTATTAAAAAAACAAGAAAACATGGAAATGTATAATTTGCAACAAAAATAGAAGGCCACGGCCTCTCAAGGGTTGAAAGGCATGAAATAAGGCCTTAAATGTGATTAAGAGTTTAAGAAGGAACTGCAGATGCTGGAAAATCGAAGGTCCACAAAAAAGCTGGAGAAACTCATTGGGTGCAGCCGCATCTATGGAGCGAAGGAAATAGGCAACGCTTCGTGCCGAACCCCTTCTTCAGACTGATGTTAGGTGGAAATTGGAGGAACAGCACCTCATATTCCGCTTGGGGAGTCTGCATCCTGGGGGCATGAACATTGAATTCTCCTAATTTTGTTAGTCCTCGCTGTCTCCTCCCCATCCTCAGCCCTCATGCTGTCTCCTCCCATCCCCCAGCCTTCGGGCTCCTCCTCCTTTTTCCTCTCTTCTCCCCACCCCCCCACCCCCCATCAGTCTGAAGAAGGGTTTCGGCCCGAAACGTTGCCTCTTTCCTTCGCTCCATAGATGCTGCTGCACCCACTGAGTTTCTCCAGCTTTTTTGTGTACCTTAAATGTGAAATCTGTTTCTCTTTCCACAGACGCTGTCCGACTCTGCTGAGTGCTTCAAGATTTCTCTGCTTTGTTTTTTGCAGCATCTGAAGATTTTTTGATTGAATGTCATCAGCATAAGATGAAGGGGAAAAGAGTTAATAGGAATCTGAGGGGTAACGTTTTCACAGAAAAAGTGTTGGACGTATGGAACAAGCTGCCAGAGGAGGCATTCGATATAGGGACTATCCCAACATTTAAGAAACAGTTAGACAGTTACATGGACAGGACAGGTTTGGAAGGATATGGACCAAATGCAGGCAGGTGGGACATGTTGGGCAGTGTTGGGCAAGTTGGGCTGAAAGGCCTGTTTCCTCGCTGTATCGCTCTATGACTCTTCGACATGAAAGTGGACAGTTAATGTTGAATTTAACGCAACAGTTGCAAAAAATATATATATTCCTTTAAGTCACAAAGTCCAAAAGCAACAGTGACGGACCAACAAAAATAAAAGAGGTATTAAATCTTATCAAGCTGCCAGGAATAGCAAAAGGTTATTGGGATTGGGGGCATGTTAAAACTCAGCGAAGGAGCACCAAGAAATTGATGAAGGAAGGCAGGTTTGTGAAGGTAGAGTGGAGAGAAGCATAACAGTGGACCACAACATAGAAACATAGAAAATAGGTGCAGGAGTAGGCCATTCGGCCCTTCGAGCCTGTACCGCCATTCAATATGATCATGGTTGATCATCCAACTCAGTATCCTCTACCTGCTTTCTCTCCATACCCCCTGATCCCTTTAGCCACAAGGGCCACGTCTAACTCCCTATTAAATATAGCCAATGAACTGGCCTCAACTACCTTCTGTGGCAGAGAATTCCACAGATTCACCACTCTCTGTGTGAAAAATGTTTTTCTCATCTCAGTCCTAAAAGATTTCCCCTTTATCCTTAAACTGTGACCCCTTGTTCTGGACTTCCCCAACATCGGGAACAATATTCCCACATCTAGCCTTGTCCAACCCCTTAAAAATTTTGTAAGTTTATTTAGTCCCACTTGCCTGCATTTGGCCCATATCCGTCCCTCTAAATCTATCTTAATCATGTACCTGTCAAAATAGCTGTGGGAAGTAAAAGACTTGTGAGGAGATGTTCAGGTCCCTTACAGATGGAGACAGGAATATTTATAAGATCCACCAAAGGAATAAACAACTACATTTTTGAATCTGTTTTCGTGGAAGGAGACATCCAAAACCTGCACATATTTTATAACTTCAAAAGTCTGTTGAAAATGAGTAATTGAAGGAACTAATTATATGTCAAAAATAATGCAATAGAAATGAACGAAATTTACAACTGGAAAGAATGTCTGAGGAAATGTCTTGACCCAAGACCTATCCAAGTTCTCCAGGGATGGCAGACAGTGACTCATGGGGTACCACAATGATCAGTGGTACCCATCTATTCCCAGGCTATACCAATAAGATGCTTGAGAGGGCAAAGCATCATATTTACAAATTTGCTGAAGATATGAAACCAGCTGGGGGAGAAGGCCAGAGGCTTGAAGGGGGATTTAGACAAACAGACTAAGCAGAGAAGAACACCTCAGGCAGAATATTCTGGAACACCAGAACTAACTGCTGAGCTTTCCCGATGTGTTGTGGGCCTAACTCGACGAAGGGAAGGGAGGTGCCCACTTGATAACCCCACTGATATACTGGCCTTTACACGATCAGTTTTCTCATGACCTTGTTAACACATAGGCCACTGATTATTGCATTTGGAGTCAGTTATCCTCCTAAGCATACGCTTGTATAATCAGTTTAGATCAGTGGTTCCCAACCTTTTTTTGGCCATGCCCCACCTAATCACCTCTAAAATCCTGATGCCCCCCCCCCCCCCCTTGCTTTCCCTTGAGAGAAAATGGAGGAAATAGATATTATAAGGGTAACTTAGCAAAAACTCTTTGAATCGCATTTCGAAATCCAATTCAATAAATAAGGTTCTCCCATGACCTTGCGCGCTTCGTGCGACGTGCATGAAGAGCGATGGCGCGGTGATTATGTAATAACTACACAATAAAGACTTTTTTTACCCCCAAAAAATTATTTACTCAAAATAACATCTGAAACATAAACTACATATGTTTACCTGATGGAAAATCCAAAAAAATAAAAATCGAAAATTTGGACCCAGACCTCCTCAGTCGCGCTCAATTGCCCCCCTTAAAAATCAAATTGCCCCCCTGTGGGGCGTACGCCCCACGTTGGGAACCACTGGTTTAGATAGTACTTTGGCTTTGGGCTTGATTTTCTTGGTTGATCGCTGATCCTGGTGTTACAGCACAAGAAGTTTAGTTTAGTTTAGAGATGCAGCGCAGAAACAGGCCCTTCGGCCCACTGGGTCCGCGCCGACCAGCGAACCCCGTACATTAACACTATCCTACACACACTAGGAACATTTTTTAAAAATATTTACCAAGCCAATGTACCTACATACCTGTATGTCTTTGGAGCATGTGAGGAAACCGAAGATCTTGGAGAAAATCCACGCGGTCACGGGGAGAACGTACAAACTCTGTCCAGACAGCACCCGTAGTCGGGATCGAACCCGTGTCTCTGCCGCTGCAAGTGCTGTAATGCCCCTGTCCCACTTAGGAAACCTGAACGGAAACCTGAACGGAAACGTCTGGAGACTTTGCGCCCCACCCAAGGTTTCCGTGCGGTTCCCAGAGGTTTTTGTCAGTCGCCCTACCTGCTTCCCCTACCTGCAACCTCCGGCAACCACCTGCAACCTCCGGGAACCGCACGGAAACCTTGGGTGGGGCGCAAAGTCTCAAGAGGTTTCCGTTCAGGTTTCCTAAGTGGGACAGGGGCATTAAGGCAGCAACTCCTCCGCTGCACCACCGTGCTGCCCTTTTTTCTGTTGAGGAGCAATATAGAACAGTAATATAAATGCAAGTACTTTGTGTTTTAGTTGTAATTTATGTATGTGGAAAAATATAAGGTAATTTGATTTTGTGCCCGAAACAGAGTATTTGTATAATGGGTGAGAGAATGGGTAGTGTCAATGTTCAAAGGGATCTAGGTGTGCTTGTTGCAGTTACAGAGTGTCTATGTAAGACTGCACCTGGAGTATTTGTACAGTTTTGATCTCCATACATAAGCAAGAAGGATGTAGTTGTCATCCTAGGATGTAGAAAGATTCACTGGCTTGATTCCAGGTTTGCTGTACAGGTAGACGGAACAGCATTTGCTAACCTTTGAAGATCTTTTCAGTTTAGTTTAGTGTCACATGTACCGAGGTACAGTGAACAGCTTTTGTTGCGTGCTATCCAGCAAGCGGAAAGACAATACATGATTACAACCGATCCATTTACAGTGTACATGATAAGGTAATAACGTTTAGTGCAAAGTAAAGCCAGTACAATCTAATCATAGATAGTCCATGTATCCCCAATGAGGTAGATAGCTGTTCAGGGCTGCTCTCCGATTGTGATAGGATGGTTCAGTTGCCTGATAACACCTGGGAAGAAACTGTCCCTGAATCTGGAGGTGTGCGTTTTCACACTTCCATATCTTTTCCCTGATGGGAGAGGGGAGAAGTGGGAATGGCCAGGGTGTGACTTGTCCTTGATTATGCTGCTGGCCTTGCCGAGGCAGCGTGAGGTATAAATGAAGGGAGGTTGGTTTGTGTGATGGTCTGGGCTACGTCCACAATTGGCTGCAATTTGTTGCAGCCTTCAGTATGAGATTCCAGATCTACTACTATGTGGTTGACTCGATGGTTCAATGGGTCAATGCTGCTTTATTTGTCATATGCAGCGGCAAAATTCATTTTGCATGTATTACACGTGGACACCGCCATTTATGACGCCATTATTCAAAGCCCAAAGTCCAGTCGGCCCGTGCGCTCCATGTACTGGAGCAGATCCCGCGAACCAACGTCCATCTCCTCTCCAGAAATAACCGAGTAAGTCAGTGGCAATTAGTACAAAAGATGCTGGCTTCAACAACAAGGTCCACATCATGAGAGATGGACAATAGACAATAGACAACAGGTGTAGGAGTAGACCATTCGCCCCCTTCAAGCCAGCACCCCCATTCATTGTGATCATGGCTGATCATTCAGTACCCCATTCCTGCCTTCTCTCCATATCCCTTGACTCTGCTATCTTTAAGGGCTCTATCTAACTCCCTCTTGAAAGCATCCAGTGAACGGGCCTCCACTGCCTTCTGGGGCAGAGAATTCTACAGATTCACAACTCTCTGGGTGAAAAAGTTTTTCCTCATCTCAGTTCTAAAGGTAGGCATGCAGGTGCAGCAGGCAGTAAATAAAGCAAAAGGTATGTTAGCTTTCATTGCAAAAGGATTTGAGTATAGGAGCAGGGAGGTTCTACTGCAGTTGTACAGGGTCTTGGTGAGACCACACCTGGAGTATTGCGTACAGCTTTTTGTCTCCAAATCTGAGGAAGGACATTATTGCCATAGAGGGAGTGCAGAGACGGTTCACCAGACTGATTCCTGGGATGTCAGGACTGTCTTATGAAGAAAGACTGGATAGACTTGGTTTTTTACTCTCTAGAATTTAGGAGATTGCGAGGGGATCTTATAGAAACTTACAAAATTCTTAAGGGGTTGGACAGGCTAGATGCAGGAAGATTGCTCCCGATGTTGGGGAAGTCCAGGACAAGGGGTCACAGCTTAAGGATAAGGGGGAAATTCTTTAAAACCGAGATGAGAAGAACTTTTTTCACACAGAGAGTGGCGAATCTCTGGAACTCTCTGCCACAGAGGGTAGTTGAGGCCAGTTCATTGGCTATATTTAAGAGGGAGTTAGATGTGGCCCTTGTGGCTACGGGGATCAGGGGGTATGGAGAGAAGGCAGGTACGGGATACTGAGTTGGATGATCAGCCATGATCATATTGAATGGCGGTGCAGGCTCGAAGGGCCGAATGGCCTACTCCTGCACCTAATTTCTATGTTTCTATGTTTCTATGTTAAATGGCTTACCCCTTATTCTTAAACTGTGACCCCTGGTTCTGGACTCCCCCAACATCGGGAACATGTTTCCTGCATCTAGCGTGTCCAATTTCGTAATAATTTTATATGTTTCCATAAGATCCCGTCTCATCCTTCTAAATTCCAGTGAATACAAGCCCAGTCGCTCCCGTTTGTCCTCATATGTTATGGCCTCATAAGGAGAGTTTTCTGTGTGCCCTGGCCAACATTTACCCTCGACCAACAGATTACCATTTCTTTGTCAACACCGTTTGCGGGAACATGCTGTGTGCTGTTGGCTGTCGCATTTCCAATATTGCAAAACTAATTACCTCCCTGGAGTACTTCATTGGCTGTGATTTGAATTTGCAATGTTATTATCAAATACAAGCTCCATCTTTGTTCATTGGCACCTTCTCTCAGCTTCCTTCCTGCTTGCAGGAAGAATGGCTTCCTCTGGAGGGGGAGCCTGCCACTGGTCTAATCCCTTGCATCTGAGGAGCCGTGTCGATGACACCTTGAACTGTTTAGAGTGATCTGTTGGTGTGGGCGGCACGGTGGCACAGGGGTAGAGTTGCTGCCTTACAGCACCAGAGACCCAGCTTCGAACCTGACTACGAGTGCTATCTGTACAGAGTTTGTGCGCTATCCCCGTGACCTGCCTGGGATTTCTCCCAGTGCTCAGGTTTCCTCCCAAACTCCAAAGGTGGACAGGTTTGTAGATTAATTGGCTTTGTTAAAATTGTAAATTGTCCCTGACATTTGTACTGGATAGTGTTAGTGTGCAGGGATCGCTGGACGGCACGGACTCGGTGGGCCAGAAGGCCTGGTTCCGCGCTGTATCTCTAAACTAAACTAAACTAAAAACTGAAAAAAGCTTACTGTGTTTCCTGCACCATCCTTCACAGGGGATATAGTATAGTGCATCAAATGCCCATTCCAGGGGTGCCATCAAATCTTCACAAAATGGTTCTATAACTCCTTGGCTGAAGAAATCTGAAGAATGATCCCGACTCAAAATGTTGCCTATCCATGTTCCCCAGAGATGCTGTTTCACCCACTGAGTTACACCAGCACTTTGTGTTTTTTTTTGTAAGCCAGCATCTGCAGTTCCTTGTGCATCTATAAATCCTTACATATTTCAAGATGCTGAACAGAGCTAGAAAATAAGGACACTAGAAATGATTACTTGTAATTGAATGAACAGCTGTGCTATCTTTCAAGATGCTAACAGATTTGCGCTGAACATCCATGGTTCAATGGTTCAATGGTTCAATGGTTTATTTATTATTGCCTATTCCAAGGTACAGGGAAATAATTTTCTGGCATACAGATTAGCAAGACTGTCACCATGCATATACGCACAATCCCCCGGTTAGTACAGAATGGACAGAGCAGCCCACTGAGTCCATATGCAAGAGTCGCCATTTTACAGTCCCAGCTGCAGCCGGCCGCACAGGCCCGTTGTAGACGTAGCCTGCATTCCGATCGTCCAGTGAACCATCGCCCCTCTCCTTGCAAGGCCCTCTGTGCATCTACCGTTTGCATTTTCCGTTTTTGTTTTAAACCAAAAATAGATTTATTCAAGTATTTACAATGCTAAATAATTCAAAACAAAACCCACCACTACAGTACAAGTAAAACAAATATTCTCAAATAACAATTATCAAGGATGCATTCCACCGCCCGCAGTTCCCAGCAGTCCCAGAAATACCCCAGGGCACCTGTGGACTGCTCGTGGAGCCTCTCTAGTACCACCCGGGTGCAGACGTAACCCCGGAAAAGGGGCAGGCAGCCGGCTCAGGCAGAGCCCTCTTCCACCTGGCGCTGTGACTCGTGGATGGCCAGCTTAGCCATGCCGAGGAGCAACGCAACCAGGCCACCTCTACCCTCTCCCCTATGTGCAGGGTGTTCGAAGAAGAGGATGTGGGGTATGAAGTGCAGCCAGAAGGCCTGAATCAGCCTTGCATTTACTGTTAGAGTGAGTCATCGGTATTGTGCAACTCACCTCACCCCAATGTAAACCTTGCTTTGTTCAATTCCCAGTCAGCGCCCCGGGGCCAGGGAGTGGAGGATAACGCTGGTTTTTGCTGCATTGAATGCTCAGTGATCCTGCCTGCAGAGCGTGCATGTCTGGACACGGAAGGAGCAGGCCGGACCCTGATTGTGTCGGGAGCAGTTTTGGGTCCCATACCTGAGGAAGGATGTGCTGGCTCTGGAGAGGGTCCATAGGAGGTTTACGAGAATGATCCCAGGAATGAGTGGGTTAACATATGATGAGCGTTTGACGGCACTAGGCTTGTACTCGCTGGAGTTTAGAAGGATGAGGGGGATACCTCATTGAAACATACAGAATAGTGAAAGGCTTGGATAGAGTGGATGTGGAGAGGATGTTTCCAGTAGTGGGAGAGTCTAGGACCAGAGGGCATGACCTCAGAATAAAAGGATGTTCCTTTAAGAAGATGAGGAGGAATTTCTTTAGCAAGAGTGTGGTAAATCTGTGGAATTCAATGCCACAGAAGGCTGTGGAGGCCGTCAACAGATATTTTTAAGGCATAGATAGATAGATTCTTGATTAGTACGGGTGTCAGAGGATATGGGGAGAAGGCAGGAGAATGGGGTTAGGAGAGAGACACAGATCAGCCATGATTGAATGGTGTAGTGGACTTGATGGGCCTAATGGCCTAATTCTGCTCCTATTACTTATGATCCATTGTCTCAGTAGGGTTGGAACTGACCACTCAGTCTCACCAACCTGGGCTCACCTGCCCTGTGGATTATTGGGGTGAGCCTGTTAACTTGTAACTTGTGAGTGTTGAAACAGGAGGAGAGACATGTCACAGTTAAAAGAAAGTAATCCATAGCCAAGCATAATATTTTAATTGGTAGGATGGCTCATGGGTTAGGGAGCAGTGACACGATGCCATGTTTCTTTTTGTGTTTAATTTTAGTTTTAGAGATACAGCGTGGAAACAGGCCCTTCGGCCCGGCAAGGCCACGCTGACCAGCAATCACCCCCGGACACTAGCTCTATCCTACACAAACTAGGGACAATTTACAGTTTTTTTTACCAAAGCCAATAAACTAACAAACCTGTACGTCTTTGGAGTGTGGGAGGAAACCGGAGCACCCGGAGAAAGACCCGCAGGGCACGGGGAGAATGTAAAACTCCGTACAGGCAAGCACCCGCGGTCTGGATCGAACTCGTGTCTGTGACGCTGTAAGACAGCAATTCTACCGCTGCG
Organism: Leucoraja erinaceus; assembly: GCF_028641065.1. NCBI lineage: Eukaryota > Metazoa > Chordata > Chondrichthyes > Rajiformes > Rajidae > Leucoraja > Leucoraja erinaceus. The sequence goes on along the minus strand of NC_073377.1, from coordinate 14,191,338 downwards.
CCATCGTACCATACCGAGGGACCAAGTGCTCATGTGCCAGTGCCAACGTGACTGTGTGGACCTGTTCAATGTTTAACTGAGTTAAAGTTGTTTCCACGACTGGAACCTTCATGGCCGCCACGTGTAAATGGGTAAATATTTACCCCGCAATCAACACGGCTAAATGAGTCGTTCTGATCTTCACTACATTGTTCCTTGTGTGATCTTGATCTCCCTAAGCTGCTGAATTAATACAATGTGCATTTACATGCCACTTGACACTCATCCCATGCTCCTTCTAAGTCTATCATAAGGTAAAAGGTACAGAATTGTGAAAACGCACACCTCCGGATTCATGGACAGTTTTTTTCCCAGCTGAAATTGGGCAACTGAATCATCCTACCACAACCAGAGAGAAGTGATGAACTACTATTGACCTCATTGGTGACCCTTGGACTATCCTTGATTGGACTTTGAAGTAAAGTATCCTTTATTGTCATTCAGACCTTTCGTTCTGTACGAAATGTTGTTGCCTTGCAGTCATACATATAATAAAAATGACAAAAACACACAATAAACACAAATTAACATCCACCACAATGAGTTCACCAGGCACCTCCTCACTGTGATGGAAGGCAAAAATCTTAAAGTCTTTGTCTCTTCCCTCCTTATTCTCCCTCTGCGCCGAGGCGATCCAGGCTTCGGATGTTGTAACCCCGCCGGGCGATGGTAAGTCAGTATTGCGGATGAATCCGAGCGCCGCGAACGGGCCGGTTCAAACTCCGTGGCCCGGGGTGGTCGAAGCTGCCGAAGATGCCGCCCTCCAGTCCAGCGGACGCAGCTGTTGTTGCGGGAGCTCTGGAAAAACATGTCACCAACCTGTGACCTGCGAGCTCCCGACGATGTCGTCCTCCAATGTCGGGTCGCCGCTGCCGCCGGAACGCCACAGCTCCGAGGTCGGGTCACCACTGCCGCTGGGACGCTGCCCCAGCTCCGAGGCCGCCAGCTCCGCTATTAGGCCTCGGCGCAGGCGGAGACGGAGGATACGACAAGAGAAGTCGCATCCCCCCCGAAGGAAGAGACCAAAAACATTTTTCTCCCTCCCACCCACACACATACACAACCTAATAAACCGAAAATTAACTAAAACAGCACAAAAGAACAAAAAAAAAGAAAAAACAAACGGACTGCAGGCGAGCCGCAGCTGCTAAGGCAGCGCCACCATCTTGCCGAGTGCAGATTGGCTTACTGGCTTTACCTTGCACTAAATGCTATTCCCTTATCATCTATCTATCTGTACAGTATGAATGGCTTGATTGTAATCATGTATTGTCGTTCTGCTGACAGGTTAGCACGCAACAAAATATTTTCATTGTACCTCGGTACATGTGACAATAAACTAAACTGAACTATCAGCATGACTGTCTAGCTCCTTCTCCTCACGCATGCGTCAATATTGTCCACCTCAATCATTCCTCCTGGGAGTGAGAGACAACATTTTGATCAAGAATTTTCGTTTGAATTTTCAATTTAATTTCTAGGTGATTCTCTTATATTGACCATGTCATAGAGTCATCATGGAGCCATAGTCGTACAGCATGGAAACACGTCCTTCAGCCCGACTCATCGACACTGAAGGTATACCTTTCCACGCTAATCCCATTTCCCAGCATTTCACCAATATCCCTCTATTCCTTTCTTACCCGTGTACCTATCCAAATGCATTTCTTTTTATGGCTGTGATTGAACCTGCCTCTCTGACCTACTCTGGGCCAAGCTGGCCATCCACGAGTCACGGAGCCAGGCAGAAGAGAGCGCTGCCCGAACCGGCTGGCTGCCCCTTTCATCGCTGGTCGGCGCAGACTCGGTGGACCGAAGGGCCTGTTTCCGCACTGTATCTCTAAACCAAACTATACTCCTGCCTATGAAGATCAGCAAACTAAATGCCTTCTTCGTTACTCTACCCACCTGTGATACTGTTGACAGGGAGCTAGGAACTTGCAACCAACGTTAGTCTGAACAGCATCTTCTTGGGGCCCTGCCATTAATTGTATATGTTAACAATTTATTTCCCCCCACAGGTGCTGCCTGACCTGGAGAAAGGATTGTAGGGGTTCAGTTTATTGTCATGCGTACCCCGCGAGGTACAGTGAAAAGCTTCTGTTGCGTGTTAACCAGGCAGTGGAAAGACAAAACATGATTACAATCGAGCCATCACAGTGTACAGACACATGATAAGGGAATAACACTGAGTGTGAGGTGGCCAGTGCAGTCTGATCAAAGATAGTCAGAGGGTCCCCGATGAGGTAGATCATAGTTCAGGACCACTCTCTGATTACGGTGAGATGGTTCAGGTGGAGGGGAGAAACCGGTGGCAAGGTCAGCCAGGGTTCAGGGGACTGATTTGGAGGATGGGGAGAGAAATGAAAAGCGGAGGAGTCTTTGGGAAGAAAAAGGAGGGGGAAGGGGGAAGATATTAATCTTTGAGGCTTTGTGTACTCTGCCACTGAAACTCAGTCCGTGGGTTTCAATAGAATGAACTTCTGAGGCAGCGGAAGATGCAGTATGCGACTGTCTAATGCATTTTAATGACCAGTGATGAAGACACAACGGCTCTAGAGTGTCACTGGAGTGTATTATAGTTTAGTCCAGCAGTAAACGTGATTTGATTTTTTTCTTTGTCTGACTAAGGTAGTTGAGAATCAGAACATTTTTATCATTGTTACTAATTATTTTTTTGTTGAATAACTCTGCCTGACGGGTTAAGTCACGTCCTGTTGCTCAGTCAATAAAGGTTAGGTGCGGTTATGTAGTTAAACATACTGCGGCACGGTGGCGCAGCGGCAGAGTTGCCACCTTACAGCGCCAGACACCCGGGTTCGATCCCGACTATGGGTGCTGTCTGTACAGAGTTTGAACGTTCGTCCCGTGACCTGCATGGGTTTTCTCTGAGATCTTCAGTTTCATCCCACACTTTAACCTCACCTTTAGAAGTAGTTTGAAGCACCAAACGTGAATAGAATCTAAAGCAAAAGGCATATTATGCATTGCAAATCCTGCTGCAGATCTGTAATGGGAAATTACTTTCAAACAGGCACCTACTAGTAAATCAACTAGCAGGTCGTGCAGGATGCACTCTGAAGTAATATCATCGCATTATATCTGTGGGAAATAACTGCAGATGCTGGTTTGAAAAGAAGATAGGCACAAAAAGCCAGAGTAACTCAGTGGGCCAGGCAGCATCTCTGGAGGAACGTCACCCATTCCTTCTCTCCAGAGACGCTGCCTGTCCAGCTCAGTGTGAAGCAGAGATGTTGCCTGACCCACTGAGTTACTGCAGTTTTTTGTGTCTATCACAAAATATGTGATCTGTTACGTTCTGTTTGTAGTTTGGTTGGTTGTTTGTCTTTTTGCACAAAGTCCGCGAGCATTGCCACTTTTCATTTCACTGCACATCTCGTATGTGTATGAATAAAACGTGACTTGACTTGACTTGGCTATCATAGAATTATGGACTATTTCTGACACTCACTCCACTGAGGTCAATAGAATTAATTTCAAAAGGCAGAACTCACAGCAGTTATGTTACAGTCAACTGCACTTAGTACTGTGCAGGGCAGGACTGCACCTTCACTAATGCACTGTTCCCTCAATAGTGCATCGGATCCTGGTTCCCAGATCACAGGAGTGGGACTGGAATGGTCCAATGGTGCTTTTATGAGAGGCATAGTCACAGAGGCATAGAGTTACAGTGGAAACAGGCCCTTCGGCCCAACTTGCCCACACCGGCCAACTTATATGTGTGCACGTATATGTGTACGTGCATGTGTCTGTCTGTCTGTCTGTCTGTCTGTATGTGTGTACATGTGTGTGTGTGTGTATACGTGTGTACATACATGAATGAGTGCATGTTTGTATTTGTGTGTGTGTATGTGTGTGTGTATATGCGGGTGTATATGTGTGTGCATGTATGTGACTTTGTGTGTGTATGCGTGTGCAAATGTGTTCATGCATGTGTGTGTGCGTGCATGTGTCTGTGTGTACGTGCGTGTATGCGTGCATGTGTGCGCTTTTATGTGTGTCAGTTTGTGCATGTGCATGCTTGTATGTGTGTGCGTGTGCTTGTGCAAAGTCATAAAGTCATACAAATTGGAACTAGGCCCTTCAGCCCAACTTGCCCGTGCCAACCAAGATGCCCCATCTACACTGGTCCCACTTGCCCATAAGTTTGGCTTGGTAAATGTAAAAACTATCCCTCCAAACGTTCCCTATTCACATACCTGTCCAAATGCCAGGAATTATCCGATCCAAACCCTCTTTCCAGTTTCCTCCCCCCTTCGATAATCTGTGTGGAGAAGGGTCCCAACAAGAAATGTCGCCTGTCCATTTCAACCCATGAGTTGGACGGCACAGAAATGGGTCCTTCGGCCTATGATGTTTACCCTGACCTCTTTGCCCAGTGGAGACAGATGCATTGTTGAAAGATTGGGTTATTGAGGGCATTGAGGATCTGGCACAGAGAAGTAGGTGAGGTCAGTGATATAGATCAACCATGTGTAGGAAGGATCTGCAGAAGCTGGCTTAGACCAAGGATAGATACAAAATGCCATGGTCATATTGAAAGGCACGGTACGCCAGGGTGGCCTTGTGGCTCATCCTATTTTATGGTGTTCTTGTGACTAGCTAAATCAGTGGCCTGCTCCTCAATCCTGTAAGGACACAAAAGTACATTTAGGCTGAAGCATTGGTGGAGTGAATGTAAAAGAAATGTGATGAAAGGATATTATTCTCTTGGCTTTGTTGGCCAACATGTTGCTGCAGAGCCACCTAGTGGTGGGGAGTAGATGGTAGGTGAGAGTCAAAAGCCTGGCTTATTACAGTAATATATTTAATTGTACCAAACAAACATTACAAGGCATGCTTTTTTAATAGTGTGTCTCACTATTGCAGCATTCCCTGGATAATACAAGTATTAACTCTATTAGGAGCATCCATCTCAAGGGGAAATTCTCACTCTACCTTCCAACAAATTACTACAACCCACTAGATCAATGGCTCCCAAACTGGGGTAAGTTTACTCCCAGGGGGTAAATTTCACCTACCCAGGGGGTAAATTTGTTGATTCTGGATTTGTATATATATTTTCTCATTGACTGACTGTGTTTGGTTCTGGTATACTGGTATCTGTTCCTCATTAGTTGTTCATAAATAAGTGAAATAACATTGTTATGTGCTATTACACATAACAGCAGGGGGTAAACGGGACAATAAAGGTTGGGAACCCCTGCGCCAGATAGACACAAAACGCTGGAGTAACTCAGCGGGACAGGCAGCATCTCTGGAGAGTTTCGGGTCGAGACCCTTCTTCAGACTGAGAGTCAGGGGAAAGGGAAACAAGAGACATAGGCAGTGATATAGAAAGATATAGACAAATGAATGAAAGATATTCAATAGAGTAACAATGATAAAGGAAAGATGAGTTGCTACATAACAGCGAATGCAGTGCCGGTGACCCGGCTTCGACCCCGACTACGGGTTCTGTCTACGGAGTTTGTACGTGCTCCATGTGACCTGCGTGGGTCGTCTCTGAGATCTTCGGTTTCCTCCCACACTCCAAAGACGTACAGGTTTGTAGGTTAATTGGCTTGGTAAATGTAAAACATTTCCCTAGTGGGTGTAGCATAGTGTTAATGTGCGGGGATCGCTGGTCGGCGCGGACCCGGTGGACCGAAGGGCTTGTTTCCGCGCTGTGTCTCTAAACTATTTGGTTGACTGAAACAATGCCTCTTGCCTAAGTCCTTTGCAGCATGCTCTATGCACATCAAACTTTATGTATCTTAAATTTTCTCCTCTCTTCCAGCATTCTTCCCCCCCCCCCCCCCCCCCCCCCCCCCCCCCCCCCCCCCCCCCCCCACAATCAGTCTGAAGAAGCATCTCGACCTGAAACATCATCTGTCCATGTTCTCCAGAGATGTTGCCTGACCTGCTGAGTTACTCCAGCACTTTGTGTCCAGAAGCTTAAGAAAGGAGAAGTCATATTTAGAATTTTCTTTTAAATGAGTGGGTTAGAAAAAGGCTGCAGATTCAAAAGTTGGGTTAGTGCAGAACTCAGGGTAAAATCGTCTTCAAAGAAAGATTCAGAGCTGTCGACAAGGTTTTAAAATCTCAGCGATGGATAATTTAAGATGAGCTCATTCACCCAGCTTCTTTAAGTTATTGAGTAAAGACTGAGAATTAGGAAGCATCCGAGTCAGATTTAGCTCTTAGGGCTAAAGGAATGGAGGGATATGGATAGAAAGCAGGAACGGGGTACTGATTTTAGATGATCGGCCATAATCTTACTGAATGGCGGTGCTGGCTAAAACGGCTGAATGGCCTACTCCTGCACCCATTGTCTGTTTCTATGTTTTTATGAAACTACACCTATTCCTTTTCTCCAAAGATGTTGTCTGACCCGCTGAGTTACTCCAGCTTTTTGTGTCTATCCGGAAGCCTATCTGAATTCTGATTTAATATTTTTCTACATTTCAATGGTTATCTGTTATAATGAAACGAGCATGTGGTTGGCAAAACAGCATGAGCACAAAATCCAAAATGCAGAACAGCACGCTGGTTAAATAGAGCGTGAAAGAAGATGATGTGAAGCTCGCAGTTGTGATGAGGTGACACCGAGCCTGGTTTTGTTCCTTCATTTCAAAATGTCAGTCGTGAGAGGATAGCACTCAGGCTTTGTGCAGCCAACACCAAGGCTCTGTGGGGGAGGACCACAGTCTCGGATCCTCCCACTGCTGGACACAGAGGGGCAAAGTCTGGTGCGGACAATCCATAAACAAGGGAAGGAATATCGCATCGGAGAGCCACATGAGTTGCAAGGATATATATATTTTTAAAGATAGGTGTGAACACTACTGAGTAGAATATTATTGAGCCTGAAGAAGGGTCTCGACCCAAGACATCACCTATAAACTTTTCTTCATAGATGCTGTCTGACCCACTGAGCCACTCCACCTTTTTGTGTCTCTGGTTTAAACCAGCATCTGCAGTTCCTTCCTACACATCCATGACATTATTGAATGTATGGAGATTGAGAACCTGAGTTTTTGCGCTGGTTTTATTTTGTTTCTATTTTCTATTCTGAATAAAGTTTATTTTTGAAATTAAATTGAAAGTAGAGTGAGGGTAGTATGTTATATTAATACCCAGTTGGTCGACAATAATTGCAGTAATAATTCATTACTGTCACTTGTTTTAAGATTGGGTTCATGTTCTCTGGGCTACTGCATAGGTAGCGAATTCTGGAAGTTGGCTGTTCAGAAGAAAGCTGCAGTAAAGCGTGACCTGGCCACGTCAGCTAGCACTTTTGTTAATAAAATACATTTACTGGAGGGACGTTGGTTGGCGGGATGAGCCGGGCAAGATAAAGGACGTCAGGTCACGAGTCTGGGGCTTACCTGGGCTTACCTGGGCTTACCTGGGCTCACCTTGACCGGGAGTGCTCCAGTACTTCTAACATATGGACCGACCGCACTTTGGACTTTTTCTTTTAGAGTCATAGAGTCTTCTTCTTGCGAGTGGCGTGCACAGCCTAAAGTTGTGGGACAACCTGTTCTATTTGATCTTATTTGATTGTGCACACTGAGTTGATTGCATTTTTGATTAGTACGGGTGCCAGGAGTTTTGGGGGGAAGGCAGGAGAATGGGGTTGAGAGGGAAAGATATATCAGCCATGATTGAATGGTGGAGTAGACTTGATGGGCCGAACGGCCTAATTCTGCTCTGAGAACTTATGAACTTATGTCCGGTCTGACACCCGAGCATTGTCCTGGCAAATGGAACTCATGGCCAGGGCTGTGAGGGCAAGTCTGTGGATATGTTTAGGGCAGAGATAGACAAATTCTTGATTAGAATGGGTGTCAATGGTTATGGGGAAAAGGCAGGAAAATGGGATTTGGAGGCAGAGATCAGCCATGATTGAATGGCGGAGTAGACTCGATGGGCCGAATGGCCTAATTCTACTCCTACACTCCTAGTGAACTTGTGAAGTGCAGCATTGTTGGAGCTGCTAGCTTTCAAAAACAAACTTTCAGCTAAGGCCCCAATTCTTCCCTTTAGTGGTTGTGAAAGATTCTATTGCATCACTTGGAAGAAGAGAGGGGAAAGTTACATCACTGTACAAGCAGAGATTCAGTCCCCACCCAACATTATAAGAGACCAATGCTCTCTGCTCATTGCTGTTTCTGGCAGATTGCTGTGTGTGTACATTTACTATTTTGGTTTCCCATACTCTAAACCAACAAGTGGCGCAGCTGGTAGAGTTGCTGCCTCATGGCGCCAGGGGCCTGGGTTCGATGTTGACCTCAGGTGCTGTCTGTATGTGGAGGTTACAACACGTTCTCTCTGTGACTGCCTGGGCTTCCTCCGGGTGCTCCGGTTCCCTCCTACATCCCAATGATGTGCCGGTTTGTAGGTTAATTGGCCTCTGCAACTTGTCCCTAGTGTGTAGGGAGTGGATGAGAAAGTGGGATAATATGGCCCTAGTGATGGACGGCATAGACATGCTGGGCCGATGGGTCAGTTTCCATGCTATATATACTTACTTAAAAAGTACTTCACCAGCTGTGAAGCTCTTCAGGGACATTTCTACACCGAAGTACGATAAAGAAGTGGGCCCTTTTCCTATTACTGGAATCATCTTGCAGTACTTCCCCTTAACCATTGATTTGGACTAATGAGAAAGTCGGCCTGCCAATCGGAACCTTTTATGTTTTTATTTGGGACTTTCTGAATCGGAGCGCCCAATATCGCAGCACAGATATATCAGGAATTCCTGGATAAAAAGAAAATATTTTTAACTTGGTGCTCCATACAGGGTATAGTCTACAGTATAAAGCATGAATGATGTTTTTTATTTAGTCGAATCTTTAAAAGGATTTAGCACTGTTTTGTTTACTCTTTGGTACCTCATTTTCATTTTTATTGCTCCATTTCATGTAGCTTTCCACAGAATCCTGACTCGTTCTATTTATTACAGACCCGTGTTTGTTTAGGAGCCAATGCTGCAGTGGAAAGTTACACAACACGTTGAGGAAGCCGGAGGCGGCCATGGCGATAGCATCTGACCGATGCAGAATGGGACCCGAGACACGGGTCTCGGCTTCAGAAGGTGCACGCACCCCGCCTGCCAAGGACAAGCACAGAGGCCGCTGTACAAGCCAGTCTTCATCATCAGTGCTCACTGGAAGAAGTGGCGATCCTGCAATCTGATCCCAATTTACACCTGTCTCAACAAGGAGGCCCGGATTGAAGTCAGGCTGCTCACTCCCTTCATTAAGTGCGGTTATTATTCACACATCGCACCGATGAACGGACCACAAGGAAGGTAGTTCAGAGTCTAGAATCTAGACCAACGCAGCAGGGCAAAGCTCGGGCGTAAAAAACAAACTGGTGGAGCAAAACACAAAGTGTTGGAGGAACGCAGTGAGTCTGAAGAAGGATCTCGACCTGAAACATCACCTATTCCTTGTCTCCAGAGATGCTGCTTGACCCGCTGAGTTACTGCAGCGTTTTGTGTCTAGCTTCTGGGTCAGGAAACATATCTGGTGGGATTGGATAGGCAACGTTTTGGGCAGGGAACTTCTCCAGACTGATTATTCAAGTTCAAGTTTACGCCTGTCTCAACAAGGAGGCCCGGATTGAAGTCAGGCTGCTCACTCCTGACTCACACATATGTGTTCGGCACAGACTAGAAGGGTCGAGATGGCCTGTTTCCGTGCTGTAATTGTTATATGTTATATATGTTATTGTCACATGGTCCAATTGGTACAGTGAGATTTGAGTTACCGTACAGCCATACGAATAAAAAGTACACAATATACGATAGAGTTTAACGTAAACATCCCCACACAGCAGAATCAACGTTTCCCACTGTGAGGGAAGGCAATAACGTTCAGTCATCTTCCTCGTGATTGTGGTAGTGGGGAGAAAGCTGGAAAATAAGTGGAGGCGGGGACAAGGCATGAAGAGTGATAGGTGGACACATGTGAGGGAGGTGGTGTTGGGATCTCAGCAGATCATGCAGCATCTGTGGAGGCAAAGGGATGCATGGACATTACAGGTAGTGAGACACAAACCAGGAATGAGAGCAAAGAGGGAAGTGTGAGCCAGTGTAAAGAGATGAGAGGGAGGAGTAAGATAGAAACATAGAAACATAGAAATTAGGTGCAGGAGTAGGCCATTCGGCCCTTCGAGCCTGCACCGCCATTTAATATGATCATGGCTGATCATCCAACTCAGTATCCCGTACCTGCCTTTTCTCCATACCCTCTGATCCCCTTGGCCACAAGGGCCACATCTAACTCCCTCTTAAATATAGCCAATGAACTGGCCTCAACTACCCTCTGTGGCAGAGAGTTCCAGAGATTCACCACTCTCTGTGTGAAAAAAGTTCTCCTCATCTCGGTTTTAAAGGATTTCCCCCTTATCCTTAAGCTGTGACCCCTTGTCCTGGACTTCCCCAACATCGGAAACAATCTTCCTGCATCTAGCCTGTCCAACCCCTTAAGAATTTTGTAAGTTTCTATAAGATCCCCTCTCAATCTCCTAAACTCTAGAGAGTATAAACCAAGTCTATCCAGTCTTTCTTCATAAGACAGTCCTGACATCCCAGGAATCAGTCTGGTGAACCTTCTCTGCACGCCCTCTATGGCAATAATGTCCTTCCTCAGATTTGGAGACCAAAACTGCACGCAATACTCCAGGTGTGGTCTCACCAAGACCCTATACAACTGCAGTAGAACCTCCCTGCTCCTATACTCAAATCCTCTTGCTATGAAAGCCAACATGCCATTCGCTTTCTTTACTGCCTGCTGCACCTGGTGCGGGATAGGTGGGGGAACCAGCTGAAGTAGGGGTCGATGTGTTGATGGAGGGAGATGGGAAGGTGGGAGGAATGTGGGGTTAGTTTAGTTTAGAGATACAGCATGGAAACAGGCCCTTCGACCCACCGAGCCTGTGCCAACCCCCTCGCACACTAGCACTATCCAACACACACTCGGGCCAATTTACAATATACAGAGGGTACACACCTGTACGTCTCTGGATTGTGGGAGGAAACCAAAGCACCCGGAGAAAACCCAGGTACAAACTCCATATAGACAGCACCCATAGTCAGAATCGAACCTGGGTCTCTGGCGCTGTAACGCAGCAACTCTACCGCTGTGCCACTGTGCCGCCCAGCTATGAGACAAAAGCTGGTAGGCAATAGTTAGAACCAGATATGGAAAAGGAATGGCCTGATGGAGTCAGGAATGGGGGGTGGGGGTTGATGAGGAGGTGAGGTGGGGATGGGGAAAGGAATTTTCATTTCTCGTGATCAGCTACTGTATTATTAACTAAACCTTATTTCTAAACGTTTAGAGCCCCCTCCTCTACTCCCTCTTCACCTACGACTGCACACCTGTACATGGTACTAACACCATCATCAAGTATGCAGATGATACAACGGTGATTGGCCTCATCAGCAACAACGATGAGTCGGCCTACAGGGAGGAGGTCCAGCACTTAGCAGCATGGTGCACTGACAACAACCTGGCCCTTAACTCCAAGAAGACCAAGGAGCTCATTGTAGACTTCAGGAAGTCCAGGGGCGGCACGCACACCCCCATCCACATTAACGGGACGGAGGTGGAACGTGTTTCTAGCTTCAGGTTCCTGGATATTAACATCTCCGATGACCTCTCTTGGACCCACTCTGGTCAAGAAGGCTCACCAGCGTCTCTTCTTCCTGAGGAGACTGAAGAAGGTCCATCTGTCTCCTCAGATCCTGGTGAACTTCTACCGCTGCACCATCGAGAGCATCCTTACCAACTGCATCACAGTATGGTATGGCAACTGCTCTGTCTCCGACCGGAAGGCATTGCAGAGGGTGGTGAAAATTGCCCAACGCATCACCGGTTCATCGCTCCCCTCCATTGAGTCTGTCCAAAGCAAGCGTTGTCTGCGGAGGGCGCTCAGCATTGGCAAGGACTGCTCTCACCCCAACCATGGACTGTTTACCCTCCTACCATCCGGGAGGCGCTACAGGTCTCTCCGTTGCCGGACCAGCAGGTCCAGGAACAGCTTCTTCCCGGCGGCTGTCACTCTAATCAACAACGTACCTCGGTGACTGCCAATCACCACCCCCCCCGACCCCCGGACATTCCTCCCACAGGAAAAACACTATGTCTGTATATATGCTAATGTAAATATTTATTCAAATCATATGCTATGTCGCTTCCAGGGAGATGCTAAATGCATTTCGTTGTCTCTGTACTGTACACTGACAATGACAATTAAAGTTGAATCTGAATCTGAATCTGTTTAGTGGTTTTAATCACAGTGCTCTGAGGCACCTCAGAACTTCCATTTTATTACTGAAAAATCCAGTCCCTAATCATTAGATCCAAGGGATTGCATTTATTGCCAGTTTAACATTTTGTGCAAAATGCATGCTTTCATTGCATCGCTCATTCTCTGCAGGCCCAGCATTAAAACAAATAACCAACACAGCGAGCAAATCCCACAATATCCTTACCACATAAATGTCAGGATGACTGATGACCAATCTGAGCTTGTTTTATCTATTGTCAGCAGTAATCAATTATTTAATACCAGGTTTGCTGATCTACAGGTTATGTGAAAAACTGTGTAAAGATGATAAATAAACTCCTTGGAGGTTACAGCTATAAGATAAGAGAGGCTTCTTGAACCCAGAGCAACTTGCTGGTAAGTGAATTGAAGGGGATGGGAATAGCACATTTTCATTTATGTGACGTCTGACACATCCCAGGAATGATGAGCGTTTAACGACACTGGGCCTGTACTCGCTGGAGTTTAGAGAACGAGGGGGACGTCATTGAAATGTACAGAATAGTGAAAGGCTTGGATAGAGTGGATGTGGAGAGGATGTTTCCACTAGTGGTAGAGTCTAGGACTAGAGGTCATAGCCTCAGAATTAAAGGACGTTATTTTAGGAAGGAGATGAGGAGGAAATTCTTTAATCAGATGGTGGTGAATCGGTGGAATTCTTTGCCACAGAAGGAAGAGGCCAAGTCAGTGGATATATTTAAGGCAGAGATAGATAGGTTCTTGATTAGTACGAGTGTTAGAGGTTATGGGAAGACGGCAGGAGACTAGGGTTAGGCGGGAGAGATAAATCAGCCATGATTGAATAGCGGAGTAGACTTGATGGGCCGAATGGCCTAATTCTGCTCCTATCACTTATGATCTTTTGATCTTTCAGGTCATCAGATTGCACGGAAACCAATGGAATTCGGCAGGAAATGAGGCAGTGAAATGAACTGAAAACATGAAGATGACCATATGGTGAACACATTTTCCTGGCTGTTGCTGCTCTTTAGTAAGTTTTAGAGATACAGTGCGGAAGCAGACTCTTTGGCCCACCGTGTCTGCGCCAACCACTGATCGGCACTAACCCATCCTATTAACACTATTCTACACATACTTGGGACAATTTACAACTATAGCAAGCCAATTCACCTGCAAACCTGTATGCTTTCGGAGTGGGGGAAGGATCTTTGAAGGCCCTTTCAGTTTAGTTTATTGTCACGTGTACCAAGGTGCAGTGAAAAGCTTTTGTTGCATGATATCCAGTCAGCAGAAAGACAATACATGATTCAATCGAGCCATTTACAGTGTATAGATCAGTGGTTCCCAACGTTTGATTTTTAAGGGGGGCAATTGAAGAAATGTTGTTCTGCAAATCGTTAGAGACCACCACTACCGCCACTGATATATATAATAAACTAAAACACCACTTAGATGTCAATAATATACCAATGGAAAACAACATCTTGTGCAGCTGATGGTGCTCCTGTTATGATGGGCAAGAAAAATGGCTGCTTAAAATTGATGAAAGATGAGAATCCGGAAATGCTTCTTGTGCACTGTGTTATTCATAGAGAGAACTTAGTGTCGAAAAATATTTCTCCTGTACTTAATGAGGTACTAAAATCTATCAATGCTATCAAAATTATATATCACCACATTGGGGGGGGGCATCAGGATTTTAGAGGTGATTAGTTGGGGCATGGCCACCTATGGTTGGGAACCACTGGTATAGATACATACACTTTAGTGCAAGGTAAAGCTAGCAAAGTCCGATCAAGGATAGTCTGAGGGTCACCAATGAGGTGGATAGCAGTTCAGAACTGCTCTCTTGGTGTGGTAGGATGGTTCAGTTGCCCGATAACAGCTGGGAAGAAACTGTCCCTGAATCTGGTGGTGTGCGTTTTCACACTTTTGACCTGATGGTTGAGGTGGGAAGAGGGAGTGGCCAGGGTGTGACTCGCACAGGGTGTGATTGCAATGATATGGGGGTGGCAGGAAGAGCCATCATTACAAACCCCCTGCCTCCATAAAGTATTGCAGTAGAACTGTTGTCCTCCTCACTTTCCTCCTTTCAACCTAAACCTGGTAGACTTGATGGGCCGAGTGGCCTAATTCTGCTCCTATACCTTATGAAACCCCGTGCATTTCCAGACATTTCTGTTTGGATCAACTTTCCATGTTGTGGACTAATGTGAACATTGGGACTGTATTAAGCCCAAGCTAAAGAAAAGGTTCCTTTCACACCGTCAGTTTTGAGTGAGGAAGTGGTGGTACTCTGCACACCTTGTTCTCGCCCAGCGCTGACTGGTAGCAGGCTCCAGGCCTCGGCAGTGCCCAGTGTTTTCAGTGAGAACAGCTGCAAATGCTCTCGAAAACTCTCCATCCTCCGTCGTTCCTCTGAGCTCTTCAATGAACAACCCACATCCTCCCAGTCAGAGCAAGTATGTCAACAGAGCACACGGGAGTTTCTGGAACTGAGGAACAGACAGAAATCTTGGCCTGCGGCTTTCTTGATGGGGCACAGAATGGACGTGTTTACACCAGGAGCAGAAACCAGGAACTGCAGATGCTGGTGACTACACAAAAAAGCACACAATGTGCTGGAGTAACTCAGCGGGCCAGGCAGCACCTCTGGCCAACAGTGAGGATTGGTGACATAGAAACATAGAATCATAGACAATAGGTGCAGGAGGAGGCCATTTGGCCCATCGAGCCAGCATCGCCATTCATTGTGATCATGGCTGATCGTCCCCAATCAATAACCCGTGCCTGACTTCTCCCCAGATCCCTCGATTCCACTAGCCCCTAGAGTATCTAATTCTCTCTTAAATCCATCCAGTGATTTGGCCTCCACTGCCCTCTGTGGCAGGGAATTCCACAAATTCACAACTCTCTGGGTGAAAAAGTTTTTTCTTACCTCAGTCTTAAATGGCCTCCCCTTTATTCTAAGACTATGGCCCCTGGTTCTGGACTTGCCCAACATTTTTCCTCAATCTAGCTTGTCCAGTCCTTTTATAAGCATCTATGTTTCTATAAGATATCCGCTCATCCTTCTAAACTCCAGTGAATACAAGCCTAGTCTTTTCTATCTTTCCTCATATGACAGTCCCGCCATCCCAGGGATCAATCTCGTGAACCTACGCTGCACTGCCTCAATCACAAGGATGTCCTACCTCAAATTAGGAGACCAAAACTTAGGAGTACACAATACTCCAGATGTGGACTTACCAGAGCCCTATACAACTGCAGAAGAAGCTCTTTACTCCTATACTGAAATCCTCTTGTTATGAAGGCCAACATTCCATTAGCTTTCTTCACTGCCTGCTGTACCTGCAAGCCAACTTTCAGTGACCGGTGTACAAGGACGCCCAGTAGGAAGAGCAAAGGGGCAAGCGTCATCTATCCATGTTGTGTTCCTTTCTTTGCTAACACAAGGAACTGCAAACGGTGAATCTGAGCAAAACACTAAGTGCTGGAGTAACCCAGCAGGTCGGGGCCATCTGTGGAGGGAATGGACAGACAACATTTCCCATCACGACCCTTTCTTTAGACTGTTTGTAGTAGCAGCGAGAAAGCTGGAAAAGCATGCACGAGGTGACCGTTTCGCTGAACATTTGTGGCAGGTTGGCCAAGCCAAGGTCTGCCGGATCTCTCGGTTTCTGACCATCATAACACCTCTTTCCATTCGCACAATGACCTTGCAGTTCTGGGCCTTCCCCATGGCCAGTGTCACATTGCAATTTGGAGAGACAGTACTTCATATTCTGCTTGGGCAGCCTACAACCCAGTGATATGAATATTGAATTCTCCAATTTTAAGTAACACCACTCCTTCCCCCCCTCTCTTCCTGGTGTCCCTCTCACACCATTTCTCCTACTATACGGCCCTACTTCAACATATATCCTTGCCTCATGCTTAACATTTCACTCCCCTTCTCTTCTAATCTGACTCAATTTTGTCTGCTTATCATCTCTACCATTTGTCCACCCATCTGTCAATCTATACCCCCACCCCTCACCTGTATCCACCTATCACTTGCCAGGCTTTGTCCTGCCGCCCCACCTCTCTTCCAGCTTTCTGCCTCCTATGACAATTAATCTGAGGAAGCGTCCTGACCCGAACCGTCGCCTGTCCATTCCCTCCGCAGAATGGGTATGCTGCCTGGCCAGCACTGGAGTGCACCATCAGCTCCCCCCCCCCCGGGTGGCATGCAGGTTATGTTAAGGTGTGGGGTGGGGGTTGAGGGAAGGGTTGTATCTGTGCACATAATGCCTTGATAGAAGTACAAAGACTGAGATGCTGTCTGGCCCGCTGAGTTACTCCAGCTTTTTGTGTCTGACTTCAGACTATATTGGACTCTGGGCAATGTAAACACAGCATAGTGCAAATGGCTGTCAGGCAAAGATATGATTTAGCAGCTTGTATGTGCCTCTATCTGCAGCAGTCATAACGTTGAGAGATGCAAGACCATTGTGCCAGAAATTGTTTCACCCTTCCTCAGTTTCAAAGCAATTAGTTGTTCTATTGAAGGACTTCTGGCATCAGTCTTGGCTCTCTGGAAACTTTCTCACTTCTAAACCAGATAATTGAGTTTAAGACCCTTCCCAGTGACACTGAGCACGTCATTTAAACAGATACAATAGTTTGGAATCATCAGATGAGACATTAAACTAGGCGTGCATAAAATACTGCATGATGTCATTTTGAACAAGTTCATGGGAGTTCACTGCAATGTCCTGGGCAATAAATACCATCAACTGATGTCTTAGTTCAGTTCCAGGTTATAAATGCAGTGGGGAAACAGGCCCTTCGGCCCTACCGAGCCCAAGCCCAAGCCCAACCAGCGACCAGCACAATCTTACACTCTAGGAACAATTTACAATTATAGCAAGCCGATTAGCCGACAAACCTGTACGTCTTTGGCGTGTAGGAGGAAACCGGAGATCCCAGAGAAAACTCACGCAGTCACGGGAAGAACGTACAAACTCCGTACAGACAGCACCCGTAGTCAGGATCGAACCCGGGTGTCTGGTGCTGTAAGGCATCAACACTACCGCTGTGCCACCGTATCACTAAACAGATGTTTTGGTTACCCTCACAGTGCTGTCCATGCTAAGTGGCTGTGTGGGATTCCTCCATCAGTAACTCCCATATCTCAACAGTTCATTATTGATCAAGATACAAATGGGGTGTCACAATGGCACTTCTATTACCGCTGCTGGCTCAAAGGCCAGGGTTCAATCCTGATCTCCAATGTTGTCTTGTGGAGTTTGCATGGTCTCCCTGTGACTATGTCAGTTTCCACCGGGTACTTCAAGTTTCTCCACCATCCTAAAGACATGCGCTTTGCTTGGATAATTGGCCACTGTAAAATTGCCCCAAGTGTGTAAAGCAAGCGGGAGAATCTGGGGGGAAATTAGGAGAATGCGCAAGAATAAGTTGAGATTTATCTAAATAGATGCCTAATGTCAATATGGTCTTGATGGGCCAAAGGGCGGCACAGTGGCATAGAGGTAGAGCTACTGCCTTACAGTGCCAGAGACCCGGGTTCGATCCTGACTACAGGCGCTGTCTGTATGGAGTTTGTACGTTTTCCCCGTGACCTGCGTGGATTTTCTCCAAGATCTTCAGTTTCCTCCCGCACTCCAAAGACATACTGGTTTATAGGTTAATTGGCTTGGTATAAATGTAAATTGTCCCTAATGTGTGTAGGATAGTGTTAATGTGCGCGGATCGCTGGTCGGTGCGGACTCGGTGGGTCGAAGGGACTGTTTCCGCTCTGTATCTTTAAACTAAAGTAATAAATGGGCTTGTTTTTTGTGCTGCATGACTCCATGACACTGTAATCACTATATATTATATGGTCACTATTATGTAGTCACTATATAAATGCAAGTTCTTTCTTTACAGTTTAAAAAGACAGAGATTGACTGCTGTTAGGTGCACTTTTTATTTCTTTATTAGTTCCATAACTCTTTCGAAGCCGGGTCTACACCAGTCAGAAGAAATTAATCTTTTATATTGCAAGCCCTTTCATTTTAACCTTCTTGTAAATCATTTTAATGGTTCCTTTCCAACTTGTGGGAAATGAAGCTCTCAGTAAGGCATTTGGAATAGCACTTTAATCAGCTTTCTACAAGACTTTTAACAATTTGTCACCATTCGGTTTGTATGTAATTCCTTTTATGCAGTCTTTACGAAATAAAATATACCAAGGGAAGACACATTCATCACCTTCTATCTACCTTGGCATTTCCTGTTATATCTCTTTGGTAGCTGAGGTCCATGGGCATCACACACATAATTGCTACCATGATCAGTGACAACTGTATCTGGCCTTGTTTTTAGCCAAGCCAACAGTTACTGTGGAGTGACAAGATATGGAAGCAGTGATAACTGTCGTGAAAAATACGTACATCGTAGTTGTTCGAAGGAATAGCTGCTGGCTCGAAGGGCTGAATGGCCTACTCCAGCATATATTGTCTATTGTCTATTGTCATTCTGGAAAGATGGTGAAAGATTCCACAGGGGAAGGTGGCAGTGCCATTGTAAGCCTCCACATCGTGTTGCTGGGAATTGCAGAATGTAGAATGCGCTACAATGTTTCAGGGTGGCACGGTGGCGCTGCAGTAGAGTTGCTGCCTTACAGCGCCAGAGGGCCGGGTTCGATCCTGACTACAGTTGCTGTCTGTATGGAGCTTGTACCTTCTCCCCATGTCCGTGTGGGTTTCCTGGGATGCTCTTGTTTCATCCCACCTTCCAAAGGCGTACAAGTGTGCAGGATGGTGTCAATGTCAATGTAAACAACAAAAAAGAAGTCCATTACATTTTAGGTTTAGTTTACAGGTATAGCATGCAAACTGGCCTTCAGCCAACTTTACACAGAGCTGACGTGGACTTGGAAAAAGCAGCATCAAGGAAAGCAGGAAGAAGCACTGATTGGCTGGAGCCTGTGGGGGAGGAGAGGCGGAGGTGAGTCAGAGGGGGAAAACAGTTGAAAAAGAGCGGCAAAACACAGACAGACTTAACACAGAGCTTACGTGGATTTTGAAGAAGCAGCAACAAGGAGAGGCAGGAAGCAGCACTGATTGGCTGGAGTCCGTGGGGGAGGAGAGGAAGTCACAAGGGACAAAGAGTTTAAAACTGAGGAATTTGGTTTGTAAATTGGTAAATTAGGCTATTTATCAGTGAATATAAGCAAGACTGCTCTAGGGGAGTGGCAGTGAGGGAGCGACCTTGTGAGTAAAGTGTGAGTCTTTGGCGAGGAGGCTGAGGGGAGGAGACTACACAATACGCTGTAGAGGGAGAGACGAAAGAAGGAGATGTCAGGCAAACTGATTCAGTGTGATGATTGCAGTATGTGGGAGGTCAAGGACACTGCTGGTGCCCCTGGCTGCTACAAATGTGAGAAGTACATCCAAGTACAGCTCCTGAAGGACCGTGGGGGAACTGGAGAAGCAAGTGGATGACCTCAGGTTCGTCTGAGAGGCTGAGTCATTCCTCGACGAGTCCTACAGCAAGATTGTTACACCGAAGGTACTGCAAGAGGGAAGGTGGGTGACAGTGAGAAACGGAAGTAAACATGGAATGCACAGGTCCCTCGGTGTTGTACCTCTTGTGAACAGGTGCACTCACTTAAAAGCTGTCGAGACTGAAGACGTTGACGCACTGAGCGGTGGACTGGCTTGCAAAGCAAAAAGTGCTGTTGAGCCAAAACCAAGGTGGCCGACGTCAGGCAGCGGTGGTTGGAGACTCCATTGTGAGAGGTACGGACAGAGGTTTCTGCGGCAACAGACGGGATGCGAGGATGGTGTGCTGCCTTCCTGGTGCCAGGATCTAGGATGTCACGGACAGAGTGTAGAAAATCCTCAAGGGCGAAGGTGAACAGCCAGAAGTTGTAGTACATGTTGGCAAACGATGTCGGAAAGGAGGGGATGAATATTCTGAAGCGTGACTTTAGAGAGCTCAGAAAAGTGCTGAAAAGCAGGACCTCCTGGGTGGTTATCTCCAGCTTGCTTCCATTTCCTCGTGCTGGCGAGAGCAGGAACAGGGAGATAGAGGACCTGAATGTGTGGCTGAGGAACTGGTGCAGGGGGCAGGGATTTAGATTCTTAGACCACTGGGATCTGTTTTGGAGTAAGGGGGAACTGTACAAAAGGGACGGATTGCATCGTAACAGGTGGGGGACCAGCATTCTGGCAGGCAGGTTTGCCACTGAGTTACAGGTGGTTTTATATAATGGGGGGTTGTCAAATGGGATAGTCAAGGACGGAGTTAAAGGGAAAGGGAGTAAAGGGATAGTTAATGACCCCAGAATTAACGGGAAAGGAAGCTCACAAAGGGATAGGAGTGTATGGCCAAGTGTAATAGGGATCGATGTGAAAGGTGAGATGCGTAAGGAATTAAAAGTACTGTATTTGAATGCGCGAAGTATAAGAAGTAAAGTAGATGAGCTTGAGGCTCAGTTAGAGGTTGGTAGATATGACATTGTGGGGATTACCGAGACTTGGCTGCAGGAGGATCGGGCCTGGGAACTTAATGTTCAGGGTTATACATCCTATAGAAAGGACAGGCAGGTGGGCAGAGGAGGGGGGGTAGCTCTTCTGGTGAGGGATGGAATTCAGTCCCTTGCGAGGGAAGTCATGGGGACTGACGAGGTAGAGTCACTGGGGTTTGAGTTGAGGAATTGTAAAGGCAAGAAGACACTAATTGGTGTTATCTACAGACCCCAAATAGTAGCCCGGATGTAGGGTGTAAGTTGCAGCAGGAGTTAAAACTGGCATGTAACAAAGGTAATGCCACTGTGGTGATGGGAGATTTCAATAAGCAGGTAGACTGGGAAAATCAGGTTGGTTCAGGACCCCAAGAAAGAGAGTTTGTAGAATGCCTCCGAGATGGATTCTTAGAGCAGCTTGTAATGGAGCCGACCAGAGAAAAGGCAATTCTGGGTTTAGTGTTGTCCAATGAACCAAATTTAATAACAGAACTCGAGGTAATGGAACCGGTTGGAGGTAGTGATCATAATATGATTAGTTATAATCTACAATTTGGAACGTTAAATCGGAAGTGGCAGTGATGCATCTGAACAAAGGGGACTATGAAGGCATGAGGAGCTGGCCAGGGTAGACTGGAAAGGGATACTAGCAGGAATGACGGTGGAACTGCAATGGCAGGAATTTCTGGGCATAATCCGGAAGACGCAGGATCATTTCATTCCAAAAAGGAAGAAAGATTCTAAAGGGAGTAGGTAGCAACTGTGGTTGACAAGAGGTTAGGGATAGAATAAAACTAAAAGAAAAGATGTATAACACAGCAAAGAGTAGCCGGAAGCCAGAGGATTGGGAAACTTTCATAGGACAACAGAAGGAAACAAAACGGGCAATACGGGCTGAAAAGATGAAGTACGAAGAGAAGCTGGCCAAGAATATAAAGAAGGATTGTAAAAGCTTCTTTAGATATGTGAATGTGGAATTCAATGCCTCAGAAGTCTGTGGAGACCAAGTCAATGGATATATTTAAGGCAGAGTTAGATTGATTCTTGATTAGTACGGGTATCAGCAGTTATGGGAAGAAGGCAGGAGAATGGGGTTGAGAGGGAAAGGTAGATCAGCCATGATTGAATGGCGGAGTAGACTTGATGGGCCAAATGGCCTAAATGGCTCCTATCACTTTTGACCGTATGACCCTTTCTGAGGAATGAAGGCTGATGGCTGAGACAGAGGAGTAGTTGGTTCTCAACAGGAGCTGCAAAATGGCATTGTGAAAGGTTTCTAATCTATATTACTAAAAGTCTGTTCTTGACCGGTTTTGGCCATCTGTGCTGCAATTTCCGAGAGAATGCCGCCACCTACAGCTGTCATTTTTGGCCACCTTGCTCAGAGCCCCCCTCCGCCGCATGTGTGCCGAGGATTTTTCCAGTCGATTACAAATGACAGAGATATTAATGTTTTTACAAAATTCCCCATTCTCTCTGCTGCCCCCGCTGGCGGCGGGGGGGGAGGGACTATAAAACCAGAAAGTGGTGTGCCTCACTCTTCAAGATGGAGGAAGGCAGAGGGTCACATTTCTCTGAGCTGTGAATAACACTGAACACATGTCTACTCAAATGTAAATGCCCTTAGTGGTTCTAAAATGCTTGCAGAATCTGTCTATTGGTTCTTAAGCTTGCAAAAAAATGTATATTGGTTCTAAAGCTTGCAAAAAAATGTCTATTGGTTCTAAAGCTTGCAAAAAAATGTCTATTGATTCTAAAACTTGCAAAAAGTGTCTCTATTGGTTCTGAAGCTTGCAAAAAAATGTGTCTATTGGTTCTAAAGCTTACAAAAAAAATGTCTATTGGTTTAAAATGGTTCATACTAGTGCTCCAGAAAGCCCCCTCCTCCCCCCCCCCCCCCCCCCTTCCCTCCCTCCCGTTCCCTCCCCTTCTCTCCCCTCCCCTTTCCTTCCCCCCCCCCCCCTCCCTGGCTTGGCTTGGGTGTGTCTTGAAATTGAAAGGCACTACTTACTGCAAATGGTGGCATGAGGTTGAAAGGCACTACTTACTGGGTGGCTTGGGAGCTTTGGCTTGAAGTTGAAAGGCACTATTACTGCAAATGGTGGCTTGGTTGCTTTGGCTTGACGTTGAAAGGCACTACTTACTGCAAATGGTGGCTTGGTTGCTTTGACTTGAAGTTGAAAGGCACTACTTCCTGCAAATGATGGCTTGGGTGTGGCTTGAAGTTGAAAAGCACTGCTTACTGCAAATGGGGAACGTGGGTGCATTGGCCTGAAGTTGAAAGGCATTACTTACTGCAAATGGTGGCATGAAGTTGAAATGCACTACTTATTGCAAATAGTGGCTTGGGTGCTTTGGCTTGAAGTTGAAAGCACTACTTACTGCAAATGGTGGCTTGGTTGCTTTGGCTTGAAGTTGAAAGGCACTATTACTGCAAATGGTGGCTTGGGTGTGGCTTGAAGTTGAAAGGCACTACTTATTGCAAATGGTGGCTTGGGTGTGGCTTGAAGTTGAAAAGCACTGCTTACTGCAAATGGGGAACGTGGGTGCATTGGCCTGAAGTTGAAAGGCATTACTTACTGCAAATGGTGGCATGAAGTTGAAATGCACTACTTATTGCAAATAGTGGCTTGGGTGCTTTGGCTTGAAGTTGAAAGCACTACTTACTGCAAATGGTGGCTTGGTTGCTTTGGCTTGAAGTTGAAAGGCACTATTACTGCAAATGGTGGCTTGGGTGTGGCTTGAAGTTGAAAGGCACTATTACTGCAAATGGTGGCTTGGGTGTGGCTTGAAGTTGAAAGGCACTACTTACTGCAAATGGTGGCATGAGGTTGACAGGCACTACTTACTGCAAATGGTGGCATGAAGTTGAAATGCACTACTTACTGCAAATGGTGGCTTGGGAGCTTTGAAGTTGAAAGGCACTACTTCCTGCAAATGGTGGCTTGAGTGTGACAAAGTTGAAAGCCACTACTTACTGCAAATTGTGACTTGGATGCTTTGGCTTGAAGTTAAAAGGCACTGCTGTAAATGCACTACTTCCTGTTTGCACTGTATATTGATTTTAGATAAACGCTACCACATACGGCTGTGATTTTTGGCCATCTTACTCGGTCCCCCTCTGCTGAGGAGGTGCAGAGAATTCTTCCCATCAATGAAAAAGAAAAGTGGTGTTAGTTTAAAAAAAAATGTTGAGAATCTCTCTCCTGTCAATCACTCCATGAAAGCCACACCTTTTCGGGTGTGGGGGGGGGAGGGGCTATAAAACCCGGAAATGTGGGTGTGGCTCGGTCTCTGCAAGATGGAGGAGGGAGAGGTCACGACTCTCTGTCTTTAGTGGCTTTGCACCCTACTTGAATTTGGTGGCCTTATACCCTGCTTGAAATAGAATTTCAAGGATTAGCCATGAGTCAACTACCAGGCCACCAGCCGTGAGTGAGTTGCCAGTACAACAGGCTTGATTGACTGAGACGCCAGCCCAAGAATCCATTTGGCGCACAATTTGCATACTAGCCTCTGGAAACCAGTCCCTTCAGCCCACAACACCCATACTAGCGCTCCAGAAAGCCCCCTCCCCCCAACTGGCCACCAAAATTAGAATTGGTGGAGAGGTGGAATATTGCTTTGGATGACCAGCTCTACTGTGTGATACTGGGACCCAACGGGTCCCACTTAGTCTAGTAATTATTAAAAGTGCTTGTGCAGCTTAAGTTGTTTCTTCCACAAAAATAAATATGCCTACTGAATTTTGCAAATTGCTCCTATTAATGAAATGTCACTGTACTTTCCTGTAATTGTCTCAGACTTGTCTGCTACTCAACCGCAGTTTTTGAAGTTCAGCCCACAAGTTAACTAGGGCCTTATTATATTACACGTTTGAAGAAAAGGCAATGAAAGGATATGAACAAAAACAGTGTGGGCCTGTGAGATTGGGTCTGCTATTTGCAGAGAACACTTCCTCCTGAATGATCATGAACGCTGGAGTTCCTCAAGGCTAGATATAGAAGCAAGGAACTGTAGACGCTGGTTTACACAAAGGTGACAAAGTGCTGGAGTAATTCAACGGGTCTGGCAGCATCTCTGGATCACATGGAGTGACACAGCTCCAAAGCCATCTTTCAAATCACTGACGATACTACTGTTAGATGAATAGCGGCTAATGAAGTGTAAAAATATAGGAGGGAGATTGATAATTAAATAGTGCCAGATCCACAATCTTGCTTTCAACATTAACAAGACCAAGAAGTTGATTATTGATTTTAGAAAGGGAAAGCATGAACTATGAATCAACGGAATGGTTTAATTTAGTTTAGTGAGGAGACAGGCCCTTCAGCCCATCGAGTCCCCGCCGAACAAGTATACTAATGCTATCCTACACTCTAGAGACAATTTACAGAAGCCAATTAACCTACAAAGCTGCACATCTTTGGAATGTGGGAGGAAACCAGAGCACCCAGAGAAAACCTCTGCAGTCACAGGGAGAACATCCAAACTCCGTACTGACAGCTCCTGAGGTGCAGATCAAACCCAGATCAAAGCAGCAACTCTACTGCTGCACCACTGTACCGCCCTAGTTAAAGTAATAGAAAATTGAACCAATATACTTAAAAACCCTTCTGCGCAAGTAAATTAAAATAAAAACCACTTCCCCACAGATTACTTTTCAATCAGGGATGACAAACCCATTCAAGTGAATACGGCCATACTAGTGTAATAAATGTCCTACTACAGTGGTGCTGGATCGGTGCTGGCTCGAAGGGCCAAATGGCCTCATCCTGCACCTATTTTCTATGTTTCTATGGATGCCAGCCATCCCAGATTTAAACACATCTGTTCCTCAGCTACAGACATCTGTGCATTCCCTCTGCCCCAGGGCAGACTCCAGCAGTGAAACAGAACAGTGAAGACAATCTGCAGTTTACATTTCAGGGTGTGCTCCATGATCTCCAGAGATGCTGCCAGTCCAGCACTTTGTGACCTTGGTGTAAACCAGCGTCTACAGTACCTTGTTTCTATATCTAGCCTTGAGGAACTCCAGCATTCACGATCATTGAGGAGGAAGTGTTCTCTACAAATAGTGGACCCAATCTTACAGACCCACACTGTTTTTGTTCATATTCTTTAATTGCCTTTTCTTCAAACGTGTAATATAATAAGGCTCTAGTTTACATGTGGGCTGAACTTCAAAAACTGCGGTTGAGTAGCAGACAAGTTAGAGTAAATTAGAATTATCCTGGGCACAGCATGTTGATACAATCGCAAAGAAAGCTCAATAACGCCTTTACTACCTTGGAAGATTGAATAGATTTGGTATGTCGCTGAAAGTTCTATCAAACTAATAAGCGGCACAGTGGCACAGCGATAGAGTTGCTGCCTTACAGCGCTTACAGCGCCAGAATTCCGAGTTCAATCCCGACTACAGGTGCTGTCCGTATGGAGTTGGTACATTCTCCCCGTGACAACGTGGGTTTTCTCAAAGATCTTCGTTTTCCTCCCACACTCCAAAGACGTGCAGTTTTGTAGGTTAAATGGCTTGGTATAATTGTGAAATATCCCTACTGTGTTAATGTGTGGGGAATATTCAGGAAGGGGGGGGGGGGGGGGGGGGAGAGAAGGAGTGAAGACACATTTTAAGAAGTCAGGCAACTTTTAATAATCCAGAGATACACAGCTGTGAAGTTTGGCGGGCATTTGACATTACCGGTCGGTTTTCCTTGGTTCTGAAAACTCGTGCTTTTTTTTCCTCAATGTGCCAATTGAAATGCCCGGTCAACAAAGGAGATTTCCTATGGCTACCTCGACTACCTACAACGACATGGCAACCCCACTACCACTGCACTGCGACTTCAAAAGTATCAATTTTCTCCATGGCTACCAATTTTTGGTTGCGGAAAATGTTTCCAACGTTGAAAAATTTTGCGCGACCATATTCAGGCCACGAATAGTTACCACCGTGCGGGAACTCCTCGCGACCATGAAGGAGACTCACCAGAGACCACCTGCGACCATGTGGCGACCATATGGCGAGCGCAGAGTCCCCTGAACTCGCAAATAAGGTCGCCTCAGTGGGACAGGCCCTTAAGGAGTCTATAGGCAGTACTGCCTCACAAAGACAACTAACATCAAAGACCCACAGCAATCTGGCACTGCGCTCATTTTGCTACTACCAGTGAGAAGAAGGTACAGCAGTCTGAAAACCATGACCACCAGTTCAAGTACAGCTTCTTCCCAACAACCGTCGGGATCTTGAACACTGCACAACACTAACCACCACCACCACAGCAAGTATGATCTTCTATGGACCGCGTTTCTGGTTGCACTGCGGAATTAGGCTCTGCACTATTATGATGAATAAATATTAGATTTTTATTAATTTATTGTATAATTGATTATTACATATTTATGTATGTCTCATTGCATAATTGGGCAGTGCTGAAAGTAGCAATCTCATAGTTTAGTTGCTGCCATGCAAGAGAATAAAAAACGCTCTTGACTCTCCTTACAATTAACTCAATGTGAGGAAGCTTGGCAGATGTTTGCTTGAGATGCTAAGCCAAAGTGCATAGCATCCCAGAATTGTGAGATCGAGAATCAGAGGACATAGGTTTATGGTGGGGTGGGGGGACAGATTTAATTGGAACCTGAGGGGTAACTTTTTCACACAAAGAGTGGCGGGTGCATGGAACAAGCTGTTTGAGGAGGAAGTTAAGGTAGGGACCATCGCAACATTTCAGAAATATTTATACAGATACATGGATAGGACAGGTTTAGAGGGATATGGGCCAAATGCAAGCCGGTGGGACTGGTGTAGATGGGACATGTTGGCCAGTGTGGGCAAGTTCGGCTGAAGAGCCTGTTTCCACACAGTTTGAGTCTATGACACTATGCTGTTGGCCCTCACAGTTGGAGATAAGAAAATAAGACATTCCAAGAAACTATTTATAATAATAATACTAATAAATTTAATTCGGACTCAAGGTCCAGACAAGGGACAACATTACATTAAAATACAATGCATTTAAAAACATCATAAAAGACATATAAAACCTTAGTATATCACTTATAAAAGCGTCATATATTATATATTAAAACAACACAATACATGATTTAAAATCCAGAATAATAAAGAAAGATCAGTGTCCTACAATGAGACAGCGATACCAGTGTCTCCACAACTGGGATTCATAGCGTATGTCAAACATAACCTTATGTTTGACAAAGCCACGATAATTACATTTCTAGAGTCATTTATCCTGCAAAGGAATTGTAGATATGATTTCTTAGGATAGCTTCTAAAGTACTGACCCCTGCAGCCACAAACATGTTACTAGCACTACACCATCTAAGTTTCCTTTGCAGTGCTCTCATGGCATTATTATAGGCCACCTTTAGTCTCTACAAACTTGACTTTCCGTAGTTCGACCACAGGTGTGCAGTATAGAGTGGTGTGCAGTATGCTCTAAATAGTGACATCTTCACCACATCTGTACACGCACCAAACTTACGCAAGAGAATATTTGCCTGTACATACAGCATACTTTGTTGCCTATAAATATCCTCATCATCTGTAATTTGCTCTGTAATAACATGCCCAAGAATATTTGTAAAAGAATAAGGCTTTTTTTTCATTTCCTGATCAAACATTTATTCAACTTTCTTTGCGCCAAGGAGAACAGCCACACTTTGTCCATACCTTCCTATATATCTCTGGCTCGAACAAAAAAGGCACAGAGGAATTGTATTGGTGAAAGAATGCAGATTGTGGTTGGACATTCTGTGTGAATGCAAAATGTGGCCTGTGTAATAATAGATCGAGCACTCATGACACTGTTTTAAGCAGAACTAGGTGACACTGTAATTAAGGGTGACATTGCAAAAATTCTGATTGGGGTTAAGTGACTGAAACATCTGCATCTGGAATGCCTCAAGGACAGATATAACATTAATCAGCAGATTTAGTATCCACCGGTAACATTCATTGTTGGTATCAGTGGAATTGTTTTGAACCTTTGCACTAGCACTTCATTGAGAAACACCATGAGTTAGATTCTGTTCTCTTTTAATATCCAGTTGTATTAAAACTGTAAGAGGTGCTTGTGTTCCAGTTTGATGCTTTAATGCAGTGAGGATGTTAGTTGTGTCTTTGTTTCTGCTTTGTCAAGTATTCATCTTTTCTGCGGCAGTCGGCTGATCGGGCGGCACGGTGGTGAAGCGGTGGAGTTGCTGCCTTACAGCGCTGGAGACACGGGCTTGATCCTGACTACGGATGCCGTCTGCACGGAGTTTGAACGTTCTCCCCGTGACCTGCGTTGGTTTTCTCCGAGATCTTCGGTTTCCTCCTACAGGTTTGTAGGTTAACTGGCTTGGTATAAATTTAAATTGTCCCTAGTGTGTGCTGGATAGTGTTAATGTGCGGGGATCGCTGGTCGTTGTGGACTCTGTGGGCTGAAGGGCTTGATTCTGTGCTGTATCTTTAAACTAAACTAAACTAATCAGAATTGATTTGCCCATCAATAAAGCAGTCCACCAGTGTTTGCTGTGCCCAGATGATCTTTTGGCACATTGGCCTTTATCAGTCAGTATTGAGTATAGAATTATGGCTGATCTATCTTTCTCTCTGAACCCCATGATCTATGACTTCAAGAACTCTCCCTGAAAAACACCAAAGATGCCTCCACAGACATGCCTTCACCACCCTGTCTGAAAACCATTACATAATCATCAGAGGGGACTATGACACTAATCAAGAAGGACCTGACATAGAAACATAGAAACATAGAAAGTAGGTGCCTACCACCATCCCGAGCCCGCACCGCCATGCTTTAAAAACTTACCCACAAAGAGTGACACAAGCCTCCACAGACATCTCCCCTTGCAATTAATTCCTCCTGGGGGAGGCAGATTCACCACCCTGTCCAATGGGAAAACGGACCTCTCCGACCCCAATTACACCATTAATCATCAGAGGGGCCCCTTACTGTAAAAATACATCTATTTTAGTAAATATATTTAAAGTTTCTGCTTCCAGGGTGGCGGATTTCCCACCCTCTGGGTGAAGAAGTTCTTCCATGGAGCCCCCCCTTATTCTGCAACTATGTCCCCTATCCACATTGAGGAGGACCTGACATGGATCTTATACACCCGATCAGGGCCTCACGCTCTTATATTTTCATGAGATCGCCTATCATTCTTCTAAACTCCAAAGCCTTAACCTTTCGCATGCAATCCCCTCATTGCAGGAATTAATCTTGTAAACTTCCGCTGCACTGCCTCCAGGGCTACATCCTTTCTTAAGTGAACACCTCTGCACTGCTGAAAAAGGTCCAGCAGCAGACTGCACTTACCCCTAGTCCCTTTGGTTGTGCAGCTCAGGAAAAATAACTTGCCCTACATCCCCAAAGTGAATGACTTCAGAGAGCTGCTGCTGAAAAAGGTCCAGCAGAGACTGCACTTCCTGTGGGTGCTCAGGAAGAACAACATCACTCAGAGACTGCTGCTGTCCTTTTATCGGTGCTCCATTGAGAGCATCCTAACATACTGTGTATGCGTGTGGTACACCAGCTGCACAGCGGCTCAGAGGAAAGCGCTCCAGAGAGCTATTGACAACGCCCAGAAGATTGTCGGCTGCCCTCTCCTCACCTTGGAGGACCTACACAGTTCCCACTTTCTCAAGAAATCCCAGAACATTATAAAGGACATTTCCCACCCCGGACAGTCCCTGTTTGAACTGTTGCCGTCAGGCAGACGGTACAGATCAATGAGGACAAGGACAAACAGACTCAAAACAGTTTTTATCCTACAGCAATAACTACACTTAATATAGCCACCAAATGAGCGCAGGTACACTAGGGATTGAGCAATCGACAGAAGAATGTATGGTTGTGTGTTTATGCTTGGTTTTTTCATGTTATTTATTTTAGTGGTTTATTTCAGATATTTCTCTTTTACGTATCGTTAGCTTTTAGATAAGGTGTGAATGGTGCACTGACTGGTTGGCATTTTTAATTTTGTTGTACATGTTTACATGTTATAATGACAATAAAGAACCTATACCTATACCTAAGTCTCCTCATCTCCTTTCTAAAGGTGTGTCCTTTAATTCTGATGTGGTGCTGCTTGTCCCTCACGCTGGCTTTTACGCTCAATGAGATCATGGCCGAGCAGTATCTTTATTCCCATTCATATTTTCATACTCAAACCAAACTAGAACCAAACGATCTCGGTTTGAAATTTGCAATTGACCAAATTGAGCAGCTTATGATAGTTGCACAGTTTTGTATCCTTTGTGTGGAGGTGTGCATTCTCTCTTCATACCCTCACTTGAATCTTATGCTCTCTTGCTCTCTTCTCAAGTGGAATCCGAGGTGCTGTTCCTCCAGCACGCGTGTGGCTTCATGGAGCAATGGAGGAGGCCCAGGCCAGAAAGGTTAGTGCGCGAATGGGACGAGGAGTTAAAATGGTTAGCAACCGGGTGATCCAGTAGGCCTTGGCAGATTGAGGGCATATTCGGCGAAACGTTTGCCGAGTCAATGTTTGGTCTCGCCAATGTACGGGAGTCCACATCGGGAACACCGAATGCAGAGGATGATATGCACGTGACCCTCTGCTCACCTGGAAGGACTGTTGGGATCCCTGACTGGAAGTGAGGGAGGAAGTATAGGGACAGGTGTTACATCTCCGGCATTTCCAGGGGACAGTAACTGGGGAGGGGCTGGTCTGGGTGGGAAGGGACGAGTGAACAAAGATGTTGCAGGAGGAGCGGTTGGGGCGGAAAGTAGAAAGTGGTGGGAATAGGAAAATGTGAGCGGTGGTGGGGTCACCTTGAAGGTGACGGAAATGTCGGAGGGTGACTTGTTGGGTGCGGGGGCTGATGGGGTGAAAGGTGAGGACCAGGGGAACTAACTCCATCCATCTTCCGTCTGGGGGGGAAACGGGAGCAAGAGCAGAACTGTGGGAGGAGACGCGGGTGAAGGGTCCATCTTTGCCAGCATGGGGGAAACCATGTTTTACTAAAGTGCAAGGATGCCCTAGAATGGAAACCCTTGTCTTGAGAGTAGATGCGGCAGAGACAGAGAAATTGAGAGTAGGGGATTGTGCTTTAGCGAGAGGCAGACTGGGAGGATTGTAATGGGTGTCAGTCAATAGTCTATCACCTGTGATGGAGACAGAGAGATTAAGGAAGTGGAGAGAGGTGAGATAGTTTAGATAGTTTAGTTTAGAGATACAGCATGGAAACAGGCCCTTCAGCCCACCGGGTCTGCACTGACCAGTGATCCCCGCATATTAACACTATCCTACACACACTGGAGACAATTATTTCACATTTACCAAGCCAATTTACATACACATCTGTACCTCTTTGGAGTGTGGGAGGAATCCGAAGATATCGGAGAAAACCCACGCTGTCACAGAGAGAACGTACAAACTCCGTACAGACCTTACCCGGGTCTCTGGCACCTCAAGTGCTGTAAGGCAACTATGCAGCTGTGGCACCGAGCCACCCATGTGTCTACCCGCCTAGCCCAAGTGAATTTGAGTTCTGGGTCATGGGTAGCGTGTATGATCTCCTAACAGATAACGCCCCAGTTCAAGATCAACCCTGGGTCCATGGGGCTGTGAGACAGCAGGTACTAAACTCTGCACCGCACTGCTAGGCATTAAATGCAATGATCATTTTAAACATCTGAATTAAGTCACTTCTTAACGTTCGGGGAACTCCAAGCACATTATTGCAACTTATTCCTCATTACTCATTGTTTGTTTTAGCTTCGGTGTCATTTATCTGCAGTGTAAAAGTCTTAAACATTTTATGAGATACAAAACATTGGCGAGACTAGAGACTGCAGAAGCTGCAATCTCCAGTAAAAACCCAAGTGTGATGCAAGAACTGAGCTGGCTAGGACAGAACTGTCAGGCAGCATCAGCAGAAGGGAATGGACAGGTGACGTTTTGGGCCTGGACCTTTCTTCATCTTGAAACATCCAGGTCTGAAATGTTGTCTGTTCATTCCCTTCACAGATGCCGTCTGACCTGCTCAGTTCCTTCAGTAGTCTTTTTGTTTGCTGTAAAACAAATGTATTTAGTTCTGAGGCACTAAAATACATTACATGAACACATGCCTTTCTTTCATTATGTTTCTTATGAAATCTTGCTTAAGAGTTACTACTGCAGCTTTATGTTTTGTCCTCGGATCACAATCCAAATTGATAATCAGCTTACATCTACACAAACAATGCAGTTAATACACAAACAATTCAGCTAACCATTCTCTCTCTCGATACTTTTCTTCCCCCAAGTGTAAACACCATAGCTTAAAAAAAAAATTGAGTGCTAGTTTTCGTTCAGAATAGTTCAGAGATACAGCAGAGAAACAGGCCCTTCGGCCCATCGAGTCAGTGCTAACCAGCGATCCCCGCACACTAACACTATTCTACACACATATGGGCCGATTTACAGTTTTACCGAAACCAATTAAGCTACTAACCCGAATGTCTTTGGAGTGTGGGAGGAAACCAGAGCTCCCAGAGAAAACCAACGCAGGTCACAGGGAGAACTGTGTATCAAATAATTTCAAATAAGTAAAAGAGGAAAAAGGAAATATAATATTGGATCTGCCAGTTACCACTTCCTGAATATTGACCATTAAACTCTAAAGGCACGTGGTGCCACCATGCTGCCGTTGGAGGTAATAAATGTACTTTAATACATTGAACTCCAATAAATCAACAGAGGCATCTATAGAGCAACAGATGACTTTCTGCAGGGTTTCTGTCATTAAGGCTCACATCTCCAAATCCCACTTCTTCTCGGAATTCTTTCCAATCTGTTGATGACCTTTCGGTAACAGATTGTCGAAAAGTTACACCCACTATTTGAAATGCGTCACGATCAATTGGTCACACTGGATAAAATAATCTGTTTTCACTGCACTGTGCTCCCCTGAGAGAAGATGCATTGTCCTTCCCAGATTACTGTCAACAGTTGGCAGTACATGATGGTGATAATCGCACGAACAGTAAGAGATTTAAAACTGAGAGCAGGGGAAACTTCATACAGAATGGCATGAGGAAATCGATTTCAAGGTTATTTGGTTAAGGTAGCAACTACATCAGCATTCAAGATTAAAATGGATGTACGGATGAAGGAAAGAAATCGGTGCGGTAACCGGCTGGGGGAGATTTGATGAATATCGCACTCGAGAGCAATGGTCAAGTTACTAAGATTAGTAATCTGCAGATCAATGCACAAGTCCCACACCACAACAGCTGGGGGACTTGAAATTCAACTCATTAGATCTGAACCAGAAATAACAACCCAGAGGTAATCGCACAACTTTTTATCTCAATTATCGTGAAAACCCGTCCGATTTTAAGAAATATCTGTGGCTTTACCAGGCTTGGCCTGTGTCCAAACCACAGCAATGCGGTTGGCTCCCACCCATCGTCGGAAACGGTCCAGCAAGTACACAAAAGAAAAGAGCGCACAATGAGAATAAAGTTATATGGAACATCCAGCATCAATCAGGAGATTAGGTTTGACAAAGATACAACCAGCCCGTTTAATCCTGTGGAGTCCGCCTGCCTAACATCTGGAACTGGTGCCAAGATCGGGTGAGCTTGGTCAAGTGTGAACTTGACATCATTATTTTCTCAGTGCCACGTCCGCTAACATCACGCACACTTCCATGGCTGTGGAAACTGAAAAATGCCGGAAACACTTCGCGGGTCAGGCAGCATTTGGAACCGTTCAGGTCAAATAAGACCCATCGTCCAAACTGGGGAAAAGAAAAACATGTCATTCGTTTTAAACTGCAGAGAGGATGGGGCAGGGATAGATTGAAACAAAGAGAATACTCTGATATAGTGAGCAAGCAAAGCAAGAATTTCATTGTCCTATACAGGGACACATGACAATAAACTCACTTGAACTTGAACACTTGAACAATGGTTGTTGAAATTTAGCCTAGATAACCTTCATAAATAAATAAATAAATAAATAAATAAATAAATAAATAAATAGATAAATAAGTGTGTGTGTGTATTCGTGTAAGAAAAAACTGCAGATGCTGGTTTATACCGAAGATTCAGATTCAGATTCAGATTCAATTTTAATTGTCATTGTCAGTGTACAGTACAGAGACAACGAAATGCATTTAGCATCTCCCTTGAAGAGCGACATAGCAAACGATTTGAATAAAAAATAAATAATAAGTGTCCGGGGGGGGTGATTGGCAGTCACCGAGGTACGTTGTTTAGTAGAGTGACAGCCGCCGGAAAGAAGCTGTTCCTCGACCTGCTGGTTCGGCAACGGAGAGCCGTTAGGTACAAAATACTGAGCTAATTTAGGAATAGGTGACGTTTCGGGTCGAGACCCTCATCAGACTGTGAAGCCATATTTAGGCATGTGTGTCTCTGTGTGAAGCCTATATGTATATGTATATAATATATAACACACATATATATCATGAGGGGCATCGATAAGGTGGATGATCATAATCTTTTCCCCAGGATAAGGGAGTCTAAAGTTAGAAGGTATAGGTTTATGGTGAGATGGGAAAAATGTAGAAACATAGAAACATAGAAAATAGGCGCAGGAGGAGGCCATTCGGCCCTTCGAGCCAGCACCGCCATTCATTGTGATCATGGCTGATCGTCTCCAATTAATAACCCGTGCCTGCCTTCTCCCCATATCCATTGATTCCACTAGCCCCTAGAGCTCTATCTAACTCTCCCTTAAATCCATCCAGTGATTTGGCTTCCACTGCCCTCTGTGGCAGGGAATTCCATAAATTCACAACTCTTTGGGTGAAAAAGTTTTTTTCTCATCTCAGTCTTAAATGACCTCCCCTTTATTCTAAGAGATGTAAAGGGGATCTGAGGGGTAACATTTTCACACAGAGAGTTCACAGGGATATGGAGCAATCTGCCAGTGGAAGTAGTGTAGGAGAGTAAAATTATAACATTTAAAAGACATCTTTACAGGTCCATGGACAGGAAAGGTTTAGAAGATATGGTTTAGATATAGCAAATTATACTAGCTCAAGAAGGCATGTTGGTCAACATTGATGAGCTGGGCTGAAGGGCCTGTTTCAATGCTGTATAACTAAAGCATCCGTTCATTAGATTAACGGAGACATTTCGTGAGAGAGTTAATTGAGTCACTATCATTTTAACTCCACTGAACGCGATCTGTCTGTACCCTCATGCACTGTGCTAATGTTAATGTTAATGTTAACGTTGAGTGAGAAGATTTCATATTCTGAGTGGAAATGTTAGGGTCTTCGTATCTCAGTATCGAATTCAACTATTTCAACAATTTCAATGCTGGGCCTTCTGTTGTTTATCATATTTATTAATGAATTGCCTGGATAGCAGGTAAACTATCGTGTGAATTGTTGTATTTTGTAAAATGAACCAGGCTGGGCAGACACGGTGAGTGGCAGGACCTTGACATGTCTTGTTGGACAGAGACCTTGGGATACAAGTACATAGAAACATAGAACCATAGAAAATAGGTGCAGAAGGAGGCCATTCAGCCCTTTGAGCCAGCACCGCCATTCATTGTGATCATGGCTGATCGTCCCCAATCTATAACCCGTGCCTGCCTTCTCCCCATATCCATTGATTCCACTAGCCCCTAGAGCTCTATCTAACTCGCCCTTAAATCCATCCAGTGATTTGGCCTCCACTGCCCTCTGTGGCAGGGAATTCCATAAATTCACAACTTTGGGTGAAAAAGATTTTTTCTCAGTCTTAAATGGCCTCCCCTTTATTCTGCGACTGTGACCCCTGGTTTTGGACTCGCCCAACATTGGGAACATTTTTCCTGCATCTAGCTTGTCCAGTCTTTTTATTATTTTATATGTTTCTATAACATACCCCCTCATCTTTCTAAACTCCAGTGAATGGTTGGTTCAAAGTTGCTTTGAGTTATAGGGGGAGGCTGGAGAGGCTGGGACGTTTAATTTGCATTTAAAAGCATAGGAGGCCGAGGGGTGGCCTTATTGAGGAGAGCGGTTCATGTTTGCAGTCATTGCTCTCTGCTCAGAGAATAAAAGGACGTCCTTTTAGAAAGGAGATGAAGAGGAATTTCTTTAGTCAGAGGGGTGTGAATCTGTGGAATTCATTGCCACAGTCGGCTGTGGAGGCCAAGTCAGTGGGTATTTTAAAGCGGAGATTGACAAGTTCTTGATTGGTAAGGGTGTCAAAGATTATAGGGAGAAGACAGGAGAATGGGGTTGAAAGGGAATAATAGATCAGCCATGATTGAATGAGGAAGTGGACTAGATGGGTCGAATGGCCTAATTCTGCTCCTTTGACTAATGAACTTACGAACTTCACACAACGAACTTTGCTGCATTTGGAAATATGCCTCTATCAGCCAATTAAAGAATCTGGTTACGCATCATGTCAACTGGTGGCCACATGTCAACAGTACTTAGAAATAAATATTATATTTCATTTCCCTTAAACACCTTAAAAAAACAGTTTTTGGCTGCTGAATTGCAAACAGAATATTAAATCAACATAAATATGCTTACTAATCCATTCATTTCTGGGGCAGTATCAAAAGTTCACGTTCTACATTAAATGACCAATTTACCTTGAAGATTTCGCACAAAATATGGGGGAAAACAGTAATACATGGAAATATGCTGACGTCCACAATACAATACAATACAATACCATTTATTATCATTTGAACTTCAAGTGAAGTTCAAACGAAATTTGCTTTCATCACAGATCAGCGCAAACACAGGAACAGTCAAATTGGTGCACAATGTCCATACCAAACATGATGCCATGTTAAAGTAATTTCCCCTGCCTGCATGTGATCCATATCCCTCCATTCCCTGTACATTTATGCACCTATCCAAAACAAATCTGGCTCTACTTCCATCTACAATTTTGATGATGATGCCAAATCACAGACAATGATGAGAGTGACTACAGGAAGGAGATGGAGAACAGTAACATGGTGCCTGACAATAACCTGTCCCTCAATGTCAACAAGATGAAGCAGCTATTGATTGACTTCATGAAGCATTGAGGAGTACATGCCCCAATCAGCATTAATGCTGTGGAAGTGGAAATGGTTGAGAGCTTCAAGTTCCTTGTCATTAATATTACCAACGGTCTGTAGTGGACACATCACGTTGATACAAACCAATGCCTCTTCTTCCAGAGGAGATTGAAGGAATTCAGCGTGGCTCCAGTGACTTTTCCTGATGCACCATAGAAAGACTGCTGTCGGGTTTCTTCACAGCTTGGTTTGGGAAACGGCTTGGCCCGAGACCGCAAGAAATTGCGAGTCCTAGAAGTAGCCCCATCCACTGATCAGACTTCCTGCCATTGTGGAAATCTATCTACATTTCACACTACCTCAGAAAAGCAGCAAACATAATCAGAGACTTGTCACACCCCCCGTCATTCTCTCTTCTCGCTGCTCTCGTCCGACAGAAGGAAAGGAGCTTGATCGAGCACACCACAGACTCAGGATTAGCTCCTTCCCTCTTCGTTATCAGGCTTCTGAATGGTCATAAACTAGGGTACTGTTAGACTCATCTCTATCCCATTGAGAATATTGGACTTTGTCTCACAAACTGATGCCCTATAATGCAGTTCAGTTCAGTTTAGTTTATTGTCACCTGTACCGAGGTACAGTGAAAAGCTTTTCTTGTATGCTATCCAGTCAGAGGAAGGACAATACATGATTGCGATCAAGCCATTTACAATATACATATAGATATATGATAAAGGAATAACATTCAGTGCAAGTAAAAGTTAAAGCCAGTAAAGTCCGATCAAAGATAGTCCGAGGATCTCCAATGAGGTAGATAGTAGTTCAGGACTGCTCTCTGGTTGTGGTAGGGTGATTCAGCGGCCTGATAACAGCTGGGAATGCTGCTACAATGCTGAGGACTACTGTATATTCTGCACTCTGTATCTTTCCCTTTGCTCTGTCTATTGGGCTTGAGTTTGAACTGATTGTATCTATGTTTGGTACATCTGATCTGCTGGGATAGCGTGCAAAAAAGCTTTTCACTGTACCTAGGCAAGTGACAGTAATACACCTACACCTCTTAAATGCCACCATCACATCTGCCTCCATCACCTGCCCTGATTACTCTTTGTGTAAAAAAACTTGGCCCGCACATCTCCTTCAAACTTTGCCCCTCTCAACTTATAGCCGCACACTCTAGTCTCATGTTTCCACATCGGGGGGAAAGGGTTCTGACTGTCAGTTTGTTACTGCCCCCAATAATTAAGCAAAATGTTATTTTCAATATTTGTATACTGGAGATGTGATTTCCAGCCAAAATATTTCATCTATTTGTGCATTTAGAAGCAAGGTTCCCAACCTGATGTGGTATAAAAAGATTCCCAGTGAGTCTGTAGCCCATTCACATTCTGATATGTCCCACATGAAATCTATTACAAGTAATCAACAAAGTACATGGACCAGGATAGATAATCAACCTTCACTCCCTGGTATGAACGTGTCAAAGTGAATTGATCACACATTACAGCAACTGTGTTTATTTCATTTTGTGTAGGAAGGGACTGCTGATGCTGGTTTAAACCAAAGATAGACACAAAATGCTGGAGTAACTCAGCGGGACAGGCAGCATCCCAGGATAGAGGGAATGGGTGACATTTTAGGTCAAGACCCTTCTTCAGACTGAGTCAGGGGAGAGGGGGATACAGAGATAAGTTAGTATAAGGTGTGAAAATTAGACAAAGGGGGGGAGCTGGAGAGGAGAAGGAATCACAAAGAGGGAGCAGCGAGAGAACTCTTGTCGGAGAACTTCTTGAGGAGATTTTGCAGTGGAGGAAAAATTAAACCGAAGATTGACTCAAAATGCTGGAGTAACAATTGCTTTTTGGCACTCTTCAGTGTTGAAGTAAATATTATTGAACTATTTGAAATATCAACCATTTTAAGTAAATAATATTTAATTCATTGGTTCATGCAGGAGCAGAATTAGGCCATTTGGCCCATCAAGTCTGGGTGGCAGTGTGAACGGTGAAGAGGATGTTAGGAGGTTGCAGGGTGACCTGCACAGGTTGAGTGAGTGGGCAGATGCCTGGCAGTTGCAGTATAATATAGATAAATGTGAGGTTATCCACTTTGGTGGCAAAAATAAGGGGGCAGATTATTATCTCAATGGGGTTAGGTTTGACAAGGTGCAGCAAGACCTGGGCGTCCTTGTACACCGGTCACTGAAGGTTGGCGTGCAGGTACGGCAGGCAGTGAAGAAAGCTAATGGAATGTTGGCCTTCATAACAAGAGGATTTCAGTTTAGGAGTAAAGAGGTTCTTCTGCAGTTGTATAGGGCTCTGGTGAGACCAAATCTGGAGTATTGTGTCCAGTTTTGGTCTCCGAATTTGAGGAAGGACATCCTTGTGATTGAGGCAGTGCAGCATAGGTTCACAAGATTGATCCCTGGGATGGTGGGATTGTCATATGAGGCAAGACTGAAAAGGCTAGGCTTGTAATCACTGGAGTTTAGAAGGATGAGGGGCAATCTTGTAGAAACATATAAAATTATAAAAGGACTGGGCAAGCTAGATGCAGGAAAAATGTTCCCAATGTTGGGTGAGTCCAGAACCAGGGGCCACGGTTTTAGAATAAACGGGAAGCCTTTTAAGACTGAGTTGAGAAAAAAACCTTTTCACCCAGAGAGTTGTGAATTTATGGAATTCCCTGCCACAGAGGGCAGTGGAGACCAAGTCACTGGATGGATTTAAGAGAGAGTTAGATAGAGCTCTAGGGGCTAGCGGAGTCAAGGGATATGGGGAGGGGGCAGGCACGGGTTATTGATTGGGGACGATCAGCCATGATCACAATGAATCGAAGAGCTGAATGGCCTCCTCCTGCATCTATTTTCTATGTTTCTATGTTTCGAAGTCTACTCCACCATTCAATCATGGCTGATCTATCTTTTCTTCTCAATCCCATTCTCCAGCCTTCTCCCCCAAACCCTAATCAAGAATTTGTCAATCTCCGCCTAAAAAATATCCATCGTCTTGGTCTCCGCAGCCTTCTATGGCAATGAATTCCACAGATTCGCCACCCTCTGACTAAAGGAATTCATCCTCACCTCCTTTCTAAAGGAACATCCTTTCATTCTAAGTCTATGGCCTCTGGTCCTAGACTCTCAACATGTCGTGAAACCTTCTGAGACACCTTGAGGTTGTAAAGAAATTATCAGCTGTGATTTCTGCACCTTATTCAATGCCTCAGAGCAAACAATGTACCAGTTAATGTTGATAGAGAATGGAATTAGCCGTGGGTACGTTGCATTCTAGTTGCATAGGCTGCTAACCATTAATGGATAGGAGAATTGAACCGGTAGCATAGCAGGAGTAGGCCATTCGGCCCTTCGAGCCTGCACCACCATTCAATATAATCATGTCTGATCATCCAACTCAGTATCCCGTACCTGCCTTCTCGCCATACCCTCTGATCCCCTTAGCCACAAGGGCCACATCTAACTCCCTCTTAAATATAGCCAATGAACTGGCCTCAACTACCCTCTGTGGCAGAGTTCCAGAGATTCACCACTCTCTGTGTGAAAAAAGTTCTTCTCATCTCGGTTTTAAAGGATCTCCCCCTTATCCTTAAGCTGTGACCCCTTGTCCTGGACTTCCCCAACATCGGGAACAATCTTCCTGCATCTAGCCTGTCCAACCCCTTAAGAATTTTGTAAGTTTCTA
Organism: Leucoraja erinaceus; assembly: GCF_028641065.1. Lineage (NCBI taxonomy): Eukaryota > Metazoa > Chordata > Chondrichthyes > Rajiformes > Rajidae > Leucoraja > Leucoraja erinaceus. The sequence continues at coordinate 14,149,758 of NC_073377.1, read as the reverse complement.
TAAGATCCCCTCTCAATCTCCTAAATTCTAGAGAGTATAAACCAAGTCTATCCAGTCTTTCTTCATAAGACAGTCCTGACATCCCAGGAATCAGTCTGGTGAACCTTCTCTGCACTCCCTCTATGGCAATAATGTCCTTCCTCAGATTTGGAGACCAAAACTGTACGCAATACTCCAGGTGTGGTCTCACCAAGACCCTGTACAACTGCAGTAGAACCTCCCTGCTCCTATACTCAAATCCTTTTGCTATGAAAGCTAACATACCATTTGCTTTCTTCACTGCCTGCTGCACCTGCATGCCTATTTTCAATGACTGGTGTACCATGACACCCAGGTCTCGCTGCATCTCCCCTTTTCCTAGTCGGCCACCATTTAGATAATAGTCTGCTTTCCTGTTTTTGCCACCAAAATGGATAACCTCACATTTATCCACATTATACTGCATCTGCCAAACATTTGCCCACTCACCCAGCCTATCCAAGTCACCTTGCAGTCTCCTAGCATCCCCCTCACAGCTAACACTGCCCCCCAGCTTAGTGTCATCCGCAAACTTGGAGATATTTCCTTCAATTCCCTCATCCAGATCATTAATATATATTGTAAATAGCTGGGGTCCCAGCACTGAGCCTTGCGGTACCCCACTAGTCACTGCCTGCCATTGTGAAAAGGACCCGTTTACTCCTACACTTTGCTTCCTGTTTGCCAGCCAGTTCTCTATCCACATCAATACAGATCCCCCAATGCCGTGTACTTTAAGTTTGTATACTAATCTCTTATGTCGGGACCTTGTCTAACATAACTTACAAAATCACATTAATTCCAATAAGAACACAAATATGATGCCTCGTCCTCCCACACACACCGCTATAATTACCCAAATATAGTGTCTAACAGAGAGGAGGTTTTTTCAAAGAATACTCTCATATGCCTTCACCCTCCACCCCATTCACTTCCTGTGGTACATTTTTTCAGAGACTTTGGTCCATTCTCCAAGGCAGCCTTATGATAAAGTTTTTGCTGTTTCCAAATCACTCCTGACTCTGAAGTGACTTTGTCTTCACCACTCTGGGTCAGAATGTAACTAACCATGTGTTTTCACCATGTGCTCCGATCACATATTCATTGCATGTGGTACATATGTTGCATAGTACTGTTGTAGTTCTACTAGAGCCATAGGGTCTAGTCACATGGCTTAGAAATTGGCCCTCTGCCCCACCATGATCCTCAGACACTTCAGGAAAGACCGGGAATGAAATGGCCGTACTTAAAAACTAATGATTAAAATACGGTGATAAAAAGGGTGATAAGTAAACCTGACAACCAGAGGACATCCACTGGGTGGCACCAACAATGGCTGCCTCGACAACAGTCTGTCTGTCCCCTCTGTTGTTGTTTGTTTGTATGTGTTAAATGTATGTTTTAGTGTACTTTAGCTTGTTTTATGTTTTGAGGTTGAGAACCAGAAGGCTGCATGGTGGTGCAATGGTAGAGTTGGTGCCTTGCAGCGCTTTCAGTGACAGAGACCCGTGTTCGATCCTGACTATGGGCACTGTCTGTATGGAGTTTGTACGTTCTACCCACAAGTAAGAATTTCATTGTCCCGTCCAGGACATATGACAATAAAACACTCTTGACTCTCTTGTCTTGACTTGGTTTTTCTCAGAGATCTTCGGCTTCCTCCCACACTCCAAAGACGCACTGGCTTCCTATAAATATAAATTGTCCCTAGTGTGTGTGTAGGATAGTGTTCATTAGCAAAAACAGGAAGGCAGATTACTATCTAAATGGCGGCAAGTTGGGAAAAGGGGAAGTACAGCGGGATCTGGGGGTCCTTGTTCATCAGTCTACGAAACTAAGCATGCAGGTACAGCAGGCAGTGAAGAAAGCAAATGGCATGTTGGCCTTTATAACAAGAGGAGTCGAGTATAGGAGCAAAGAGGTCCTTCTGCAGTTGTACAGGGCCCTAGTGAGACCACACCTGGAGTATTGTGTGCAGTTTTGGTCCCCTAATTTGAGGAAGGACATTCTTGCTTTTGAGGGAGTGCAGCGTAGGTTTACAAGGTTAAATCCCGGGATTGCGGGACTGTCATATGCTGAGAGAATGGAGCAGCTGGGCTTGTATACTCTGGAGTTTAGAAGGATGAGAGGATATCTTATTGAAACATATAAGATTGTTAAGGGTTTGGGCACGCTAGAGGCAGGAAACATGTTCCCAATGCTTTTGGGAGTCCAGAACCAGGGGCCACAGTTTAAGAATAAGGGGTAAGCCATTTAGAACGGAGACGAGGAAACACTTTTTCGCACAGAGAGTTGGGAGTCTGTAGAATTCTCAGCCTCAGAGGGCGGTGGAGGCCGGTTCTCCGGATGCTTTCAAGAGGGAGCTGGATAGGGCTCTTAAAGATAGCGGAGTCAGGGGATATGGGGAGAAGGCAGGAACGGGGTACTGATTGGGGATGATCAGCCATGATCACATTGATTGGCGGTGCTGGCTCAAAGGGCCGAATGGCCTATTCCTGCACCTATTGTCTAATGTGCGAGGATCACTGGTCGGCATGGACTCGGTGGGCCGAAGGGCCTGATTATGCCCTGTATATATAAACTAAAGAAAACAGAGGACATTGGACATAGGTTTAAGGGGGTCCTGTGGGATAACTTTTTAACATAAAAATTGGTCGGTGTTTGGAGCAAGCTGCCAGAGGAGATAGTCAAGGCAGGTACTATCGCAATGTTTAAGTAACATTTTGACAGGTACATGGATTGGACAGGTGGAGAGGGATGTGCGCCAAATGCAGGCAGGTGGGACCAGTGTAGGTGGGACATGATGGTTGGTGTTGGCAAGTTGGGCTGAAGGGCCTGTTTCCATGCTGTATCACTAAATCTAAAGTATAAATTGTTCTGCTTACACTATTGATCCCATCACCATCAATACATCATCAATTGCTATTGCTAAGACACAGCTTTAGTGAGCAATAGTTAGTTCATGGATGCAGCGTCAGCAGAATTATGTCTACACTTCATGCTGCCCCAGCAAAGCAGCCAACAAAAACAAGGACTACTCACACTATGGCCATTCCCTTCTCTCCCCTCTTCCATCAGGCAGTCGACACAAAGGTTGAAAGCACATTCCATCAGATCCAAGAATATCTTATTTCCTGCTGTTATCGGACTCATATGCTGAGGATGAATACTTGATCTTCCAATCCACCTTATTGCAGCCCTTGCACTTTTTAAAATCTGCACTTTATCTGTAGTAGTAACACTATATTCTGCACACTCTATATCTTCTCTTTTGCGCTACATGATGTATGGTATGAAATACCAGGAAAACACACAAAACAGAGTTTTTCACCGTGCTATAGTGTCACAGCTGGCGTCCTGGTGTCATTGCAACAACCTAGAGCTCAATGCTCATAATACAGTGGAATTGATTGTAGACTTTAGGAGAGCTCCCCCTCCCCTCACCCCACTCACCATCAACAACACCACCATCACATCTGTGGAGTCTTTTAAGTTCCTGGGAACCATCATCTCCAAGGACCTTAAGTGGGGGGCTACCTTCGACTCCACAGTCAAAAAAGGCACAACAGAGGATGTACTTCCTAAGGCAGCTGAGGAAGCGCAATCTGCCACAGGCAATGATGGTCCAATTCTACATGGCCATCGTAGAGTCTGTCCTCACCTTCTCCATCATGGTCTGGTTTGGCTCAGCCACCAAGCACGACACCTGGAGGCTTCAGCGAATCAGCTGAGAAGGTTATTGGCTGCAACCTTCCCTCCATTGACGAACTGTACACTGCAAGGGCCAGGAAGCGAGCGGGCAAGATCATCTCTGACCCTTCTCACCCTGGCCACAAACTCTTTGAATCACTTCCCTTTGGAAGGCGACTCCGGACTGTCAAAGCTGCCACAGCCAGACATAAAAACAGTTTTTATCCACGAGTAGTTGCTCTACTCAACAGCCAAAAATCTGTAGCCTCCTTTTGATCTGGTATGTTGTTGGTTCACATGCTTGATCTATGGTGTTTTATCATTAATGTTTTATTATTATTAATGTTTAGTGTTTTCTGAGTTATTCGTAACTGTCACTGTATGTCATGTTGTTACATGTGGGCAGAGCACCAAGGCAAATTCCTTGTATGTGAATACTTGGCCAATAAACTTACTTACTTACTTACTTGCTTGCCTTGGTCCACGAAACAATAATCAACCAATACCAAGTGGAATGTGTGAGAAAATAGGTTGCAGGGAAAACAGTGGACAATGGACTTGATGACATTGCTTTGAAAGATAGCATAGACTCAGTGGGCTGAACAGCTAAAAAGATATGAAAAATAAATATGAATATACAATACTTACTTCAGTCTTTTAGATATAAAGGATTATCACTCCTTTTTTTTTAATCTTCCAGTACCAATTGCTTTGATGTAAAAGATGCACTTGAGTTGAGCCGTAATTTCCTTCTTTGCCTCCGATCCTTTAAAAATTTGAAATGGCGACAGATGTTGGGAATGAAATGCTCACACACAACTTCACTTCCTACTCAGTGTCCGTCTCCATAGACACCGGCACCAAGATAATTACACCCTCGCCACCTCTGTCTCGCATGCTAACTTACAATTTCCTGATTAGCAATGGGTCAAGCAGCTTCCCCTTACTTAATCTGAGTTGGTGCCCATTGACTCAACTTCAGTCTAGGAGTGAGTTCATGTCATTTTACACGTGTGGTTTGAGTCAAGCTAATTAATCCTTTCCAATGAAACTGGCACTACTAACAGGAAGCCAGCATTTTCAATCCTTCTGCTTTAATAAATAATTCAATTCAATTCATAGGTTTAAGGTGAGGAGGGAAAGATTTAACAGGAATTCTGAGGGGTTTATGCAAAGAGTGGTGGGTGTACGGAATGAGCTGCCGGAGGAGGTCGTTAAAGAAGGAACCAACACAGCATTTTAAAAACATTTGGATAAGTACATAGGTTAGAGGGATATGGGTGGTGGGTAATAGGCAGATGGGACTAATGTAGATGGGACATATTGGGCAGTGTGGGCTAGTTGGGCCGAAGGGCCTGTTTCCACACTGTATGATTCTATGACTCACTATGACTCTATCTAACTTGTGGAATACCGATGGTAACTAGCTGTTCACAATCTGTGCTGTTATCTTGCTTTTACCTAACACAGGGAGAAGAATGATTGAGGGAGTTCAGAGGATACTCAATCTGCTCTACTGTCACGAACATTACAAATTATAATTTAAAATGCAAACTTTGGTAGCTTACAAGCCAACGGTATGAATATTGAATTCTCCAATTTTAGGTAACCTCCAACTACACTATCCTCCCCCTTCTTTTCTCCTCCACAACTGTCTGTCTCTCCTCTTTTCCAGCTCTTTTCTTCCCAGCTACAATCAGGATCTTGTCCCAAAATGATCTTGACTAATCTATGTTCTCCAGAGATGCTGAGTTACTCCAGCACTTTAAGGTCATACATGATAGGAGTAGAATTTGGCCATTCTGCCCATCAAGTCTCCGCCATTCAATAATGCCTAATATTGGTGTCCTTTTGAGCAATATTCAATCTGTACTAGACATTTGGTATTGGGGGTTGGGTATTGACATGGATAGAGAACTGGTTGGCAGACAGGAAGCAAAGAGTAGGAATTAATGGGTCCTTTTCAGATTGCCAGGCAGTAACATGTGGGGTGCCACAAGGCTCGGTGCTGGGCCCTCAGTTGTTTACAATATATATTAACGATTTAGACGAGCAAATTAAATGTAACATCCCTAAGTTTGGGGAAGACACAAAGCTGGGGGGCAGTGTGAGCTGTGAGGAGGATACCATGAGGAGGATGGGTTGGGTGAGTGGGCAGATGCATGGCACATTTGGATGAATGGTGGCAAGAACAGGAAGGCAGATTATTATCTGAATGGTGTCAGATTAAGAGAAGAGGAGGTGCAATGAGACCTGGGTGTGCTTGTACATCATTCACTGAAAGTAAGCCTGCAGGTACAGCAGGCAGCAAAGAAAGCCAATGGCATGTTGGCCTTCATTACATAGAAACATAGAAACATAGAAAATAGGTGCAGGAGTAGGCCAACCGGCCCTTCGAGCCTGCACCGCCATTCAATATGATCATGGCTGATCATCCAACTCAATATCCTGTTCCTGCCTTATCTCCATACCCCCTGATCCCTTTAGCCACAAGGGCCACATCTAACTCCCTCTTAAATATAGCCAATGAACTGGCCTCAACTACCTTCTGCGGCAGAGAATTCCAGAGATTCACCACTCTCTGTGTGCGAGAGGATTTGAGTTCAGGAGCAAGGAGTTGTACAGGGCCCTGATGAGACCACACCTGGAGTATTGTGTGCAATTTTGGTCTCATAATTTGAGGAAGAAAATTATTGTTATTGAGGGAGTGTAGCGTAGGTTCACCAGGTTAATTCCCGGGATGGCAGGACTGACATATGATGAAAGAATGTGTCGACTGGGCTTGTATTTAGAAGGATGAGAGAGGATCTTATAGAGACATATAAAATTCTTAGCGGGTTGGACAGGGCAGATGTAGAAAAAGTGTTCCCGATGTTGGACGAGTCCAGAACCAGGGGTCACAGTTTAAAAATAGGGGATAGGCAATTTAGGACTGAGTTGAGGAAAACCTTTTTCACCCAGAGAGTTGTGAATCTATGGAATTCTCTGCCACAGAGAGCAGTGGAGCCCAATTCACTGGATGTTTTCAAGAGAGTTAGAATTTGCTCTTAGCCATAAGGGAATCAAGGGATATGGGGAAAAAGCCTGAACGGGGTACTGATTTTGGATGATCAGCCATGATCATATTGAATGGCGGTGCTAGCTCAAATGGTCGATTGGCCTACTCCTGCACCTATTTTCTATTTTTCTAAGTTTCTAACCAGCAGTCTATTTACCATCTATCAATGCAACCCAAAAGAGAAATAACATGTAATTTACTAAAAAGATATTGTGCGACCTTTTTATTCACACAGAGAGTGGTGAATCTCTGGAACTCCCTGCCACAGAGGGTAGTTGAGGCCAGTTCATTGGCTATATTTAAGAGGGAGTTAGATGTGGCCCTTGTGGCTAAAGGGATCAGGGGATATGGAGAGAAGGCAGGTACGGGATACTGATTTGGATGATCAGCCATGATCATATTGAATGGCGGTGCAGGCTCGAAGGGCCGAATGGCCTACTCCTGCACCTAATTTCTATGTTTCTATTTTTCTATGACCTGCAGCTTCTCTGGAACACGCTTGTCCCCAAGAGCTCATTTAATGGTGCCATTCTCAATCATAGGCATTCAAATCAAGCCAATGTCTCCTGTTTGTACCATTGCATGGCAAAATCAATTCTTAACGCAGATTACAATCTCTCATGTATCTGTGGCCACTGTGCATTCAGCTGCTGAGGTGGAACTGCATGGAAATATCTCTGCAAATAGACACTTTCTAAAACCAATTTTGGTTAGTGAGTAATGTTTTCAGATCGTAGTGCTCGAGATCAGAAAATACCAGGGAAAACCAGAATGTTTTTCACTCTGGTTTGTCCATGGTGGATATATGGCGTGACCTGCCGGAGGAAGAAGTTAAGGCAGATACAATAGCAACATTATAATATGCATAGATAGGAAAGGTTTGGAGGGATATGGGCCATACACGGGACAATTTCAGAAGGGGTATTTGGTCAGTATGGAAAGGTTGGGCTGAAGGGCCTGTCTTTGTGCTATGACTTTATGACTAATTGCTTATTGTTTAGTTTTTAATGCCATAGGATATCTCAACATGACAGGTGGGGTTGAACATGGGCTGTCTGATTCTGACTTCCAGTGCTGCCTGTGTAGAGTTTGCATGTACTCCCTGTCCCTTGTGGGTATTTCTTGAGTGCTCTGCTTTCCGTACACCATACTGGTTGGTAGCTTGGCGCCTGGTATGCGTGCATAGATGCAGCGTCAGTGGGATGTTGTTCACACTTCATGTCCGTTCGCGGAGCACGGTTGAGCCACGGGACTTACTCACCATCACCCGGCGGGGTCACAACATCTGAAGCCTGGATCGCCTCAGCGCAGAGGGAGAACAAGGAGGGAAGAGACAAAGACCTTAAGACTTTTGCCTTCCATCACAGTGAGGAGGTGCCTGGTGAACTCACTGTGGTGGATGTTAAATTTGTGTTCATTGTGTGTTTTTGTTATTTTTATTATATGTATGACTGCAAGGCAACGAAATTTCATTCAAACCGTTTATTGTCTGAATGACAATAAAGGATACTTTGACTTTTGACTTTTGACTTTGATGCTGCCTCAGCAAAGAGGCCAACATAAACAAGGACTACTCACACTCTGGTCATTCCCTTCTCTCCCCTCTTCCGTCAGGCGGTCAACACAAAGGTGGAAAGCACATTCCACCAGATTCAAGAATACCTTCTTTCCTGCCGTTATCGGACTCTTGAACAGACTTCACAAATGCAAGGAATGAATACCCGATCTTCCAATTCACCTTATTGCAGCCCTTGCACTTTTTTTTAGTCTGCACTTTATCAGTAGCTGTAACACTATATTCTGCAAAACTCGATATCTTCTCTTTAGCAATACCTGATGTATGGTATGAAATACCAGGATAACACACTAAACAGAGTTTTTCACCGTGCCTTGGTCCACGAGACAATAATCAACCAACAACAATAATAAAGCAATACCAAGTGGAATGTGTGAGACAATAGGTTGCAGGGAGAGTGGTGGACGATGGGCTTGGCATGGCTTTGAAAGATAGCATACTCAATGTGCTGAACGGCTAAAAAAATATGAAAACTAAATATGAATATCCAATACGTACTTCAGTCTTTTTGATATAAAGATTATTACTCCCTTTTGTATCTTTCGTACCTGCACATTGGCAGTTTAATGATCGGCCTCCTCCGTGGATCTCACCCCAAGACTCTTGAGACCTTCACTGTTGTCACTGTTTAGTAAGTCATCGATCATCATATCTTTGTAACAAAACCTTAGCACTATTTCTTTCTTCGTAGATTCTTCCTGACCGGCTCTCCATCTCCAACTTTTTGTTATCATTTAGAAAGCACTTGGTTCTGTCGTTAGGTGCAAAGTGGATCGCTACGTTTGTCACTAATTTCAGACAGATGAAGATAATCTGCACTTACTTTAACCTAACTTTGACTAAAACCTGATCTTGTCCAAATATAGTCAAGTCAAGAGTGCTTTATTGTTATACGTCTCAGATAGATAGATGACATTCTTACTTGCAACACCACAACAGAATATGTAAACGTAGAACACTGTAAGCTATATAATAATCAATAAAACAAATATTGGACTATAACTGAGAGGAAGCTCTGGACGGAAATTCCATTCATACCAGGGTACAAACATAATGTGCAGGCTGCAATAAATAGACACAGTAAGGTGGCATTGAATGTCCATGCAGGAAGGCGTCTGTCCACTCTGTCCATGAAATTATAAGCACCAGGAAGCTAGGACATTTAAGATGGTGCAAGTTAATGGAGTCAAATGAGAGCAAGATACATGGCAGGTGACAAAAATGCTGGAGAAACTCAGCGGTGAGGCAGCATCTATGGAGGCAAGGAATAGGCAGTGTTTCGGGTTGAGACCCTTCTTCAGACCCTTCAAGGCCATAATTCTTTCCACACCCGAAGAAAAAAAGTGCCCAAGCCATTGACATAGAAATATAGAAACACCGAAAATAGGTGCAGGAGTAGGCCATTCAATATGACCATGGCAGATCATCCAAAATCAGTACCCCGTTCTTGCTTTCTCCCCATATCCCTTGTCTCCCTTTAGGCCTATCTAACTCTCTCTTGAATACATCTGATCACAGCATAACTATTTCCTCAGGCACGGGTTTTGTAAAGATAGGAACATATCCAGTATGTTATCTCCTACTGCATGCTTGTCACCATTGTGAAAACGAGTAGGAATTACGTATATAATTACCCAAACCCAATAGTGAATGTGATATTGATACATGGCAATTATTTGATGAGGGGAAAGAGCGGCAACAAAAAAGGCATTGCTCATCTCATTGTGTTGCGTGAATGACACACTTCTGAACCAAAGTTTTATTTGACAATGGAAGTAAGTATTCAAAGACTTGTAATTGAAAGAGGTTTGTCAATTGGAAAGAAAAATCATCTGTAAAGTAACAGCTGCAACCTCTTCCCCGTGACCAAATGGGAAAATGAGACCATGGAGACACCACTTCTGCATTGTCAACTGCTGTAAAAGTATCCACCCGAATGAGACAATAAAATCCTCTCTCAGACAATCCACCATTCCTTGCAACAATTGCCTTTCAAAGGTCAGTGAAGATTGATTTAGTAATTCATACATTCATTCATGCAGGAATTTAATGCACTTCAGTAAAAATTTGCAGTTATTTTTTAGAGTCATAGTGTGATATAGTGTGGAAACAGGTCCTTCAGCCCAACTTGCCCACACCGGCCAACATGTCCCAGCTACACTAGTTCCACATGCCCGTGTTTGGTCCATATCCCTCCAAACTTGTCCTGTCTAACTGTTTCTTAAATGTTGCTATAGTCTCTGCCTCAACTACCTCCTCTGGCAGCTTGTTCCATACACCCAACACCCTCAGATCAGATTCCTATTAAGTCTTTTCTCCTTCACCTTGAACCTATGTCCTCTAGTCCTTGATTCCCCTACTCTGGGCAAGAGACTCTGCATCTACCCAATCTATTCTTCTCATGATTTTATACACCTCTATAAGATCACCCCTCATCCTCCTGCACCCAAGGAATAGAGTCCCAGCCTACTTAACCTCTCCCTGTAGCTCAGGGAGCATCCTATCTGTACCCTTTCAAGCTTGACAAAATCTTTCCTATAACATGGTACCCAGAACTGAACACAATATTCTAAATGTGGCCTCACCAACGTCTTATACAACTGCAATGTGACCTCCCAACTTCTATATTTAATACTCTGACTGATGAAGGCCAATGTGCCAAATGCCTTTTTAACCACCCTATCTACCTGCGACTCGGCCTTCAAGGATCCGTGCACCCTCACTTCCGATAATGCAACACCTCACACTTCTCTGTATTCAATTCCGTCAACCATTCCTCCGCCCACCTGGACAATTGATCCAGATCCTGCTGCAATTTTTCACAACCATCCTCACTATCTGCAAAACCATTCGTTTTTGTATCATCAGCAAACTTGCTAATCTTGCCCTGTACGTTCTCATTCAAATCATAGATGTAGATGACAAACAGTAATGGGCCCAGCTCCGAACCCTGATGCACACCACTAGTCACAGGCCTCCAGTCTGAGAAGCAACCTTCCACCATCATCCTCTGCTTCGTTCCATGGAGACAATTTGCTATCCATTCAGCTATCTCTCCTTGGATCGCATGCGATCTAACCTTCCAGAGCAGCCTATCATGCGGAACCTAGTCGAATGCTTTACTGAAGTCCATATGTACATCTACAAGTCTGCCCTCATCGTCACATCTTCAAAAAACTCCATCAGATTTGTGAGTCACGACCTTCCAAGTACAAACCCATGCTGACTATCCCTATCTCTCCCCTTGTCCGTCTAAATGCCTGTATGTCCTACCCCTCAACATCCTCTACAGTAACTTTCCAACTGCAGATATTTGCAGATATAAGCACAATATTTGCCACCCCTTGCATTTCTTCTTGAATAAAGTCCATATTTGCCACCCTCCAGTCTTCCGGCACCTCTCCTGTATTTAATTTCCCCTCTGGTTTCCCACAATGTCCTTGAATATATCTGATCTGGCCGTGGAGATTTCTCTACCTTCATACATGGTAGTACATTTTCGACCATAACACTGACTGCTCTCAACACACTTCCATTGACTCTATTTATGATTATCTTCTATATTACTAAAAGTCTGTTCTTGACCGGTTTTGGCCATCTGTGCTGCAATTTCCGAGAGAACGCTGCCACCTACGGCCGTCATTTTTGGCCACCTTGCTCAGAGCCCCCCTCTGCCATATGTGTGCCGAGGATTTTTCCCGTCGATGAAAAATGACAGAGATATTAATGATTTTACAAAATTCCCCATTCTCTCTGCTGCCCCTGCTGGCGGCAGGGAGGAGGGACTATAAAACCAGGAAGTGGTGTGCCTCAATCAGTGTCTGCAAGCTGGAGGAAGGCAGAGGGTCACGTTTCTCTGAGCTGTGAATAACAATGAACACATGTCTAATCAAATGTAAGTGTCCTTAGTGGTTCTAAAACGCTTGCAGAATGTGTCTATTGGTTCTAAAATATTTGCAAAAAGTGTTTATTGGTTCTAAAATGTTTGCAAAAAGTGTCTCTTTTGGTTCTACAATGCTTGCAGAATTTGTCTTTTTTGGTACTAAAATGTTTTGTTACGTTCTCCCCCCCTACCCTCCTCTCCCCCTCCCCTCTCCTCTCCCCCTTTCCTCTCCCCCCCTCTCCTCCCCCCCCCCTCCTCCCCCCCTCTCCTCTCCCCCCTCTCCTCTCCTCCCCTCCTCTCCCCCCCCCCCCCTCTCTCTCCCCCCTCTCCTCTCCCCTCCCCTCCATCCCCTCCCCCAGCATTCCTCCCCTAAACCCCCCCCCTCCACATACCCCCCCCCCTTCCCTCCACCCCCTCCCTCCCCCTCCCTGCCCCCACCTCCCCTCCCCCCCTCCCCTCTCAGCACACCCCTCATCCCTCTCTTTCCCCCCTCTCCCCCCCCTCTCTCCCTCCCTCCCCCTCTCTCCCCCCCCCCCCCCCCTCCCCCTCCTCCCCCCCTCTCCCCTCCTCCCCTCCCCCCCCCTCCCCCCTCCCCCCCCCCCCTCCCCTCCACACCCCTACCCTCTTCCCTCCACCCTCCACCCTCCCTCCCCCTCCCTGCTCCCCACCTCACGGGTCTCAGCACCCCTTCTCTCTCCCCCTCACTCTCTCTCGCCCTCTCTCTCTCTCTCCCCCCCCTCCTCCCCCACCTTTCCCCCCTCACCCACCCTCCATCTTATACTCCTCTCCACCCCCCCTATCCCTCTTGCCCCTCTCTCTGTGTCTCTGTCTCTCTCTCTGCCTCTGCCCCTTCTCTCTCTGCCCTCACTCTCTACCCCCGCCCCCCCCCTCTCTAGATGTGACTGCAAGTTGGGGGCTATGCGTCAGTAGATAGGGTGTTTATGGGGTAAAAGGAACAAATTAATAATATTAATATAATATCAAGGGGGTAATTAGCGTGAGTGCGGGGGGGGGGGGGGGGGGGATAGTTAGGGTTTGTGCCGCTGCTTGCCGCCCCCCCCCCCCCCACAACCGCACATTGGGGGAACAGACCCAACGGATCTGCACTTGGTCTAGTATATATTATATCCCTCCATTTGGCAAAATGCCTAGGGATATAATGACCTTTGGCCCAGTGGTGAATCTCTGGAACTCTGCCACAGAGGGTAGTTGAGGCCAGTTCATTGGCTATATTTAAGAGGGAGTTAGATGTGGCCCTTGTGGCTAAGGGGATCAGAGGGTATGGAGAGAAGGCAGGTACGGGATACTGAGTTGGATGATCAGCCATGATCATATTGAATGGCGTTGCAGGCTCGAAGGGCCGAATGGCCTAATCCTGCACCTAATTTCTATGTTTCTATGTTTCTATGTAACTTGCGCATGCTGACCAAGATGCCCCATCTTCCCCACTCATCAGCCCATGTTTCGTCTAATCCCTCTAAACCTTTTCTATCCATGTATCTGTCCATATAACCATATAACAATTACAGCACGGAAACAGGCCATCTCGGCCCTACAAGTCCATGCCGAACAAAATGTCAAAATGTATTTTCAATTATGTTATTGTACCTGCCTCAACCACCTCCCTGTTCCATATACCCATCACCCTTTCTGTAAACATGTTGCCTCACTGGTTCCTATTAAATCTTTCCCCTCTCACCTGAAACCAATGTCCACTGGTCCTTGATTCCCCTACTCTGGGTAAAAGACTTTGGCATCTATCTTATCTACGGGCTCAGCGCCAGTCCCTGAGGCACACCACTAGTGATGGGTCTCCTGTCCATAAACAATCTTCCACCATCACCCTCTGCTTCTTTCCATGAAGTCAATTTTCGAACCAGTCGGTTAGTTCTCCCTGCACTAACCTTCCAAAGAAGCCTACCATGCAGAACCTTATGAAATACCTTGCTGAAATCCATACGAACAATGTCTATGGCTTTACCTATGTCAACTTTCTTGGTTATTTCCTCAAAAATAACAACCTAATTTGCAAGACACTATCTCCCTGACTGTCCCTAATCATCCCTGGTCTATCTATCTGTCTATCTGTCTATCTGTCTATCTGTCTATCTGTCTATCTGTCTATCTGTCTATCTGTCTATCTATCTATCTATCTATCTATCTATCTCTTATTCTTCAGAATCCTCTCCAGTAACTTACCTACCACAGATGTTAGGCTAACTTAGTTCACTATGGTTCCAAAGCTTTTCCTTGCTGCCCTTCTGCCCTCTTAAATAGAGACACATCTATAGATAAATAGAGACAGAGTCTTCCTGCACCTCAAGCGTGTCTAAGGATGATTCATATATCTATAAAATCCATCGCATCTGTCAAGACATGATGTGCAAGTCTCCAGAGAGAAGGAGGGAAATTGTATGCATTGTAGCGCTCATCTTGATTGCTGTCCTTGTATGTGGCTGCATCAAACTGCACTTGAAGCCCAGGTGTCCATATCTCCCAGTAGCAAAACATTTGAACTCCCCATTCCCATTCCCATACTGACCTTTCTGTCCTGGGCCTCTTCCACTGTCAGAGAGATGCCACACGCAAATTGGAGAAACAGCACCTCATATTTCACTTGGGCAGTTTACAACCCAGTGGTATGACTGTTGCTTTCTCTAATTTCAAGTAACCCCTGCATTCCCTCTCTCTCTCTGCCTCTCCCCCACCCTATTCGTCCTGCCCGTTCCACTGTTCACATCCACAGCCAACAATGGACCATTGTGGGCTCCACCGTTTCTTGGCTATCGGTGCTGGCTCTGATTTGTTCTGCATCTTTTCATGCGTCTAGTTTCCCTCCGCACTGACTCCCAGTCTGAAGAAAGGGTTTCAACCTGAAACATCACCTATTCTCTTTCTCCAGAGATGCTGCCTGACCGCTGATTCACGCCAGCATTTTGTGTCCCTCTTCGGTGTAAACCAACATCTGCAGTTCATTCCTACATTAAACGTTATTATGTTCTGAGGCTCTATCTGTCCTTGATATTGTGGAGAATGGTCCCCGCTCACATTGTTGCTGAGAATGTTCTTTTCAGTTGTGGTATATGTCCCTCAAAGAAAGGTTTCTGTGCAAGAGCGCATTTGACCACAAGTCAATCATGGCAGTGGCCTGCACAGAATGCCCTGGAGGCCCTGTGGGTGAAGGAGGCTGTGGACCCTGTGAAATGATCGCCCGAGCTGACTGTTGAAGCCATTTGGCAGAATGCCTATTCACCAGAACTCTCCAGCAAACAACAAGGCAGGTGGCGTGAATGACCCTGCCTGGCAGGACAACATGTACAACAAGGGTCTCAGTCCCACCACATGCTGGCCTTGAGATGCCGACAGAGCAGATAAGATGATCGTCCACCTCCTTGTGGACTGTGCCTTTGCCAAGGAAAGCCGCAAGGGATGCAGTGGTTGTTGTCAAGGTTCATCCCTCACAGCTGCTTAACCACAGGCTTGGTGCATATGGACAGTTCCCAAAAACACACACTGACAGGAACATTAACCACTGCCGGGAAAACTTAGAGAAAGGCACAGTTTGGTGCACACCAAAACTTATTGGTTTTCCCACGTAAGGAGACGTCTATAAGCAAGTGCTGAAGTTTGGCACATTCTAACATGTAGGAGTTTGTGCTTGAAGCTTGGTGGAGCCAGGGCAGAGGTTTTGTAGGGAGATGTCACCGCTTGATGTCCTATTACCAATGGACACTTGGGGGCTGGGCCCTTCAAATGTCGCGCTGAAGCAATGGTCAAGGATAAAACAAAACAAAAGAGCCACATGTGTATATTGTAAGGGGATGTATTGAATTGCTTCATTGAGTGAATAAAATTAATAACAATTCTAGTTACTTTACACATTGTGAATAAAGTGTATTACTGCGGAAAGTAAATTAAAGATAGATTTGACACGTAGCATCCCAGGCCAAATAATGGGGCGGTACGATGGTGCAATGGAGAGTCGCTTCCTTACAGCGCCAGGGACCCCAGTTCAATCCTGAATACGGGTGCTGTCTCTACGGAGTGTGTACATTCTCCCCGTGACCACGTAGGTGCTCTGGTTTCTTCCCACACTCTAAAGATGTGCGAGTTTGGTAAAGATTGTAAATTGTCCCTAGTGTGTAGTGTGTGCTGGTGTAAAGGGGATCACAGGTCAGCGTGGACATGGTGGGCTGAAAGGCCTGTTTCTACCCTGTATCTCTGAAACTAAAAACAAAATGGTACCAGAATATGGCGACTCGGGTATGTGTGATCTATGCCAACATAATTTCACTGCACAGTGCATACATGACAATAAAAAAACGTTGAACTATTGGTGTCAGTTTTTCCACTGTAATTGCAAGGAAGCAGCTGTAAAATAAATTACATTTGGTTTCCATATTTCATGCCATGCTGTGATTATTAATACATTTGGTGTATAAATTTGTAGAATAAGGTCATCCCTCTGCCTGCACTAATGTGCTCAAACAACACAAACAACCATGCTGTTGAACCAGTTCACAAATGGATACCTTGTGTAAAAATGTCTTGCTTGGTTTGCCAACCAAATAACAGTGACCACATTGCAAAGGTCTATCAGTGGCTATAAAGCCATTTAAGTAGAAGTAGTTTTCCGCTTCCAAATTCTGGCTTTGGAGTTTGGCAAAATTGGTCACTCGAGCAGTCACTCACAAAACATTGCCCCAGAAAGAGTCATAGATTCACACAGCAACGGAAACAACACACTGAACAAGATGGCCAATCTAAGCTTGTCCACTTTCCCCTGTGTTAGGATTATATTCCTCTAAACCCTTCCTATCCTTTCTGTTTGTAGTTTGTTTGGTTGTTTGTTTGTTTGTCTTTTTGCACAAAGTCCGCGAGCATTGCCACTTTTCATTTCATTGCACATCTCGTATGTGTATGTGACAAATAAACTTGACTTGACTTGACTTGACTTGACTTGACTATCCATGTACCTTTTACCTCTCTACATCCAATGGAGAGGAAAAGGTAAAGATAGACAATAGACAATGGGCAATACATGCAGGAGTAGGCCATTCGGCCCTTCGAGCCAGCACCGCCATTCAACGTGATAATGGCTGATCATCCACGATCAATACCCCGTTCCTGCCTTCTCTCCATATCCCTTAACTCCGCTATCCCTAAGAGCTCTATCTAACTCTCTTGAAAGCATCCAGAGAACCAGCCTCCACGGCCCTCTGAGGCAGAGAATTCCACAGACTCACAACTCTCTGTGTGAAAAAGTTTGTCCTCATCTTCATTCTAAATGGTTTACCTCGAGCATTGTGAGTAATGGTTTCCTTGGTAATTGTATAATGTTTCCATTAACCATTAATCTCTAGGGAATGTGGGCAGGGGGTCAGTTATTGGACCATAACCAAGACAGAAAACATTGATAATTACATGCATTCAAAATTGTTGTTTATCTTCCTCCCCCCCCCTTCTTTACACTCAATCAATGTTTGCTTTTTAAGGCACAGATCTATGCCATGTGTGAATGTAACTAATCTCCTTTGTGGTAGCTTCATAATTATTCAATAAACTATTAACTTTGCTGTAGATGTTATCGCTTAAAAGAATTGTCCTATCTTGCTGCAGATATTATTCTTAGAACGCAGGGTCCAGAATCCATCTGCAAGCCAGCTGTATCTTAGCATTGTAGCCAACTATCTAATAATATAAACATAAATCATCATTGTTTCCCCTGAATAAAGTTCAAATGTTTGCCTTCACGTTGACTAGATATTGAGTTTATGAGGGGATTAGTTATACATGTTAAAGGGCTGTATAAATGCTATATCACTCAGCCTAACAGACCTTAGTCTATACACAAACTATAGAAGGATGTGACCAGGGGTTTGTTTCATAATCTATAAATAATAATTTTAAAAAACTTCATAATTTATAAGATGCTATTAAATAGCATTAATGATTCGTTAATATTATGTGAATGAAAATATATTGGTTTCCAAACAAATAATATAAACCTTTTAAAATTTCAGTAAATCATTGCCCATACAGTGTTTTTTTTTTTTCTAATCGATGTGGTTGGAAATAGATTTTGCCTGGAGTGGAACAATGATGACCAATTATTGATGCACGGGTCGTCTTGCACCACCCTGGTCAATCTTTCATGGGGCGGCTTAGTGGTGCAGCATTAGAGTTGCTGCCTTACAGCGCCAGAGACCCGGGTTCGATCCTGACCACGGGTGCTGCCTGGGAGGAGTTTGAACGTTCTCCCCATGATCTGTGTGGGTTTTCTCCAAGATCTTGGTTTCCCAGCACACTCCAAAGACGTACAGGTTTGTAGGTTAATTGGCTTTGGCATAAATGTCAATTGTCCCTAGTGTGTGAAGGATAGTGTTAACATGTCCCACTTTCATGACCTAATTCACAACCTTTTTTACTCGTGGACATTTTTCATCAGGCTAGAAAAACGGCCCGACCTATTTGATGCCACAAGTATCTACGACTAGCATCACGACCTCCCTATGACCTCCTATGACCTCCTACGACCTCGTGACGACCATGCTGCGAGTATGAGTCCAAAAGCAAACTCGCCAGAGGTCGTGAATTAGGTCGTGAAGGATTGGCCCTTTAACAAGTGGGGATCGCTGGTCAGTGCGGACTCGGTGGGCCGAATGGCCTGTTTTCATGCTGTATCTCTAAACTAAACTAAACAATACTAAAATTGATCTCCTAATATGCTGATGATAGAGTGCCTTAGCGGTATATGCAGCATCTCTGGAGGAAAGGAATAGGTGATGATTCAAGTCGAGACCCTTCTTCATACTGAGTCAGGGGAAAGAGATACGAGAGATATGGATGGTGATATAGAGAGATATAGAACAAATGAATGAAAGAAATGCAAAAAAGTAACAATGATCAAGGAAAGGTGGAGCCCACAACAGTCCATTATTGTGTGCTTGTTGTACTTGAGAACGGCTTGTATTTATGGACAGTATATCTGATCGGTTTGGGTAGCAAACAAAACAAAACTTTTCTCTGTACATCATAAGACTAAATACAGACTTTTGGCGTGATTATATCTTTCAAGGCTGAAGGATAATCTTCTGATTAAGATAAATTTATGAGCTGGATTGGAGTCTCATTGTTTGTGAAACCACATGAACATTCCAGCTGTGTTACAGTTTTTAACCTGTTCCCAACCCAAATAATATTTCATTCATTATGCGCACATAACATGACCTTAATTCTCCATAAATAACTTGATTAATTTTGCTGGGTGTAATTAAGTTTTCATTGTGTGTAACCATTGTAAAATTTAATATCTTTTGTTCCCCTTGCTTCACATCTCAAGACTTCACTTGGATGTTTAATGCCAGCAGGACACCTGGTAAATGAACGGCAACTCAGCGGTTCAACCAGCATCCCTGTAGAGAAGGAATGGGTGACGTTTCGGGTCGAGACCCTTCTTCAGAACCCATCCAATCTGAACCAATCCGTCCATCCAATCTGTGCTGGCTCCATTCCTGTTTACCATCTATCCAATCTGAATATCTCGACCTGAAACGTCACCCATTCCTTGTCTCCAGAGAAGCTGCCTGTCCCACTGAGCTACTCTCCAGCATGTTGTGTCTATCTTCGGTTTAAACCACCACCTGCAGTTTCTTCCCACACGGATAAATATTTGCGTCAGGCTGAAGTGAGAACTATTTTACTCCAACAATATCCATTATGTCATTGCCAGGTGCTGGTACAATCCACAATTCACCAGGGGTATTTGTCATCAACTATAGGATTATTTTTTTTCCAATAGGAATGCACTGTGACCACAAATAGACCGTTCCTCCATTAACTTAGCATCGCTTGCTTTGTGGTCCTATCAAAACTGGTCCAAAATCATCCAGATAATATATGTTTCTATAACATTACATATTTTATTACTCAATGGGTAAAATTTTACTACTCAATCAGTAGGCTGGGACTCTATTCCCTGGAACGCAGGAGAATGAGGGGTGATCTTATAGAGGTGTATAAAATCATGAGAAGAATAGATCAGGTCTCTTACCCAGAGTCGCGGAATCGAGAACCAGAGGACATAGGTTTAAGAACCAGAGGACATAATGTTGCCTGGGTTTCAACAACTAAGTTACAGAGATAGGTTGAATAAGTTAGGTCTTTATTCTCTGGAGCGCAGAAGGTTAAGGGGGGACCTGATAAAGGTCTTTAAAATGATGAGAGGGATAGACAGAGTTGATGTGGACAAGCTTTTCCCTTTGAGAATAGGGAAGATTCAAACAAGAGGACATGACTTCAGAATTAAGGGACAGAAGTTTAGGGGTAATATGAGGGGGAACTTCTTTACTCAGAGAGTGGTAGCGGTGTGGAATGAGCTTCCAGTGGAAGTGGTGGAGGCAGGTTCATTGGTATCATTTAAAAATAAATTGGATAGGCATATGGATGAGAAGGGAATGGAGGGTTATGGTATGAGTGCAGGCAGGTGGGACTAAGGGGAAAAAAAATGTGTTCAGCACGGACTTGTAGGGCCGAGATGGCCCTGTTTCCGTGCTGTAATTGTTATATGGTTATATGGTTAAGGTGAAGGGGAAAAGATTTAATAAGAATTTGAGGGGTAAATTTTCACATAAAGGGTGGAGGGTGCATGGAACGAGCTGCCAGAGGAGGTAGTTGAGGCAGGGACTATCACAATGTTCTAGGGGTTTAGAGGTATATGGGACTAGTGTAGATGGGACATGTTGGCCAGTGTGGGCAAGTTGAGCCGAAGGGCCTGTTTCCACACTGTATGACTTTATGACTCTATTCCCACAAGAAGATGAGAAGCTATAAATAAACAACCAAGTGGTGTCGAGCTTAGAAACTAGTACAAAAAAATGGGCTTCTATCCAAACTATTTTCCAGTAGACAGTGATATATTTACTTAGAATTCCTGGCAGCAAGAGTTGAGTATTTGTCACCTGAAATCATAAGTGAAGTTCCCACAGATATTGAAGGAAATGGAACATTTGGTCAGGACAGTTTTATTAAATCTGGAAAACAACCCCTTCTCTTCTTGCTGGGAAACACTTTATAGTAAACACACTTGTTTATTCCTGGTTGCAAAACCTTCTAATCGACACATGGATACATCTGGCTCCTGTTTACCATTCCCATTTTAGACTATAGTAGCAAAGTGGCATGGAGTGTCTTCCTCAAATCTCTGCCTTCACAGAAGCAAGTGTACGGCCAATTCAATGCATCAACAAGGGCAACACAGTGGTGCAGCGGTAGAGTTGCTGCCTTACAGCGCTTGCAGTGCTGGAAACCCGGGATTGATCCCAACTATGGGTGCTGTCTGTACGGAGTATGGGTACCTTCTCCCCGTGACCGCGTTGGTTTTCTCTGAGGTCTTCGGTTTCCTCCCACACTCCAAAGAGGTGCAGGTTTGAAGGTTAATTGGCTTGGTATAAGTATACATTGTCCCTAGTGTGTGTAGGGTAGTGCTAATGTGTGGGGATCGCTGGTCGTTGTGGACTCGATGGGCCAAAGGGTCTGTTTCCGTGCTGTATCTCGAAACTAAACTAAAATACAATCAGATCAAGAGATGCCCAAGTAAACTGAAGACAACAAGGGCAATGACCTGACAACATGCTGGTGGCAATGTAGAAGCTTTGTGATCTGGAACTTGTTGCAGTTCCAGCTAAGTTGCTCCAGTTCACCAGCCTCCACCTGACAAAATAGAAAGTTGCCCGGGTAAGTCCTGCCCACAAAATGCAGAACATATTACTAAACGTTATTCATGTTATTCCCTTTATCATGTATCTGTACACTGTGAATAGAAACATAGAAACATAGAAAATGGGTGCAGGAGTAGGCCATTTGGCCCTTCGAGCCTTCACCACCATTCAATATGGCTGATCATCCAATAGCTCAATTGTCTTTCTGCTGACGGGTTAGCATGCAACAAAAGCTTTTCACTGTACCTCGGTACATATGACAATAAACTAAACTCAACTAAACAATTCACACTCCAACAGTCTACCTCTTAGTGAAGGAAAACGAGTTAACACCAAGGCGAGAACTACCCATTCAATAACTTGCTTATCGTTTGTCTTAAGAAGGGTCCTGACCCGAAACGTCACCTATCGCCACGCGCGGTGGGCGGCGCGACTCGCGTCTCAGCGGCCTCTGCAGTCCGTCTGTCTTTTTATTATTTTCTGTCTCGCTTCAATGTAGTTTTTATTTTATTTGTTTTGACGGGGTATGTGTGTGTGGGGGGCGGAGTGAGGGGGGGGTGGGGAAACGTAAATCTTTCCCCTGCACGGGAGACCCGACCTTTTCTTTGTCGGGTCTCCGTTGTCGTTGGGGGCTGCAACGTGGAGCGGCCTCCAGCAGGAACGACCTGGGGCTCCAGTCGCGGAGCAGTGGACTTGCGTACCATCACGAAGCTGGCCGAGTCCGGAGTGGGTGGAGCGGTGGTGGCGCGCTGCTGGGACCCGACCCCCGGAGATTCGGAGGCTTCAACCGCAGGTCTGGCAGGCAGGAACACCGGGAGCCCGCAGGTCCCTGCTGGGAGACCGCTTTTCGGGGCTTCCGCTACGGCGACTTCTCCAGCTGGAGTTGCGGGGTTGAAGAGTACCTGGAGTGGGGCCTTACATCATCGCCCCGCGCGGCTTGGAATGGCTGTGGGACTTTGCTAGCACATGGCGGGGGCTCCAACAACAAGACCCGGAGCGTGGCCTTGCATCACCCGGCGCGGCGTTAATGGCCGCCGGACAATTACCATCGCCCGCCGGGGGCTTTGACTCTGACATCGGGAGAGGGGAGTGCAGGGGAGAGATACGTTTTTTGCCTTCCATCACAGCGAGGAGGAGATGCGCTGTGATGGATCTGTGTAAATTGTGTTGTGTCTTGGGTCTTTTTCTTTTTGTATGTATGACTGCAGAAACAACATTTCATTTGGACCTCAACGAGGTTCAAATGACAAATAAAATTGTATTGTATTGTATCCTTTTTTCACCAGAGATGCTGCCTGATCCACTGAGTTACTCCAACACTTGGTGTTTGGTATTCTAGCAGGAACATATGTACATACCTATGCCAAGGAGCTGAATTCCCAAAGGAAGGCCCTTAATATCAAGGCAGTGTACCATCATGTGAGGCAACTGGGAGCCCATTTATATCAGGTTAATGGGAATGGTATATTTTTCACCCCCCCCCCCCCCCCCCCCCCCCATAAAAACTACAATGCTTGTTGTTGATGGAGGCAAATGCCCTCAGAATTCTTATTGGCAGTGTCCTTAGCCTAACCATATTCAGTTGCTTCATGAAAGTCCTTCCTTCCATGAAGAGATCAAAAGTGGGCATGTTCAGTGTTAATTGTATAATGCACAGTTTCATTTACAACTCATCCGCTCATGAAGCACTATGTGCCTCTTGCAACAAGGCACTGATGAAGCAGTATGTGCCTCTTGCCACAAGGCACTGATGCCCCTTAAGTGACAGACAATAACCATCTCCAACAACAGGAAGCTTATCCACCTCCCATCGACATTCAAAAGCCTTTTTACTATCACTGAATTCCCCACCATCAACATGTTTGGGGTTTTCCTGGTGACCAGATCTAGCCACACAAATACAGTGGCTACACAAAGATACACATACCAAATATTCTGCAACAAATGACTCATCACCAGACTCCCTAGCATTTCGATCTGCTATTTCCTCCCAAAACCTCACAAGGGGTTGGAGGCAGCTCAGGGGTTAAGTAACCAGTTGCGTGGCCCGGCTAAGTCATCCACAGATAATATAGAACATAAAATATACAGAACAGGAACAGGACATTCAGCGCACATTGTCCGTGCTGAACATGATGCCAAGTTAAACTAATCTTCTCCGCCTGCACATGATGCATCTCCCTCCATTCCCCACATATCCATGTGGCTGTCTAAAAGATTCTTGCATAACATTACGTCCACCAGCGCTCCTGACAGTGCATTCCAGGCACCCGCCATCCAAATAATTGTCACGAACATCTCCTTTAAACTTTGGTCATTTCACCTTAAAGCGATGCCCTCGAGTCTTTGATAATTTCCACCCTGAGAAAAGGTTCCAAATATCTAGCCTATCTCAGCCTATCTCTCATAATTTTATATTACCAGGTCTCCCCTCAACCTCCGCCACTGCAGAGAAAACAATCCGAGTTTGACAAACTTCTCCTTGCAGCTACAACTCCCTAATCCAGCAGCATTTTGGGAAACCTTTTCTGCAGCCCTTCCAAAGGCTTCTGTAATGGAGTGGCCAAAACTGCACGCAGTACTCCATATGACTAAATTGAATTAAATGGACGGCACGGTGGTGCAGCGGTAGAGTTGCTGCCTTACAGCGCTTGCAGCCCAGCGAGCCAGGTTTGATCCCAACTACGGGTGCTGACTGTATGGATTTTGTACGTTCTCCCCATGACCGCGTGATTTTTCTCCGAGGTCTTCGGTTTCTTCCTACACACCATAGACGTATAGGTTTCTAGGTTAATTGGCTTGGGTGTGTATACTTGGTATAAGTGTAAATTGTTCCTAGTGTGTGTAAGCTTTTGCTAGGGTGCGGGGATCGCTGGTCGGTGCGGACTTGGTGGGCCGATGGGCCTGTTTCCGTGCTGTACCTCTAAACTAAACTAAATTTCCTAGCTGTTAGAGTGGATTTTAAACTCGCTCTTCTCAATCAATGGTTGAGAACCAGCTAGTTTAGTAATTTTAACTAGTGCATTCCGCCCATTCCATACATTCTTGTGGCATTGCTCAGCAACATATCACAGCAGCCATCAAGTCACTTAAAGCTGTGAATAATACTATACAATGTGTTAATGGTTTACGAGCTGATATCAATAATTTCTGTATCATAGTCTTGATGCCACAAGGGCACTCACCTGAATTTTATGATCGCCCAGTAAAGTAGATATTTAACAAATGTAGCAACTTAAAATGCTTATGTCATTTAAAAATTTAGATTGTAAGTTAATTATCTCAAAGCTGCTAACTTTTGTGTAATTGTATCCATTTTCCCACAACTTCGATTTGAAGTCTACATAGACCCACTGGGAATTAAGAGTTTCTGTGCTGTTCTATGCTATATTAGTTAGTTTAGTTTTTGGGCATGTGTATGTGAACAGGGGTATGTGTTTAGTTTAGTTTAGTTAATTTAGTTTGGAGATACAGTGTGGAACAGGCATTTTGGCCCACCGAGTCCACGCCGACCAGCGATCCCCACACCCTTACACCACTATCCTACACACACTAGGGATAATTTACAATTATACCAAGTCAAATGGACAGGTACATAGATAGGAATAGACTTGACTTTAGATTTTAGAGATACAGCATAGAAATAGACCCTTCGGCCCACTACACATCAGGGACAATTTGCAATTTACAGAAGCCAATACAGAAGCTGCAACCCTGTACATCTTTGGAGTGTAGACAGAAACCGCAGATCCCGGAGAAAATCCACGCAGGTCATGGGGAGAACGTACAAACTTCGTATGGACAGCCCCCTTAGTCAGGATCGAACCCAGGTCTCTGGCGCTGGAAAGAAGCAAGTCTACAAGCTCCAAGCTCCAACTGTTCTATTTGATAGTGGGGATTAGCTGGGATTGCATAGCATTTAAGAATGATACGAGGAATCTGGGGATCATACACCAGATATACTGTTGGCAGTGTGACAAGGCTTGATCTAATTAGAAATGATTCTAGTAGCTGATCAACTCAATTATATGCTGCCTGAATTAAATGAAGGAGGTCCTGTAAGACAACAGGGTAAAGTCACCTCCACCTCCATGCTGGAAATATTCTGGTTGTGAAAGAGTTAACATTTTTACAATTTCTATTTACTAAATGTTTTTGTCTCCCTGTCAACTCAACTGAAACCCTGGGTAACAGAACTGATGGTTAAGTAATGTAGGCTTTAATGAGAGGCTGTGGGAAAATAAATGCATTAACACAAAAGTTAGCAGCTTTGAAATAATTAACCTACAATCTAAATAGAGTTAAAAGCATTTTAATTCTTAAAATTATTAAAATTCTACTTTAGTAAGCAATCATAAAATTCATAAGAGAGTGCTCTCATGAGCAACTCTCTGCCATTATCAAGACAATGACCACGGTGAATATAATTCCAAGACCAACTCTGTTCTGCATGCGCATCTATATAATTAAGTCTCATCTTGACCACTTCCTGTTTGCACTGTGCTTTGATTTTAGAAAAAAACGCTACCACATATGGCTGTGATTTTTTGGCCGTCTTACTCAGTCCTCCTCCGCTGCGCAGCCCCCAAGGATTTTTCCCATTGATGAAAAATAAAAGAGTTATTAGAGTTTAAAAAATCTTGAGATTCCCTCTCCTGTCAATCACTGGCATGAAGGCCATGCCTCTTCTGATGGGAGGGGGGAGGAACTATGAAAGTGTGGGCGTGTCTCAGTTTGTCTGCAAGATGGTGAGGGAGAGGTCATGACTCTCTGTCTGAGCTGGTAAACTACAGAACACTCTGAGTATGCAATGTACTTCAATAAATGATTTGTTAGCCCTCAATGAGAATGAAATGAATTGTTTGGCCTGCCCTGTGCTTGAAACTGAAATGGCAATGGAAATGAAGTGAAAATGCAATGAGCTGTTTGGGTTGGGCTTGCCCTGTGCTTGAAAGTGCAATGGCAATGGAAATGAAGTGAAAATGCAATCAGTTGTTTGGTTTGGCCTGCCCTGCGCTTGAAACTGTAATTGCAATGTGAGTGAAATGAAAATGCAATGATCTATTTGGCCTGCCCTGTGCTTGAAACTGCAATGCAGTTGGAAATGAAATGAAATGAGTTGTTTGGCCTGCTTGAAACCACTAATTTCAGCCCACAAGGCCCCTATGTCAAGAAACCAGTCCCTTTTGCCCAAAATGCCTGTATTACCCTAGGAGGAGCATTTTGGCACAAAAGCCCCGTACCAGGCCAGAATATGTCCAGAAAAAGTGCCTTTCACTGAGATTTCACAGATTTTTTTTTTAAAGAACCCCTTCGGCCCATCAGGCCTGTACTAGCCCAGGAGTCCCTTCCACCCATCAGTAAGTATTCCTCCTGCAAGTATTAAACCTCACCCCAGTACTTTTCTCCATCCATTCATTTGCTCCCTGTGAGATCCAGGCCAGGATAGACTTTTCTCCTTCATTGCTGTGATCTGCAGAGAAAGATGAAAAATGTCTAAAATTGATTCTCCACCCTCTCCTCTCTCACAGAGTCTCTCACCTGTTTTGGGCAGAATTTCTTGCAGTTTCTGAGCTGCCAGCCCACCAGGCCAGAGTGACTGAGCTGCCAGCCCACCAGGCGTGAGTGACTGAGCTGCCAGCCAACCAGGCCTGAGTGACTGAGCTGTCTGCCCAAGAATCCATTCGGCCCACAATACTCGCCTTCTGGAAACCGGTCCCTTCGGCCCACAACACCGATGCTAGCGCTCCAGAATTCCCCCCCCCCCCCACCTGGCAAGCAAAATTGGAACTGGTGGAGAGGGGGAATATTGCGTTGGGGGACCTGCCCTCCCATGTGAACATGGGCGCAACTGGTCCCACGTCTAGTAATCCATATAACGCTAGTCGCTGCATATCCAGGGGCCTGCAGCTGTCCGTTTTTACTCTCTTTTTTTTATTTTTAGTTAGTTGAGTTTTTTGTTTTCGGAGGGGGGGAATTGTTTTTAGGGTCCCTACCTGGTCGGAGAGGCAGCTTTTCTCCAGGCTGCACCATCAACCCGTCCTCGCTGCCTACCAGCGGGCCTGGAGCGGCGTTTCCTGGCGGGGACCGCCCAGAACCACGGCGGCGGCACAGCGCTGGAGCTCCGGAATATCACGGAGCGGGTGATGCCTTGCCCGGGTCGCCACTTTGGAGCTCCGGAATGCTGATACCGCAGGTGAACATCGCGGAGCTGCGGGTCTGCGGAGCGGCCGGCTGCGGGCGGCGGCGCTGAAGTTTTCACCGGGATCCTGGGATCTCGCAACAAGATCGCCAGTGATGGAGTTCCATCCGGCGCAGCCTTGTTGGCTTCGGAAGCCGTGGTCTCCAGTTAGGAAGCGGCCGCTCCAGGTGCCCCAAGCCACTGAGAGGATTCTCCCGATGCCGGAGCACCATCACCCGGCGAGAACGGCCTGGAACATCGGGCCCCGTAGCGCGGAGGCCTCAATACGCCCAACTATGGGTGGACAAGGGGATGGGGACTGGGCTTTGTGCCTTCCCTCATAATGGAAACCATTGTGGGGGGATGTTTTTTTATGTTTATTGTTCAATTCTTTAATTTTGTGTCTTATCTTTATCTGTGTGCTGCATGGCAAGACACATTTCACTACACCAATTAGTGTACGTGACAAATAAATGTCCTTTGTCCTTGTGCCTATCCAAAAGCCTCTTGTATGCCACTTTTGTATCTGCCTCACCACCACCCCTGACAGCATGTTCCAGACACCCTCCACTCTCTGTGTAAAAAATTTGCCCACGTATCTCCTTTAAACTTTGCCACTCTCACCTTAAATAAACTGAATCATTCAAAGTGTTACCACTTAACAGGCATGAGTTTTTCGACAAGGATGTCATCTGTTTTGATTGGAACCATGAATTTTATAGTCTTTATCAGTTTTGAGTGTTTTTAACGAGTACACAATCCTCCTCTGAAAGGTTACCAATATCCCAATTTTCATGTAACAATTGTAACAGAACATTTTATAAGACTCCTTTGTGTTTAATTAGACCCAGACTGAGCGTATTTCATGCAGAATGCTATTGGCACATGATTCAGGTTAAATAATAGTTTGTGAGATCCAGCTGATGATCGTACTGAACATAAGAAGCAGGGATTAGGCATTCAGCCCTCCTTGCCTTCTCTCACTGTCTGTCATTCAATGAGAAGATGGCAAAGGGTAGTTGAGGCCAGTTCATTGGCTATATTTAAGAGGGAGTTAGATGTGGCCCTTGTGGCTAAGGGGATCAGGGGGTATGGAGAGAAGGCAGGTACGGGATACTGAGTTGGATGATCAGCCATGATCATATTGAATGGCGGTGCAGGCTCGAAGGGCCAAATGGCCTACTCCTGCACCTAATTTCTATGTTTCTATGTTTCTAAATCTTTTATATCAAAACTACTTCCCTGAATTAACTTCTCATCAGGAAGGCACAGTGGCGCAGCGGTAGAGTTGGTGCCTTACAGCGCCAGAGACCAGGGTTCGATCCTGACCTCGGTTGTTGTCTGTACAGAGTTTGTATGATCTCCCTGTGACCTTGTGGGTTTTCTCCAAGAGCTTCGGTTTTCTCCCACACTCCAGAGACGTGCAGGTTTGTAGGTTAATTGGCTTGGTAAAAATGTGATTTGGCCTGGTGTGTAGGATAGAGATAGTGTATGGGATGATCGCTGGTTGGCACGGTCTCGGTGGGCAGAAGGGCCTGTTTCTGCACTTACAAGTCTAAAATTTAAAAAGAGTTTGGGCAAGCTTGGACTATATTTCTTGGAGCACAGAATGAGAGGTAATCTTATAGAGGTGTATAAGATCACGAGGTGAATAGATAGGATAGATGAACAGAGTCTTTTGCCCAGAGTAGGAGAATCAAGAAGCAGAAGGTTTATAGTGGGAGGGAAAAGGCTTAATAGGAAGCTGAGGGGCATTTTTTTTTTTGCACAGAGGGTGGTGGAATTATAGAACGGGCTGCCTGAGGAGGTAGTTGAGACAGGTACTATAACCACATTTAAAATACATTTGGACATGTACATGGATGGGAGGAGTCTGAAGGGATATGGGCAGGGTGCGGATATTGTAGGTGGAACTTGTATAGGTGGGGCACCTTGGTCAGCTTGGGCATGTTGGGGGAAATGGCTTATTTTCATAAAAGGCCAGAAAATGCTGGAGTAACTCAGCAGGTCAGCAGCAACTCTGGAGAACATGGATTAGTGACGTGTCGGGTCAAGATCCTTCTTCATATTGAGATTCCGCCTGACCTGCTGAGTTACTCCAGCACTTTGTGTGCATTTGTATATGAACCAGAATCTTCCGTTCCTTGTTTCTCCATTTTGTCTATTTTTATGCAGAATTTCTCTATAACTCTAGTGCGTAAAGCTCAAAGTCCTTAGTGCACCAAAGAAAGTTCAGAGTTTTGTCAGTGTTTTGTAGCGTTCAAGAGCCAATGGTTGTTGGGAAGAACGTATTCTTGAACCTGGTGGTCATGATATTCAGGCCCTTGTTTTTTCTTCACAGTTGTATATAAAGGAATGGAGGGACATGGACAGTTGGATTGTTTTCTCTTAAACTCCAGAGGTTGCAGGGAAAGCAAATAGAAGTAGTTAACATTTAGTGAGGCATAGATAACGTAGACAATCCGAACTTTTTTCCCAGGATGGAAAAATCCAATACTAGAGGCCATCTCTTTAAGACGAGAGTGGCAAAAATTTAAAGGAGGTGTATGTTCTAAATGCATAATTTCAGAACAGGTTCCAAAATCTACCCTTGAAATACCTTCCACTGTAACCTTTGCAGATCATTTGATCCCTCTGGATGTGATGGAAGCAGTTGTATTCCTACCTCCCCACAGCTGATACCAGCTTCCCACCGAGTCTACAGAAGAAGGTTGACTAATCCTATAAAGAATTTTCACTTTCGATTTTTGACATTGAATGAATACATTTAATAATCAACTTTTGAAATTTTGCATCCAAGATTAGGATCAGCAGTTCACAAAACAACGGTGGACCTTAACAGCCAGAGGCCAAATGCTAAGGACGGGCAGGTGGGACTAGTGCAGATGGAGCATGTTGGTGGGTGTGGGCAAGTTGGGCCGAAGGGCCTATCTGTGATTCTATCTATGACTCTCTGGCAGGAATCATCTCTAGCAGGTACTATTGCCCACTGACACTCAAGATGTTCGTGCAAATGTTTAACAGCAGATTCACAGATATATAATTAGGGGGAATTGATTCACCTGCACAGTTGACACTCTGTGATGCAGTGAATTAATTGCACAGTTACTTATACACAAAGGGGAGGGTCTATCAGACAGGTGAGGTGTGCTGGATGGGCTGCTGCTGAGTCAAAGAGGTAGAGATGCATAGAATGACACAGTATGGAAACAGGCCCTTCAGCCCAACTCATCCATGCCAACCAAGGTGTCCATCTGAGCTTGTCCCATTTGTCTGTGTTTGGCCCATATACCTGAAAGCCTTTTCTATCCATGTACCTGTCCAAATGCCTCTGGCAGATCATTCCATATACCCCCCCACCCTCAGTGTGGAAAAGGTTACCCCTCGGATCGGAAAGATAGAAAACAGATCCTCTCATCTTTAATTTCCAATTTTAGATTCCCCTGCCCTGGGAAAAAAGGTGTTAATCCATCTTCTGTACAGCCTTTGTAAAGTCATCCTGCAGCCTCCTATGTCCCAACCTATCCAACATCTACTTATAATATGTCCATCTGCCATGTAGGCCACTGAACCCATGCAAGAGGGTCTACTGTAAACTCTGGTGCTGCTGAGGAAAGTGTTGAACTGCAGGCCTCCGATCTAAATAACAACCCTCTATTTCCACCCTCTGCCTGCTTCCACTCAGCCAGTCTTATACCCATGTAGCTAGCTCTCCCTTATCGCATGTAATTTGCGGCCACGGTGGCACAGCGGTAGAGTTGCTGCCTTACAGCACCATGTAGCTTCGATCCTCTCCCTTATCGCAAGGAGTTTGTACGTTTGCGTGACCACGTGGGTGAGATCTTCGGTTTCCTCACATTCCAAAGGCGTGCAGGTAGCAGGTTGCTGGTGTTGTTTACAGCAGAAACATAGAAACATAAATTAGGTGCAAGTAGGCCATTCCCCTTCGACCTGCACGCCATTCAATATGCATGGCGTCTGCAAGGAGTTTGTACCTGTTCTCTCCGTACCCCCGTGGGTTTTAGCTTAGAGACATCTAACTCGGTTTCCAATCCCTCAACACCCTCTGTGGCAGGAGTTCCAGAGTATTCACCACTCTCTGCGTGAAAAAAGTTCTTCTCATCTCGGTTTTAAAGGATTTCCCCTTTATCCTTAAGCTGTGACCCCTTGTCCTGGAATGTATGTAGGATAGTGTTAATGACTCCTCACAGGCAAAGCAGACCACTTCCAAAAGACGTGGTCTGCATTTATGAGCTTACTAGAAGCATAAGGTGCAATAGTAATTTAAAAAATAAATGGTGCCAGGATCTGGTAACGGGGATGTAATATGTTGCTATATCCCTTTTTGCGGAGTTTTTTTTATAATAGAGCGATTGTTTCTCTTTCTTTCTTTCTTTTCTAGGGTCTATTTCTTAACTTTCTTCTCTAACTCTCTCTCTAAGGGGCTCTCTTTTTCCAACACTTTCCTGCACTTTCACGACTCTTTCGCACTTTCCTTACTTCTTTTATTTCTGTCTTTCTTAAAGCTCAAAAAATGAAGGGGTACAACAAATGTAATAAGATATTTGTGGTGTGTATTACTGTAACTTATTGTACTTTTAATTAAAATAAATAAATAAATAAATTAAAAAAAAGTATAGTGTTAATGTGTGGGGATCACTAGTCGGTGTGGACTCGGTGGGCCGAAGTGCCTGTTTCTGCGCTGTATCTAAACTAAACTAAAGTGAACCTTCTGGACTAGTCTACCATGCAGGGGCCTGTCAAAGACCTTGCTGAGGCCCATGTAGACAATGTCTACCATCCTGCCGTCGTCGATCCTCTTTGTCACGTCCTTCCAGCATTTTCTCCCTTTTTTCTTTCAGGTTTCCCGTATCTGCAGCTTCTTTTGATTTTCGCTGCCGAATCTCATGTTTGTCGGTGTACTGGATGCCTACCTGAGTAATAAAAGCTCTTTTAAAAGCTATCCTCTAATTCTGTTACCACATCAGCCACAGTGTAAGGGAACCAAAACTGAGTCCAGATGCAGTCGAACCAACAAATTACATAATGACA
The DNA here is from genome assembly GCF_028641065.1 of Leucoraja erinaceus. Classification (NCBI taxonomy): domain Eukaryota; kingdom Metazoa; phylum Chordata; class Chondrichthyes; order Rajiformes; family Rajidae; genus Leucoraja; species Leucoraja erinaceus. Next base: position 14,116,581 of record NC_073377.1, on the reverse strand, counting down.
GCATGGCGTCCTTTGATTTGTGTTGAATGGTTTTTATTATTACAATTGAAATCCCTGTTAGCTTTGGCTACATGTTCCTGCATTAGCCGAGAACATTTCTTGTCAACGCCCATGCTGAGACTGACAATCAATATTAAATCAGTTGTGTTCTGTATTGTAGGCTCCCGTCCAAGTATGAGGTTGTATATACATATAGTTCTGTCTCCACACTGTGAGAAGTAGTTCAAATACCTAAAGTGAGAGAAAGTTGCAGAGTATATTTGAAGAAATTGAGTGCATTCATTTCTAAATATCATCTCCATACATCGTGGGCGATGGTGGGAATCTTGTACTGATCATTTTGTGTTTATTGACCAAACTACATCAAGGACCACCCTGGTTTCATATAACACAGTGCAAGATTTCACTCTTGTCAGGGTTAAATTCCATTTGCCATTCTTCCACCTTGGCCCACCTTCCCAACTGATCTGATTCCTGGTGTAAACATAGAACATAGATCATTGTCCTGTACAGCACAAGAACAGGCCATTCGGCTTACAATGTCTGTTGTGAACATGATCCCAATATTATAGAAATATAGACATTTGATGCATGAGTAAGTAGGTCATTCGGCCTTTTGAGCCAGCACCGCCATTCAATATGACCATGGGTGAGCATCCAAAATCAGTACCCATCCCTGTTTTCTCCCCATATCCCTTGATTATGTTAGCCCTAAGAGCTATATCTAGCTCTCTCTTGAATCACGTCACCTATCTACCTGCACATAACCCATATCCTTCCATTTCCTGCATATCAATATGCCTATCCAAACACTTTTAAAATGCAACTAATGTATCTGAACGTAGGCATTCGTCCTCACTGTCCAATTTTGGTGACATGTGCATATTTACTAAGAATGTTAATTGCAATGTTAGCCAGATTATTAATGTAGAAAACTACACAAAGTGGACTGATCACTGAGGTTGACAGATATTCCTGAACCTGTCTCAATGTCCCACAGCTCAGGCTAATGCTGCCCTCCACCTCGAGGAAACCAAGCAGAGCTGCAATCCCAATGCTTGCTCATCCGGGCTGGTAGGTGTGACTGATGACAAAGGATCAAGAGTCAAGAGTGATTAGTTGTCATATGTACCAACAATGGAACAATGAAATGCTAACTTGCAGCTGCGTAACAGGCCTGGAACCAGCATACACATAGATAATGTATAATAAACAAAAATGCAATCATTTAATAACCACAAAGTCCTAGCAACCAAAGATAGTTCATAGATAGTCGTAGTTGAGGTTTGTGTTGTGTAGTGTTCAAGAGCCTGATAGTTGTTCGTGAAGAACCTATTCTTGAACCTGTTGGTCATGGCTTTCAGGCTCAAAACATGATAACATTCTGAGCAGGGCACTGCCAAAGTTCTCCCAAGCCATTCAAAAGAGCCAAATGCTTGACTTCTGAGAAAAGGTTCTGTTTGAAACATTGTCCAACCTTCCTTTTTTTCTGCTCGTCTATTGATACAAAATCTTTCTTTGTCAGTCTAGTTCTGTTGATTCATGAGAGTCTGTATCCAGGGATCAAAGCAACAAAGCAACAAATGGGAGCTGTGCACGAATGAATTTCAGCTTTAATCTCAAAACCATGTCAACACGATAGAGTCAGTGAGTCATAGAGCCATACAGGCCCTTTGACCCAACTTGCCCACACTGACCAACATGCCCCATCTACACTGGTCCCACTTGCCTGCATTTGCCTTTGATCCCTTTAAACTTTTCCTATCCATGTCCAAATATATTTTAAATGTTGTTATAGCACCTGACTCAACTACCTCCTCAGGCAGCACATTCCGCATATCTACTACCCTTTGTGTAAAAAAAGTCATCCCTCAGGTATCTATTAAATCCCCACCCCAGAAACCAATAGGTTTAGGTTCATCATTGTCATTTGTACTGAGGTACAGTGAAAAACTTTATTTTGCATGCTATCCAAACAGATCACATATACCATTCATAAACACAATCATCAAACTCATACAATAGATAGAGGAAAGGGGAAGATGCAGTGTGCAGAATATAGGCCTAACATCGTCCGCCAGGTGCTTTAACACCGGAGCCCCAGTTCACCTAATTGTAATTGTAATTGTAAATCTTTATTGTCATTTCCTGAGTATTCGCATACTCAGAGGAAACAAAAAAAACGTTTCTCAACCAGTGTCCGTTCAGTTTTCGTTACAAAATAAATAGCAATTAAAATTAAAAATACAGTCATGAACAATTTAACCCTCTAATCACATTCAATAACATTCAACAGCCGTTCCGACCGGCAGCGGCACAACAGTGGCTCTGCTGCAGTGTGGGGGGTTTGTGCGCGATACTTGGCAGGGGGGAAAGTTCATTTAACAGTCTTATAGCCTGTGGGAAGAAGCTGAGGAGCTAGACGCTGCAGTTGGACCGCGGGAGAAGAACAAAGGGAAGAGATAAGACTTTGCCTTCCATCACAGTGAGGAGATGTTGGAGATCCACTGTGATGGATGTTTATGTAAACTGTGTTAATTGTGGGTCTTGGGTTTTTTGTTTTGTTTTGTAATGTAAAAAAACTGTAGTAAATGTAATTTTGTTCAAACCTAGGTTTGAATGACAATAAATAGCATTCCATTCCATAGTTCTCAGCAATATACTGCATCAGTTCCAGAGACAAGGTCCAATGTCCACAATGGTGGAGAGGCAAATTGGTTAGTATTCTATTTCATGGAAGGACTGTTCAGAAGCCTAATAACTGAGAGGGGAAAGCTGTTCCTGAGTCTGGTGGTGCACTCTTTCAAGCTTCTGTATCTTCTGCCTGATGGGAGCAGGGAGAAGAAGGAATGTGACAATCTATGGTCAGGTCCCCATTGCCTTGCTTTGTCCCCATTACTACACAGCTATAAGTTTATGAAAGACTGATGATTAAAAATGTAAGTTTCATTAAAAATACTGTGTGTGAAAGGAACAATTGTTACAGTTAGATGGGTTCAAGTTTTGTCAAAATAAGGCAGGGTTGTACTGGATAGTGTCAACATCCCTCAGAGCCATCAGTCAAAGCGGACAATATTTCTCAAAACAGAGGTTTGAATTTATGTCAACAGTTTAGTGCTAGTCATTCCAGTCCAGGAAATTGGGAATAGATGCCCCATACTGTAGTTCTGTAGTTTATGTCGTTTAGGGCCTCAGCTTGAAATGTTCCATCTGCTTGTGCAATGACCTTAAAATACTGAAACTTAGAATGGCATTTTGTACATATTGGGAGTACAAATCAATTTTGTTCCAGACAAATATGGGAGAATATGAATAATAATTTAACCCTTCAATGCTCACTGAACTATTAATCTTAGAGGATAACTTTCATAAAGCCACACGGAATGATAGCGGGCCATTCAGCCCCTCGAGTCCACCCAGCACTGATTTACACTAGTCCTACACTAGTCCCCACATTCCCTTTAACTCCCACCTCCCTCTACATTCGGCCAGCCACCTACACACCAGAGAGAATTTACAGCAGTCAATTAATGTACCAACCCAGTGGTTGAGTTGCTGCCTCACTCACAGCAACAGAGACCTGGGTTAAATCTTGACTGTCTGTATGGAGTTTGTACATTCTTCCTCTGACCGCATGTGTTGTCTCCAGGTGCTCTGGTTTCTTCCCACATTCCAAAGACTTTCAGGTTTATAGGGTAATTGGCTTCAGTAAATTGTCTGTAAGTTAATTGGCTTTGGAAAAATTGGAAAATGTCCCTACGGTTTCTAGGATAGAACTAGTGTACGGGCGATTGGGAGCCGGCATGGACTCGGTGGGCCGAAGGGCCCGTTTCCACGCTGTATCTCTAAACTAAACAAAACACGCATGTCTTTGGGATGTCACATTGATGCAAACCTTTGCCACAAACTCAGCTCTTTTAATTCTATAACAACTGTAAAATTCCAAATTTTCAGCATCAGAGATAATAGCTCTGAGGAAATGTATCTGTGAATCACGGTGAACATATATGTCCAGTTTGTAAGAGTTTACTTCAAAAATACAATTAGCTATTCTTGAAGCATAAATGCTTTTGGACAAATAGAAGTGTTATTGTGAAGATCATTCATGTTTAAGTTGAAGCCAAGGCTGAATCATTGCGAGGCATTGTACCTGTAAGATGAAGCATATTACTTGCCACAAGGCAAAACATCAACTTTTCTGGCCAAAAAATATATAATTAGCAGCGACATATAAGCACCATGAATCTTCACCATTAATCTCCATTATTTCTGTTTGGATCTGAACTTGGCACCAATTCAAAAAGAGAAACAATGAGACCATTGAAAGATTTGGAACGTCCGAGGTGATAGATCAGAAACAAATATAAAGTTTTTTTGGGAAGATATAAACAATCTTTAACCAGTTAGATGTCAGTGCTGCACACATCTGTACAGATTTTCCACTTCACCCACCATAAGCAGTGGTCACAATGGTCATTATTTGAGCCATGACCCAGTGTCGACCTCAGGCAGAGATTGATCACATAATAAAAAACAAAATGCTGGAGGAACCCAGCAGGTCAGGCAACATCTGTGGAGGAAACGGATAGACGACGGTTTGGGTCGAGGCCCTTCTCCAGAGATTGATCATGCTTGCAGAGGACGTAGGTTTAAGGTGAAGGAGAAAATATTTAATAGGAATCTGAGGGATAACCTTTTCACACAAGAGTTGGTGGGTATATGGAACGAGCTGCCGGAGGAGGTAGATGAGGTTGGGATGATCGCAACGTTTCAGAAACAATTAGACAGGTTTCATGCATAGGACTGGTTTAGAGGGACAAACGCAGGCAGGTGGAACGTATAGATGGGACACGTTGGTCGGTGTGGGCAAGTTGGGCCAAAGGGCTTTTTTCCCAGTGTTGTATGACTCTGACTCTATGCTTTCCTTAATATTGAAGGAATTCAACTGCAGGGAATTGTAGACATTTCAGATACCCACCCAGAGCATGTTCCTTTAAAGGCCAGGGGGGGCTCTGTGGATAAACACATAATGCTGGAGTAACTCAGCGGGACAGGCAGCATCTCTGGAGAGAAGGAATGAGTCACTTTCAGGTCGAGACCCTTCTTCAGACTGAGAGTCAGCAGAGAGGAAGACATAGAAATATGGGGAGGTAAGGTGTGAAAATGAGAGATCACAGGGGAAGAAGGTCAAGAGTGTTTTATTGTCATGTGTCCGATAGAACAATGAAATTCTTACTTGCAGCAGCACAACAGAATATTGAAACATAGTGCACTGTAAACTATATAATAAATGAGTACAAGAAATTTCACTGTGTGTATATGCACACACACACACATACGCATACGTACACATGGAAAACAAGCAAACAATAATAGTGCACTAATAACAATAATAGTCGATGTAGTTCAGAGCCAAATTGAGGTTGTGTTTAACAGCCTAATGACTGTAGGGAAGAAGCTGTTTGTTCCTGAACCTGGGCGTTTCAGTTTTCAGGCTCATGTACCTTTTTCCCGATGGCAGGTCATTGAAATTGTCGAATGGATCATTGTTAGCTGAGGGGAAGGTGACAACGAGGCATACAATCAGTAACATTTAATCAGGAGGACAGTGAAACTTGTTGGAGAACTAGGATGGGGGAGGGGTGGAGAGAGAGGGAAACCAAGGGTAACTTGAAGTCAGAGAAGTTAATATACATAGCGCTGGGGACATTCTGAGATTCCCTGTGCATATCTACCATTGCACCGTTGCAATTTCCATTTGAGTCAGCGGAGGCTGAATTCTGATCGCACAGTTGAATTGCCAATGAGCATTAGACTGTTCTGGCCAAATGGGACCCTTCAAGATTCTACAAACACTCTCCACTTTCAGCTTGATCAGGTTTCTGGTGCCACCTTTCAGAGAACAGGGCACAACTCCAAACTTGCCATCTCAGTGGAGCAGACAAACCTGCCTTTGTGCAGGCTCCAAGACTAACGATGTGACTGGACTTGGGACAGGATGACCAGAAGGTACTAAACAGAAATTCCATCCCACTACAGTGAAGAGACATCTCTGACTGTTCAAAAGGACGCCTGTCACCACAGTGTTATGTAAGTTACATTTAAGCAATCTTTACTTGCAGAATTGTGATTGCAACTGAATGACAAAAAAAAATCTCATTTTAGTTTTCATGAAATCATAAATGTTACTTCATGTCGGAACAACTGGGACTCCATCTACAGACTACAGACTGACATCTACTGCTTACCCACTGACTCCCACAGCTACCTTAACTATACAACCTCCATCCTACCTCACTTACTCTCAATTTTTTGTCTCCACCCCATCTGCTCCCAAGACATGGCTTTCCCCTTTAGGACACCCAAGCAGTCCTCTTTCTTCACTCAACATGGCGTCCCCCTGGTGTTTTGAATGGGACCCTCCCCTGTGTCTGTTCTGTATTCCGCAGTGATGCTCTGGCTCCCCCACCCACAGACGGAAAAAGGATAGAGTTCCCCATGTCCTTACCATTAATCCCATCAGCCTCCGCATGCAGCAGTCATTCATGGACATTTCTGCCGCTTTCAACGTGATCCCACCACCAGTCACATCTTCCTATCCTCACCCCTATCTGTTTCACACACTTTCCTGATTTGGTTACTGTTTAAAATTCCTACTTTATAGCAATTTTCTATGTTCTCCTGAAGCCTTGTGCTCATGAGTTAATTTTAATTAATTTAATATGGAAGTTTTTTGGTCTAGCCCTGTGTTTTGAGGTCTAACAGTTGCTGGGTACTGTGTGTGCTTGTTATTTTATTTACATTTCATGACGGCGTCAACTTGGCTCCGGTTACTTGCTCTCTTGCCTCCAAGCCAGTGGTTTAATGGGCCACAGCCACACGGCTGAGGTCTGGGGTTTTGAATTGAGGCTGGCATTCCAATGTTATGTCTCACGGTCGAAGACGATATCTCCAAGCCCCACCCCCTCCCCCCAAGTGCTCCCACCGCTGCCCTCGCTCCCTACCCACCTCCCAGTCGAAAAGACACTGAACCGAGGTCCCACGAGTGCGTTCAAGTGGTTGTCAATAGTCTATGACACTAGGAAGCAGCAATAACATCTCAGTTCCCCTGGCTAACATGCCTGGCCTCACCAAAATCACCCAGAAAATAAGCAAGTACATTAAAATCTCGTTACTTTTTGTTGGATTGCCCTCCTGCCGAATGAATGCACATTTGTCTCACTAACAGGCAACATTCTAAAACTGATTTGTGTTGCAAAGAAGTTTGAGATATTTTTATTGTATTAAGAATCGTCTTCATCGGTGAGACATAACATCGGAATGCCAGCCTACTATGTTCTGTTGTGCTGAAGCAAAGCAAGAATTTCATTGTCCTACCAGGGACACATGACAATAAACTCACTTGAACTTGAACTTGAACATCAGGCCATTACTATATCAGTCATCCTTTTGTTCCTACTGAGCTGCCTGTATGGCAGAGATGGGACACAGTTTTGGCTCTCAAATCAAGGAGAAGTGAACAAACTTGTACAGAGAACATATTTTGCAAGTACCTGTATTGAGCAGTTTCTCAACTGTACTCAGAGGATTTCTAGCCCCTTCAGCTGGATTCATCATCATTTTGGCACGGTGTATCTTGGGAAATAGGGCAGGTCAGAGGGCAAAGCTGCTGAGCAATCGACACCACCTTTTCCATTCATTTAGATTGTGAAAAATCATCTGGCTTTCCTCAACAGATGACCAGTATGGTAGACAAAAGTGCTGGAGAAACTCAGCGGGTGCAGTAGCATCTATGGAGCGAAAGAAATAGGCAACGTTTCGTGCTGAAACCCAGTGACTTTCTGATGGTCACTGAACAGAAAGTCCAGTGTGCTATAAAGTCATAGAAGGACATGTAGACTGGACATGTTGGTCAGTGTGGGCAAGTTGTGCTGAGGGGTCTGTTTCCATGCCGTACGACTCCACAACTCTAGTTCAGACAAATGCCCCCATCAATGCTTTGAATGGCACAGACATTGCTCTTGGCCTTGGGATGTTGGGCAGGGTCACAGCTTCAAATAGCTGCTTGAAGTTGTGACCGGGCAGCACAGTGGCACAGTGGTAGGGTTGCCACCTTATAGCGCCAGACAGCCGTGTTCGATCCTGACTACGGGCGCTCTCTGTACGCAGTTTTTACGTTCTCCCCGTAATCATGTGGGTTTTTCCTGTGTACACCAGATTCCTCCCGCACTCTAACGATGTACATGTTTGTAGCTTAACTTGGCTTTAGTAAAAATTGTCAAATTGTCCCTAGTCAGTAGGATAGTGTTAGAGTGCGGAGATCTCCGGACGGCGTGGGGTTGGTGGGCCGAAGGGCCGTTTTCTGTGCTGTATCTCTAAACAAAACTAAACTAATTTCAGGTAGACATAAAAAGCTGGAGCAACTCAACGGGTGAGGCAGCATCTATGGAGAGAAGGAATGGGTGACGTTTCTGGTCGAGAGCCTTCTTCAGAGTCTTGACCCAAAATGTCACACACTCCTTCTCTCCATAGATGCTGCATCACCCGCTGAGTTACACCATTATTCTGTGTCTACCTTCGATTTTATCCAGCATCTGCAGTTCTTTCTCAAACATAAAGTAAAATAAGCTTCCTGTCCATGTTGGATTTAAAACTCAAGAAGAGAAATCGTGTAACTTAGATACATAGATACATAGAAAACAGGTGCAGGAGTAGGCCATTCGGCCATTCGAACCAACACCGCCATTCAATGTGATCATGGCTGATCATCCACGATCAGTACCCTGTTCCTGCCTTCTCCCCATATCCTTTGATTCTGCTAGCCCTCAGAGCTCTGTCTAACTCTCTTTTGAATGCATCCAGTGAATCAGCCTCCATTACCTTCTGAGGCAGAGAATTCCACAAATTCACAATTCTCTGGGTGAAAAGGTTTTTCCTCATTGCAGTTCTAAATGGCCTACCCCTTATTCTTAAACTGTGGCCCCTGGTTCTGGACTCCCCCAACATCGGGAACATGTTTCCTGCATCTAGCGTGTCCAATCCCTTAATAATTTTATATGTTTCTATAAGATACCCTCTCATCCTTCTAAATTCCAGTGAATACAAGCCCAGTCGTTCCATTCTTTCATCATATGACAGTCCCGCCATCCCGGGAATTAACCTCGTGAACCTACACTGCACTCCCTCAATAGCAAGAATGTACTTCTTTGTATTAGGAGACCAAAACTGCACACAATACTCCAGGTGTGGTCTCACCAGAGCCCTGAACAACTGCAGAAGGACCTCTTTGCTCTTTGCATGCTTATTTTTAGTGACTGATGTGCAGGGACACCCAGATTTTGTTGCATTACCCCTTTTCCTGATCTGACACCATTCATAGAGTCATAGAGTCAATAGACAATAGATGCAAGAGTAGGCCATTCGGCGCTTCGAGCCACTCAGTGATACAGTGTGAAAACAGACCCTTCGGCCCAACTCGCCCACACTGGCCAACAATCTCCCAGCTACCCTAGTCCCACTTGCCTCCGCTTGGTCCATAACCCTCCAAACCTCCCCTATCCATGTACCTGTCCAACTTAAACGATGGGATAGTCCCAGCCTCAACTACTTCCTGTGGCAGCTTGTTCCATACACCCACCACTGTGAAAAAGGTATCCCTCAGATTCCGATAAGATCTCAAATAATAATCTGCCTTCTTGTTTTTGCCACCAAAGTGGATAATCTCACATTTATCCACATTTTATTACTGCATCTGCCATTCATCTGCCCACTCACCCAACCTATCCAAGTCATCCTGCAGCCTCATAGCAACCTCTTCACAGTTCACATCTTTGTGTCATCTGCAAATTTGCTTATGTTACTTTTAATTCCTTCATCTAAAATCATTAATATATACTAGACTAAGTGGGACCTGTTGGGTCCCATTCTCATACGGAATGGCTCATCCCCCAACGCAATATTCCACCTCTCCACCAATTCCAATATTCCACCACTCACGCATAGCCCCCAACTGCGCAATCGCGTGACGGGTTCCCGTTGTGACGCCCCTGATCCCCCCTCCTCCCCTCACCCACCACCCCCACTCTGTCCCTTGCCCTTCCCACGCACTCACTCCATCCCCCCTCAAACCGCTCCTCTCCTCCACCATCTCTTAGTGGCTCTCCAGCGGCAAAGACATTCCCTCCCATTGGTTTCCCATTGTGATGTAGAACACGCAGGTATTACTGCGCAGGTGCAGCTGACCAGCACGGAAAAGGGATTTATTAAAGCTTAAATTGTGAATAACTCTTAAAATATAACAACAATTTAAACGTTAAAGAGGAGATTTATTCAGTCCATTCTTTCTTGCTGCATGTCATGTTGCGTTCTGCAGCCAGGGGAAGGGCACGGCTTCAGGTGGGGCTATTGGGGGCTGGTGGGAGCATCCTGTAGCCGGGGGAGGGGGATGGCTGCAGGTGATGGCCAGTGGGGGGAGGGCTTTCTGGGGGGCTAGTATGGGTGTTGTGGGCTGAATAGACTGGTTTCCAGAGGGCTAGTATGGACATTGTGGGCCGAATGAATTCTTGAGCTAGTGCTGCAGCTGGGAATGGGGAGGCTTCAGGTGGTGGCCGGAGGGAGCGTTCTGTAGCCGGGGAGGGGGACAGCTTCAGGTAGGGGCCGTGGGGTGGGGGGACGCTGCCGTGGCCTACCACTCGGCGGGGTGAGCCAGGGGAGGGGAATGGGGGTGTGTGGGCAGGGGTGGTGAGCCCCGCCAGCGCCCGGCTCCACCAGTGCCCAGCTCCACCAGTGCCCAGCTCCCTCATTCCCCCCACTCTCACTCCTCACCCAAAAATCAAGTCTGCAATTTATTTCATCAGATAAAGTATAAAAATAAGTTTATTTTGACACCTAATTCATTTTCATATCTTCAGTATTAAAAAGGATATGGCCATTTTCATACTCTGAAATTAGCATCTTGTTCCCTATTGCTTTTCCATTGACTTAAAAGCTATGATTGAGGACAGTCAAAAGCCCATAACTTTCTTAAAAATTAAGAGAACTGAATGAAATTTTCAGTTATTATAGATTGAAGCATTCTGAAACAAATATGAAACAATCTTACTTGGATGACCTGAAATTAAAGCATATAATTAGTTAGTTACCTAATTGTAGCTAACTACAAAATTCAATTATTAGATCTAAAATCTGTCCATTTCTTAAGAAAAGATTCACATTTTTAAATAGCCTAAGTGTCCAAATAACATTCACACAAGAATTCACAATATAACATGATTTTTAAATCTCATTGTCATGAATTTATAGGCCAAATGGAAGGAATTTAGTGTTTAATTCCCGCAAATTAATGGCCATTTAAATCATCTTGCGAGTGAGATTTTGTGGGACGTGCAAGAATTAAAGTAAAGTAATTAAACGCGCAAAAATTAAAGTAATCCTAAGAAGCAAGTTTATATGTAAAATAGATGAATAGCAAGTTTATATGTAAAATGTTTTGTCCCTTTCGGGAGATCTGTCCCGTTGTCGGCGTTGACGGCGTTAGAAGTGGATTTTTATTTTACTCCAGCGCTGAAATTGACCAGCGTTTTTTTTTTTAAATTCACAGAACGGCAGTCGGAACGATTATTCAGCATTAAGTAGGAGCCCAAGAAAATATATCTCGGACAGGCAGGAGAAAACGGCATTTTAAACCCCCCCCTCCTCAAAGGTGCCAAAGTCGCGCACACGGCCAGTAACAGAACTGCAGTGCTGCTGAAGGTAAGTTTTGTATCATACCTACTTGTGGACTCACAGTTCATTCACTCACGGCTTGTGGACTCAAAGTTTACTCACTCACGGCTCGTGGGCTCACAGTTCACTTACTCATGGCATCTGGACTCGCAGTTCACTCACTCACGGATCGTGGACTCAGAGTTCACTCACTCACAGCTCGTGGACTCACAGTTCACTCACTCATGGCTTCTGGACTCACAGTTCACTCACTTACGGCTTGTGGACTCACAGTTCACTCACTCACAACTTCTGGCCACAGTTCACGCACTCACGGCTTGTGGACTCACAGTTCACTCACTCACGGCTTGGGGACTCACAGTTCACTCACTCACAGCTTGTGGACTCACAGTTCTGGACTCAGCTCTCACTCACGGCTTCCGGGCTTCTGGGCCTCCAGGCTGACTGACTAACGCCCGACTTCTGGACTCATGCCCCGCCTCCAGGGATTTATTCTCCTCACCCCGCTGATTGACAGCTGATGCCGGAAGGGGCATTATCTTCATGGTGACTGACAGGTGAGAAGACCAATTTGCAGATCTCACAATTTTTAAACTTTCATAACTTTTGTCATATTCCACCGATCGGATCAAAACTTGGCGCGCTTGGAGCAGAGGAGAACAGTGAGTAAGGTGCCAAAAAAAAACAAGTAATATAGGGTACAGTTTATGCACAAATTTAAAAACAACGCAAACCGTAAGAGAACAAGATGAGAGTTTTAGACATAATATAGATAGATAGATTGTAAATAGCTGCGGTCCCAACACTGAGCCTTGCGGCACCCCACTAGTCACTACCTGCCATTCTGAAAGGGACCCGTTAATCCCTCCTCTTTGTTTCCTGTCTACCAACCAATTTTCTATCCATGTCAATACCCTACCCCCAATACCATGTGCTCTAATTTTGCTCACTAATCTCCTGTGTGGGATCTTATAAAAGGCTTTCTGAAAGTCCATGTACACTACATCCACTGGCTCTACCTTATCCCTTTTACTTGTTACATCCTCAAAAAATTCCAGAAGATTAGTCAAGCAAGATTTCCTCTTTGTAAATCCACGCTGACTTGGACCGATCCTGTTACAGCTATCCAAATGCTATTACATCTTTAATAATTGACTCCAGCATCTTCCCCACCACCGATGTCAGGCTAACTGGTCTATAATTCCCTGCTTTCTCTCTCCCTCCTTTCTTAAAAAGTGAGATAACATTAGCTACCCTCCAATCCACAGGAACTGATCCAGTGTTTATAGAACATTGGAAAATGATCACCAATGCATCCACGATTTCTAGAGACACTTCCTTGAGTACCCTGGAATGCAGACCATCAGGCCCCTGGGGATTTATCAGCCTTCAATCCCATCGGTCTACCCAACATCATTTTCTAACATGTGAATTTCCTTCAGTTCCTCCGTCATCAATGACCCTCTGTCCCCTAGTACATCTGGGAGATTGTTTGTGTCTTCCTTAGTGATGGCGTCTGCCATTTCCTTGCTCCCCATAATAAATTCACTTGTTTCTGTCTTCAAGAGACCCATGTTTGTCTTAACTAATCTTTTCGTTTTCACATACCTAAATAAACTTTTACTATCCTCCTTTATATTCTTGGCTAGTTTACCATCGTACTTCATCTTTTCTCCCCATATTGCCTTTTTAGTTACCTTCTGTTGTTCTTTAAAACTTTAAATCCTCTGGCTTCCCGCTCATCTTTGCTATGTTATATGTCTTCTCTTTTAGTTTTATACTGTCCTTGACTTTTCTTGTCAGCCACGGTTGCCTCTTACTCCCCTTAGAATCTTTCCTCCTCTTTGGAATGAAATGATCCTGCATCTTCTGGATTATTTCCAGAAGTTCCTGCCATTGATGTTACAGCGTCATCCCTGCTAGGGTCCCTTTCCAGTCAACTTTATCCAGCTCCTCCCTCATGCCTCCATGGTCCCCTTTGTTCAACTGCAATACTCTCACTCCTGATTTTACCTTCTCCCTCTGAAATTGCAGATTAAAACTTATCATATTATGGTCACTTCCCAATGGCTCCTTTACCTTGAGTTCCCTTATCAAATCTGGTTCATTACACAACACTAAATCCAGAATTGCCTTCTCCCTCGGAGGCTCCAATACAAACTGCTCTAAGAATCCATCACGGAGGCACTTGACAAACTCCATTTCTTGAGGTCCATTACCAACCTGATTTTCCCAGTCTTCCTGCATATTGAAATCTCCCATAACCTCCGGAGCATTACCTTTGTCACATGCCAATTTTAAATCCTGATACAACTTGCGCCCTATATCCAGGCTACTGTTTGGGAACCTGTACATAACTCCCATTAGGGTCTTTTCGTCCTTACAATTTCTCACTTCTATCCACAATAACTCTGCATCTTCTGATTCTATGTCACCTCTCGCAAATGACTGAATTTCATTCCTTACTAACACAGCTGCTCCACCCCTCTGCCAACCCCTCTGTCCTTTCTATAGAACGTATAACCCTGAATATTCAGTTCCAAGCTCTGATCCTCTTGCAGTCACGTCTCTGTAATTCCCACAACATCATACTTACCAATCTCTAACTGAGCCCCATGCTCATCCACTTTATTTCTTATAAATTGTGCATTCATATATAACACTTTTAATTCCATATTCACCTCCCCTCTCACACCAGTTCCTATTTCACCAGAACTTACTCTCTTATCCCTTCTTGAACTTTCTGTCCTATTAATTTGGGTGTCTTTCGTAACTATTCCTGTATTCTCTTTCCCTTTAACTCCATCCTTATACTTCCAATGGAATGGAGTTAAGAGGGAAAGATAGATCAGCCATGATTGAATGGTGGAGTAGATGATGGGCCGAGTGGCCTAATTCTGCTCCTAGAACTTATGAAATTGGATTGAAATTCTGCAGCAAAATTGACCAAAATTAGTCAATTTGGTTTGTATTTTATCCCCGTTGAAGCTGCTTTGCGATGCTGGCAAAGGCCTTCGTGTTTGATATTGTTGGTGGCCCACTGTGAATCCCATTGTCTTGCTTGTGGAAGATCATGATTTTGGCTTTGTGCAGTTTGTTTTCAGAAGGCAGCGGAGTTGGCGATGTTCCTCGGACAGACCACAGCATGGCTGGTGTGGGAAATGGAAGCGTGCAGCAGTGTGTGTGTGGGCAGAGTGCTCTCCAGAGATCAGGGTGAGCCACATTGTTGGGGCATTGTCAAGGAAACATTATCCTCCACCTCACCATACTGGGAATGAATAGTTGCCCATTCTGGTGTGAAAGGAGAAAGTGTTTCATTTCTCTTCCACCAACAACTCCTGCCACAAAGAGCATGAAATTCACAAAAAAATATTTTCATTTCAAAGAGAGGTCAAACCCACATTTATATTGCGGCCACAGAATATCCAAAAGTACTTTACAGTCAAATAAATGTGGTATCAAGCAATATACAGATGCTGGAGATCTCAAGTCAAGTCATTGTCTAAAAGGCACAAGCTTAGAGCTTAGAGATACAGTGCGGAATCAGGCCCTCAGCCTAACAAGTCCGCACTGACCAGCGATGCACGTGCACTGACACTATCCTACACACACTCGGGATAATTTACATTCATTTTGGGATGAAACCGAAGATCTCGGCAAACGTACAAACTCCGTACAAACAAGCACCCGTAGCCAGGATCGAACCCGGGTCTCTGGTGCTGTGAGGCAGTAGCTCTACCACTGCGCCACCGTGCCACCCCAATTATTACAATGAAAATCCTGCAACCCTTGTAGGAGCATCACAGGAAAATTGACTCAGAACACACACAAAAACATTAATAGTATATAAATTATAAATAAATTATACCTACATTTGGCAATTTTATATAAATTATAAATATACATACATTTGACACTTTTCAGTGAAAAGAAAACACACAAAAGAAAAAGACACTGTAAATGGTTGGATTGTAATCATGTAGACAAAAATGCTGGAGAAACTCAGCGGGTGAGGCAGCATCTATGGAGCGAAGGAAATAGGCAACGTTTCGGGTCGAGACCCTTCTTCAGACTGATGTGAGGGTGGGGGAGAGGGGCGGAAGGAAGAAAGGAAGAGGTGGAACCAGAGCACCTAGGGAGAGCTGAAAAGGGGAGGAGAAAGTAAGGACTACCTGAAATTAGAGAAGTCAAGGTTCATACCGCTGGGGTGCAAACTGCTCAAGCGAAATATGAGGTGCAGCTCCTCCAATTTACGGTGGTCCTCACTCTGGCCATGGAGGAGGCCCAGGACCAAAAGGTCAGATTCAGAATGGGGGGGAGGAGTTGAAGTGCTGAGCCACCGGGAGATCAGGTTGGTTATTTCGAACCAAGCAGAGGTTGTAAATATGTATTGTCTTTCTGCTGACTATCCTTTTGTCTTTTTGTCTTTGTCTGCTGTCGTTTTGCGGATGATACGGAAATATAATCTGCAGACTCTGCAGAAGGACTTGGACAGGTTGGGAGAGTGGGCAGAGAAGTGGCAGATGGAATATAGTGTAGCAAAGTGTGGAGTCATGCATTTAGGTAGTAAGAATAAAGGTGAAGATTATTTTCTAAATGGGGAGAGAATCCAGAAATCAGAGGTGCAAAGGGACTTGGGAGGATTCCCAAAAAGTTAATCTGCAAGTCAAACCAGTAGTAAAGAAAGCAAACTCAATTGACAATGATCTTAATTTAAAATCTCACATAAATAAGATAACAAAGTGCGCTATCTATCACTTCAGAAATATTGCTAAATTACGGCCTTTCTTAACTCAACTAGACCATAAAAGACTCATACATGCTCTTATTCACCAGAATATAACACGTCAATCTTCTGCAGCTTAACAACTATCTGTATATATGTATATGCCTATGTACACACACTAATATATCCTCATTTGTATATATTGTCTTAATCAGCGCTTTACTACTTTGCACTCTGGTTAGATGCAACACTGCATTTCATTGTACCTGTACATGTACTATGTGCAATGACAATATAGTTGAATCTAAATCTAAAAAACAAAAATCTAAATCTAAATCATATCAAGCAGGCTTGATTACTGTAACGTCTTATTTACCAGTCTGCCTCAAAATCCAACAACAAGTTGCAGCTCATTCAAAATGCTGCAGCCCGGCTTTTAACAAATACCAAGAAAAGGGGAACATATCACCCTAGCACCATATGCTCCCTTCTATGGCTCCCTATGAGATCCAGGATAAACTATAAAGTCCTCCTTCCTCTCTATATAGCTCTAAATGGCTTAGGAGCATCATATTTTACAGAGTCCCTCCTTGCCTTTTTCAATGATGCCCCAAAGCTGTGGAATACCCTACCCGGGCTATGAGAGACGCCCACTCAGTTGACATTTTTAAACAGCAACTAAAAACCTATCTTTTCAATCAAGCTTTTAACTGACTTTATCTGATGACTGTAAAAATTACCTTTATTCTCTTGTATTTATCTCAGCATACTCTTCAGCAGTTTGTGTGCTCATATAGTATATGGGACTCTGTATTTGACCTCTGTGTTTTTGGTTTTTGCCCTTTTACACTCTCAATTTTTTATTTTATATTATATTGTGTTCGGCACGGACTAGAAGGGTCGAGATGGCCTGTTTCCGTGCTGTAAATTGTTGTATGTTATATGGTTATATATACATCTGTGCTTTTTTATGAGAAGGTTAACCTATGATGAGCATTTGACAGCATTGGGCCTGTACTCACTGGAGTTAGAAGAATAAGGGGGGACCATTAAAATGTACAGAATAATGAAAGGCTTGGATAGAGTGGCTGTGGAGAGGATGTTTCCACTAGCGGGAGAGTCCAGGAGGTCATAGCCTCAGAATTAAAGGACGTTCTTTGAGGAATGAGATGATGACGAGGAATTTATTTAGTCAGAAGGTGGTGAATCCGTGGAATTCTTTGCCACAGCGGGCTGTGGAGGCAAAGTTAGTGAATATATATTTAAGGCAGAGATAGATAGATTCTCCATTAGTACAGGTGTTAGG
Source organism: Leucoraja erinaceus (assembly GCF_028641065.1). Taxonomy (NCBI): domain Eukaryota; kingdom Metazoa; phylum Chordata; class Chondrichthyes; order Rajiformes; family Rajidae; genus Leucoraja; species Leucoraja erinaceus. The sequence goes on along the minus strand of NC_073377.1, from coordinate 14,098,825 downwards.
GGTTATGGGAAGAAGGCAGGAGAATGGGGATTGGAAGGAGAGATAGATCAGCCATGATTGAATGGCGGTGTAGATTTGATGGGGCCGAATGGCCTAATTGTGCTCCTACCTCTTATGAGTCTATGATCTTATGATCTTTCAATCTTATGAATGGATAGCACACAACAAAAGTTTTTCACTGCACAAGTGACAATAAACTAAACTGAACTGATAAAAAAAAAACGTTCTGTTAGTGCAAAACACAGTTGGAAAAAAATCAAGTCCATGATGGTGCAAGAGGTGATTCCTTGTGTTCTGTTGCTGGGGGTGTGCGGGTTGATTCAAGAACCTGATTGATTCTGGTAAGTAGCTGTAACTGAACTTGCTGGTATAGGACTTCAAGCCTCTGCACCATCTGCCTTAAGGGTGTAATGAGAAGTGGACTTAGGCTGTATGGTGGAGATCCTTGAAAATAGATACTGCCTTCTTGAGGCAGCACCTTGTGCAGATGCTTATGGTAGACATGTGATGTGGTAGACCTGTGAGATCTACTCAGGTAGACCCGAGTCCACCTCTCCCTGTCGCTGACGTGCTCCATTATGTTGGAATTGGCATTCAAACAATAGTTTGAACAAAATTGCTTACCTTGCAGTCATGACAAAAAAAAAAGCAACAGAACACACAATGAACACAGTGCAACACAAACATCCATCACAGTGAATCTCTAGGCACCTCCTCACTGTGATGGAAGGCAAAAAGTCTTATCTCTTCCTTGCTCGTTCTCCCCCTGCGTTGAGGCGATCTAGGCTCTCGATGTTATACTACATGTAGGAAAGAAATGCAGATGCTAGTTTAAATCGAAGGTAGACACAAAATGCTGGAGTAAACTTCGGAAACTCCAGGCCGTTGAATGTGTTCTTCAATTCCGACGCCGGAGCACTGATCATCCCGGCAAGAGGGCCTGAACATTGGGCCGCCGTAGCGGCGACTGCGGAGGGCTCAAAGGCCCCGACCACGGGTGAACAAGAGGAAGATGACTGAACTTTATTGCCTTCCCTCACAGTGGGGAACGTTGGTTTCGCTGTGTGGGGGATGCTCATGTTAATTTCTAGCGTGTATTGTGTCCTTTTTATTCGTATTACAACTACAAAAATTGTTCATCCAGTTTGGCAAAAGAATAAATCAAGGAAGGTAGAATATCCGTGGATAACAAGGGAAATCAGGGATAGTATCAAAGCGAAGGATGATGCGTACAAATTAGCAAGAAAAAGCAGCATACCGGAGGACTGGGAGAAATTCAGAAACCAGCGGAGGAGGACAAAGGGCTTAATTAGGAAAGGAAAAATAGATTATGAAAGAAAACTGGGAACATAAAAGCTGACTGCAAACGTTTTTATAGATATGTGAAAAGAAAGAGATTAGTTAAAACAAATGTAGGTCCCTTGCAGTCAGACACAGGTGAGTTGATCATGGGGAACAAGGATATGGCGGACCAATTGAATAACTACTTTGGTTCCGTCTTCACTAAGGAAGACATAAATAATTTGCCGGAAATAGCAGGGGACCGCTTGTCAAAGGAGTTGGAGGAATTGAGTGAAATCCAGGTTAGCCGGGAAGTAGTGTTGGGTAAATTGAATGGATTAAAGGCCGATAAATCCCCAGGGCCAGATAGGGTGCACCCCAGAGTACTTAAGGAAGTAGCTCCAGAAATAGTGGATGCATTGGTAATAATCTTTCAAAACTCTTTAGATTCTGGAGTAGTTCCAGAGGATTGGCGGGTAGCAAATGTAACCCCATTTTTTAAGAAGGGAGGGAGAGAGAAAACGGGGAATTACAGACCAGTTAGTCTAACGTCGGTAGTGGGGAAACTGCTAGAGTCAGTTATTAAAGATGGGATAGCAGCACATTTGGAAAGTGGTGAAATCATTGGACAAAGTCAGCATGGATTTAGGAAAGGTAAATCATGTCTGGCGAATCTTATAGAATTTTTCGAGGATGTAACTAGTAGCGTGGATAGGGGAGAACCAGTGGATGTGGTGTATCTGGAATTCCAGAAGGCTTTCGACAAGGTCCCACATAAGAGATTAGTATGCAAACTTAAAGCACACGGCATTGGGGGTTCAGTATTGATGTGGATAGAGAACTGGCTGTCAAACATGAAGCAAAGAGTGGGAGTAAACGGGTCCTTTTCACAATGGCAGGCAGTGACTAGTGGGGTACTGCAAGGCTCAGTGCTGGGACCCCAGCTATTTACAATATATATTAATGATCTGGATGAGGGAATTGAAGGCAATATCTCCAAGTTTGCGGATGACACTAAGCTGGGGGGCAGTGTTAGCTGTGAGGAGGATGCTAGGAGACTGCAAGGTGACTTGGATAGGCTGGGTGAGTGGGCAAATGTTTGGCAGATGCAGTATAATGTGGATAAATGTGAGGTTATCTATTTTGGTGGCAAAAACAGGAAAGCAGACTATTATGTAAATAGTGGCTGATTAGGAAAAGGGGAGATGCAGCGAGACCTGGGTGTCATGGTACACCAGTCATTGAAAGTAGGCATGCAGGTGCAGCAGGCAGTGAAGAAAGCGAATGGTATGTTGGCTTTCATAGCAAAAGGATTTGAGTATAGGAGCAGGGAGGTTCTACTGCAGTTGTACAGGGTCTTGGTGAGACCACACCTGGAGTATTGCGTACAGTTTTGGTCTCCAAATCTGAGGAAGGACATTATTGCCATAGAGGGAGTGCAGAGAAGGTTCACCAGACTTATTCCTGGGATGTCAGGACTGTCTTATGAAGAAAGACTGGATAGACTTGGTTTATACTCTCTAGAATTTAGGAGATTGAGAGGGGATCTTATAGAAACTTACAGAGTTCTTAAGGGGTTGGACAGGCTATATGCAGGAAGATTGCTCCCGATGTTGGGGAAGTCCAGGACAAGGGGTCACAGCTTAAGGATAAGGGGGAAATCCTTTAAAACTGAGATGAGAAGAACTTTTTTCACACAGTGAGTGGTGAATCTCTGGAACTCTCTGCCACAGAGGGTAGTCGAGGCCAGTTCATTGGCTATATTGGGAGTTAGAGGGAGTTAGATGTGGCCCTTGTGGCTAAGGGGATCAGAGGGTATGGAGAGAAGGCAGGTACGGGATACTGAGTTGGATGATCAGCCATGATCATATTGAATGGCGGTGCAGGCTCGAAGGGCCGAATGGCCTACTCCTGCACCTAATTTCTATGTTTCTATGTCTCTATGTATTGCTGTATGGCAACTCAAATCTCACCGTACCAATTGGTGCATCTGACAATGAAAATAACTTGAACTTGAACTTAACTCAGCGGGACAGGAAGCATCTCTGGAGAGAAGGAATGGGTGATGTTTTGGGTCGAGACCCTTCTTCAAATACTATGTACTTGTCCATTTATTCTTTATACTGTTAAAAGGACACTTGAGCATTTAATTAAAGACATTTAATTAACAGTAGCCAGGAATGATGGAGAATGATGCGGTCACGTCGGCGCAGCGGTAGAGTTGCTGCCTTACTGTGATGCAGCGCCGGAGACCCGAGTTCGATCCTGACTACGAGTGCTGTCTGTACGGAGTTTGTACGTTCTACCCGTGACTTGCGTGGGTTTTCTCCGAGATCTTCGGTTTCCTCCCACATTCCAAAGACATAGAAGTTTGTAGGTTAATTGGCTTGGTAAATGTAAAAAATGTCCCTAGTGCGTGTAGGATAGTGTGAATATGCGGGGATCGCTGGTCGGCGCGGACCTAGTGAGCTGAAAAGCCTGTTTCCATGCTGTATCTCTAAACTAAACTAAATGTAACCGTTGGGAGGCAGGTCTTACTGTATTGAGGTAACTATGCAAAGAGTGGCTTCAAACCTCCTCTAGATTTACATGCGCTGATACCATGGTTAGATGCAATGATCAGAGGATTAAAATGAGCTTGCGTTCCCATCCCTTGCACTCCACTGTTTTATATACATCATTTGACAGACAGAAACTGACTGTCAGAGTCAGTGGAGACAGCCCTTCATCTAATGAAATATCTGTGCAGCCCCAGGCTCAGCAAAACAAAAAACAAATAACGGCTTGCTATCTTGGAAGTGCGGGACCTCCAGAGAGTTTGGTATTGTTTACACAAGGGCTGTGTCGGCTTCAGAAGAATAGGAACAGTTCACCGTGTTTGCTGCGAATTGCGGGTCCCCAAAGAACCTGCTGACATCAGGGCCACTAACATTTAGATTCGCAACCTGTTATCCCTGTAAGAAGTTGGATCTGACAGAGTAACATGTCAGGGGAAACAAAAATAAAATAATTTCCTGCAAGTTTTCATGCAAACACCCGTGGGTTAAATCCCAGTTTAAGAGGGACTCAAAAACAGGAGTGTAAGTGAACAGTAATATTATCCCTTTGCCTAATATTGGGCCGTTAGATCTGTTGGGAGTGAAACAGATGTTGCTGTTTAATAAGAAGCAATTTAATATATATTTTATAAACTGAACTGCAGCTCTTCTATTGCCTCTTGTCTGCCGATTTCTAAAGGTCAACGATTAGCCATAAAGAGCTACTGTTCGAAAGGTAGATCTTGGGATTAAGTTCTGTCTTGATACCAAAGTGGCAACTTCAAATAATACTGGGTCATTATTGCTCTTGTAAATGGTCTAAAGACATCTTGAAAAAACTCAAAACTTTAACCAACCCTTGCAGGAGAGGATTTGCTCAGGAAAAAAAATGTCCAGCTATTTTCTGCTGTAAATGTAATATAATAATAACCCATGGGGAAATATAAAATCTCATAACAAATTATAAGGCAGAACTGGTGTATTGTGCTAAATCTTGCAATGTAACTTTGCAAGGTAATTTGTATAATTCATAAGAAGAAAAATCGCATTATCTATTATTAAAAAAGCAGCACGTGCCAGCATATCCCAATGGGAATGCCAGCAGGTGAGGCATTTCAATGCCTGCATGCATGAACACAGAAGTCCTGAACTTGCTTGTAGACATCTGTTTGCTTGTGTTTCCCAGTAGAGGCGCACACACTTGGAGGACATCTGCACCAACTGCAATCTGCTCGAACACCTGGCACCAGGTTGGACCTGGCCAGGCGTAGAATGGGGAACGGGAAGAGCTGCAATCTTGATGTTAGAACTGTTGGGACTTTATTTGACCCAGAATCCTACAACATGGAAACAGGCCCTTTGGCCCAACTTACTCACACCAACCAAGGTGGTCCATCTACACAGGTCCCACCTGCCCATGTTTGGCCCATATCCCTCTAAATCTTCCCTATCCATGTACCTGTCCAAATGTATTTTAAATGCTGTTATGGTACCTGCCTCAACTACCTCTTCCATATACCCACCACTATCTGAGTGAAAAAGTTGCCCTCAGCTTCCTATTAAATCTTTACCCTCTCACCTTAAACCTCTGGGTCCTCTGGTTCTTAATTCCAATTTTTCCAGACATTTATGTTCTTGTGTTTATTTCTTAATTTATTTCATAGCTTTACAAACATTTCAATAATTTGATTAATTTTGGATATTTTGATATAAATGACATAAATGTTCTGGTTAGGAAAGAACTGCAGATGCTGGTTTAAATCGAACATAAACACAAAATGCTGGAGTAAGTCAGCGGGACAGGCAGCATCTCTGGAGAGATGGAATAGGTGACGTTTCGGGTCGAGTCTGAAGATGGGTCTCGACCCAAAATGTCACCCATTCCTCTCTCCAGAGATGCTGCCTGTCCCGTTGAGTTACTCCAGCATTTTGTGTCTATGGTAGATTTTCAGGTTAATGGTGAGCCACCTGCATGCAATGCTGATCCACTTACTAACAAAGGGATATTCACATCCAGCATCTTAACCTTTCTGTCATAGAAGCCTGGTTCATGTGAACATAGAACCTAAGATAGTACAGCACAGGATCATGCCCTACAGTCCAAAATATCTGTGCTGAACACAATGCCATGTTCAACTAATGTCATCTGCCTGCACATCTCGCTCTTCTAGGGAGATGCTAACTGCATTTTGTTGTCTCTGTACTGTACACTGCACAATGACAATAAAGTTTGAATCTGAATCTGACATGAACCATGTCTGTCAATTTCCTGCACACCCATGTGCCTATCCAAAAGCCTCTTCAATGCCGCTGTAGTATCTGCCTCTATCACTAGCCTTGGCAGCACATTCCTGGCACCCACCACTCTCTGCATAACAAAACCTGCCCCACACATCTCCTTTAAACTTTGCCCCCTCACCTTAAAGCTAGACTTTGACATTTCCTCCCTTTGAACAATTCTGACTGTATCTTTGACATCTACAGGCCCTGTTATGTAACAGCGACCAACATGCCCCATCTTGACTAGTCCCACCTGCCTGTGCTTGGCCCATATTCCTCTAAACCTATCCTATCCATGCACCTGTCTAAATGTTTCTAAAACATTGCAATAGTACCTGCCTCAACTACCTCCTCAGGCAGTTCGTTCCATACATTCACCAGCCTGTAACGCACATGGCGCATTTACCTTCATTTACCTTACGGCGGCAGGCGCGGGCACACCGCGACGCCCTGTGTCTCCCTTTCAAGGGAGATGCTAAAAATGCATTTCGTTGTCTCTGTACTGTACACTGACAATGACAATAAATTGAATCATTTCATTTCATTTCAAGTGCTGCCCTTTAGGTGAGTTCTGCTTACTCAATGAATGATTCTGAGAGTTTGAATATTCAGAAACACATTGAAAACTATTAAAGTTAAACAAACAATTAAAAAAAGCTAAAGACACATAAAGTGAACTTTTTTTTTTTTTTTATGATAAAAAAACAACTCTGCTTTACATTACTTGAGTACATTTAATGATAATTAAAACCAAACCACTGGAAGGGCTCAACCAGTCCAGCAGCATCTGTGGGTAAAGGAGACCAGCGAATGTTTCATGTAGATCAAGGGTCATCTACTCGAAATGTTACCCAGTTTCTCATTCCACAAATGCAGCTTGATGGGGCTGAGTTCTTACCACATTTAAGTTTTTATTGAATATTTCAGCAGCTCGCTTTTTGTTTGTTTTCATTTTTAAAAAATTTAATCTCGGGCGGCACAGTGGCGCAGCGGTAGAGTTACTGCCTTACAGCGCCAGAAACCCGCTATCGATCCTAACTACGGGTGCTGTCTGTACGTAGTTTGTACATTCTCCCTGTGCCTACATGGGTTTTCCCCAGGTTCACCAGTTTTCTCCCACATTCACAAGATGTGCAGGTTTGTACGTTAATTAGTTTAGTTTAGTTTAGAAATACAGTGCAGAAACAGTCGGCCTATCGAGTCCGCACCGAACAGCGATCCCTGCATATTAGCATGATCGTACACACAAGGGACAATTTACACTTATACCAAGCCAATTAACCTACAAGCCTGTACGTCTTTGGAGTGTGGGAGGAAACCGAAGATCTCGGAGAAAACCGATACGATCATGGGGAGAACGTACAAACTCCGTACAGACAGCACTAGCAGTCAGGATCGACCCGGGTCTCTGGTGTTACAAGCAATGTAAGGCAGCAACTCTACCGCTGTGCCACCGTGCCACCCTGTATTGGCTGCTGCAAATCATAAATTATCCCTAGTGTGTAGTGCAGTTTTGTTTAGGTAACAGTGTACAGTATTGAGGTACAGTGAAAGCTTTTGGTGCGTGCGAACCAGTCAGCAGAAAGACAATACATGTTTACAATCGAAGGTTACACAGAAAAGCTGGAGAAACTCAGCGGGTGCAGCAGCATCTATGGAGCGAAGGAAATAGGCAACGTTTCGGGCCGAAACCCTTCTTCAGTCTGAAGAAGGGTTTCGGCCCGAAACGTTGCCTATTTCCTTCGCTCCATAGATGCTGCTGCACCCGCTGAGTTTCTCCAGCTTTTCTGTGTAACCTTCGATTCTCCAGCATCTGCAGTTCCCTCTTAAACACATGTTTACAATCGATTCATTTACAGTGTATAGATAGATACATGCAGGAGTGTTAGTGTACAGGTACAGATACAGGTAGGAGTGTTGGTGTATGGGGGGTGATCACTGGTCGGCAGCACAGATGATGGCTCCTTGATACCTCGTACATTATATTATTAATTATAACTGTAATTGATTCATTATAATGAGTCCTGCCACTGAGACTGCCAATGAAGGCATGTTGTGAGGTCCATAGGCCTAGACCTTTGGGTTAGAATCAACCTCCCACCCTAAACCAATACTGTGGGCACCCTACAAAATGTTGGCACCTCAATCACTGAGGCTGATGTAGGACTGGAATCTATTGAACCTCTATTAAAAGTGATCACCTCTCTTTCAAAGCCAGGCGGCACAGGTTAAAATCCAATGGGTGGTAGAATGCCACAGAAATGGGTTAAAGATTTGTAAGTAATATCAGCATGGGGTTTTTTTTTCAGGCCGTGATATGTTTATATGTTCACATAAAGAATTGATTGTTTCTTTTAAAATTGCAGGTATTTATCTTAACCACAGTCATGGATAGATTCTAGTTCAGGCTTGATGGAAATCTAATAAATGCTTTTTTAAATAGCTAGATTTAAATTAGTCTTTTACAGGACAGGACATTCTGTTAAGCTGGTTCTTAACAATGAGGCTGGCAATGCATGTGGCTCAAAACATCACCATCTTTTAAACGCACACCCCAGCATAGAGATGGAGGGAGAAGGGGGGGGGGAGATGGCACAAGAGATTGCAGATGCAGAAATTGCTGGGGGGAAAAAAAAATGCGAGGAGGAACTCAGGGGGCAGACAGCATATAAAGAGACATAGAGTGACACATTGTGGAAACTGGCCCTTCGGCCCAAGTTGCCCACATTTGGTTCATATCATTCCAAATCTTGTCCTATCCATGTATCTGTCTAACTGTTTCTTAAATATTGGGAACTTACCAACTACAGATGTTGAGCTAAGATGTCAAAGACGTTAAGAGAGAAGGGACGGCTGCCCACCTCTTCACAGAGCGTGGTTTTCCAAAGGTCTGGAGACATGTGTAGAGGTCCTCGGCATGGTTCATCCTGAACAGTTTTAGAGGAACTGAGAACTGAACAGAAATAGAGAGCGCTCTGATTTACGGGCTGTATCTGGGAACACACTTGGAGATGGACATCAAGTGTTGCTGGACGATCATCAACTTGGTGAAAGATGCTCTTTGATCTGCCTGAAACTTATTGGCCACAGTGAGATATTCGTCAGGAAATGTTGCCGACTGGTCCGCTCCAGACTGCAGGAGTACATGCTGAGCAGTGACATGCAGTCAGGAGAGGCAGAGCCTCACCTGTCATACCCCCAATGAAAATAGCTGTTAAGAAAAGTAAAGGAAAATAATAATAAAATAATGGGCCTGTCCCACTCAGGCGACTTTTTAGGCGACTGCAGGAGACTTCGGTCACCACATGTTCGCGGGTGGTTGCCGGGGAGTCGCCTTCATGGTCGTGAGGAGTTCCCGCATTCTGGGAACTAGTCGCGACCTCATTATGGTTGCCATGAATTTTTCAACATGTTGAAAAATTAGCGGCGACCAGAATGAAGCCGCGGCGGAGAGTAGCGAGGATTCTTGAGCCGTAGGAGGTCTTAGTGGGTTGCCAGGAGGTCGAAGGTTGTCTTAGATTCTCATAGGTTGTAGCCGGTGTTGACCGGTGAATTTCATTGGCTCATTGGGAAAAAATTTTGTAGTTTTCAGAATCAAGGATAACCGAATGTTAAATGTCCGCTGAGCTTCACAGCCGTGTATCTCTGCCTTCTTAAAAGTTGTCTCCACTCCTTCTCCTCCCTTCTCCCCCCTCTTTTAAAAGACTTACCGTACACTGTCCTTAGCCATCTGTTTACAGAGCCAACCTTCCTGTTCATCGCGGTGTGTGTCTGTTTCACCTTGGCTATGCAGTTGCAGCATGGGACCCATACACAAATAAAAACATTTCTTCCATCGAACGTGTCCAAAGACAGGCAGCCTGATTTGTTACTAACACCTATGAGAGAGAAGCGAGTGTCACCAAACTTCTGAATTCTCTGGGGTGGAACCCTCTCCAAGACAGACGTGAAGCTCACCGTTTGACCTGTTTTTACAAAATGTTAAATTGTCAGCTCGACATAGACTACAAGACCTACACCAAACCCAAACCAATTAGGAGCAGACAAGGGCATTCGATCCAATTTGTGATCCCAGCTACAAAGACAGATGTGTACAGCAATTCGTTCTCCCCCCGCACAATTAAAGCATGGAATAATCTCCACCCAACTACAGTTATCCAACCAGATGCAACTAAATTTAAAGTAGCTCTTTCTTCCCAATAACCCTTTCTGGCTTAAGCCCTGCCTTCACCACCTCCAGTTTAAATTCCATTTGGAATATTTTGGAGGACCAAGAAACCAAGAACCAAGAACCAAGGCTTTGCACCGTGTGAATTTCACTCAGATACCGCTGCCCCCGCTTGCCCTGTCCCCCGCCTGCATAACGGGCTGGTGAAGGAAGCGATGTTTGTGTGTGTGTGTGTTCCACTCTGACAGTCGCCGTCGCAGTTGTCGGTTTTTCAGGCGAATGCCAGCAACTTGACAGCCGCCGGCAGTCAGCTGAAAAATCACCTAAGTGGGACAGGCCCTGAAACAACTGGACCCATTGCATTAGTTTCTCTAGTGCAGTTTCAGATGAGAAAATTAGTGTTGGATGTGTGTCTGATGAATGGTCTCGACCTGAAACGTCACCTATTTCTTTTCTCCAGAGATGCCCGCCTGGCCTGCTGAGTTACTCCAGCATTTTTATGTCTATTTTCAGATGAGCAAGGTTTTGCTTCACACAATCTTGTCACAGTGCACTCCTGAATTTTTCCCCTTATGTGTGTAGGTGTAAGAGGAAATGGGAGAATCTCACAGAGTGCGATGAGGCCAAGGAAAAGAGATAGCACCTTGGAGGTAACGCCAATGCATCCCCTCAACAACTCCCTATTGGAAGAGATATATGTGTAGGAAAGAACTGCAGATGCCAGTTTAAACTGAAGATAGACACAAAAAGCTGGAGTAACTCAGCGGGTCAGACATCAACTCGGAGAAAAGGAACAGGTGACGTTTCAGGTCGAGACCCTTCGTCACACTTAAAGATGTAACAGTCTTTAGAGGCATAAAATGAATGGTGCTGTTTTGTTGCAAACTGAAAATGTTCTCCAACATAAATCACCTCACTGGGGCCTCTTTGTATTCAAGGGTAGCGCAGCGGTGCAGTGGTGCAGAGGTAGTGTTGCTGTCTGACAGGGCCAGAGACCCGGGTTAGATCCTGACTACGGGTGCAGTCTATACGGAATTTGTACGTTCACCCTGTGACCGGGTGGGATTTCTCCGGGAGCTTCGGATTCCTCCCACACTCCAAAGACATACAGGTTTGTAGATTAATTGGCTTCGGTAAAAATTATAAATTGTACTTAGTGTGTGTGTGTGTAGGATAGAGTTAGTGTACGGGGATCGCTGGTCGGCGTGGACTCGGTGGGCCGAGGCTCCTGTTTCTGCACACACTGTATCTCTAAGCTAATCTAAACTGAATAAAAATCGCAAGTGCAGAATTTAGTGGTTTTTGAAAATAAAGTTGCTGAGATTAATTTACCAGCTGCTTTACGTTGCTGACCTATAGCTTTCTTTTAATAAATTATTTGCTTCCTGTCAGCAAAAATAATATAGTTAAGAATAATTATTTGGTCGAATAATACTCTTGTGAAGTGTAATGGGGAGTTTTCCCACAGTTCAGGCAACGTATAAATCCAAGTTGTTATTGTTGAGCTCATTATTTGGCGGCAGAGTGGTTTTATTTATGCCTATGACACTCAGAAGTACTGAGGGATGTTTAACGAACCCTTGTGTCTATTCATGTGTAGGAAAAAACTGCAGATGCTGGTTTAAACCGAAGGTAGACACCAAATGCTGGAGTAACTCAGCGGGACAGGCAGCATCTCTGGAGAGAAGGAATGGGTGACGTTGTGGGTCGAGACCCTTCATCACCCATTCCTTCTCTCCAGAGATGCTGCCTATCCCCCTCAGTTTGCCTCTGTCCCACTTAGGAAACCTGAACGGAAACCTCTGGAGACTTTGCGCCCCACCCCAGGTTTCCGTGCGGTTCCCGGAGGTTTTGGTCAGTCTCCCGACCTGCTTGCACTACCTGCAACCTCCGGCAACCACCTGCAACCTCCGGGAACTGCATGGAAACCTTGGGTGGGGTGCAAAGTCTCCAGGGGTTTCCGTTCAGGTTTCCTAAGTGGGACAGGGGCATATGATAACCTGATGAATGTGCTGCAAAAGGAGGATTTGTCTGCATTTAAAAACTTTCTACGAATCACACCTGAGCTGTTTAATGAGCTGAAAGGACTGCAACTATGATTGAGCACACACAGGAGTGACAGAGGTCACATGCTTATGTTAATATTAACCTTTTTTTCATCAAGTTTTATTCTACCAGGGAGGTCTTACCTTGCACTACCAGCAACCTCCGGTAACCACCTTCAACTAGCATCGCAACCGGCTTCAACTAAAATATTACCGATTTTTAAAACGGCAACCTATTTTTAGTCGAGGCCGGCTTGAATTTTTTGAAATAATCGCCGGAACATAGAAGAAGCTCGACTACGCGGAAACCACTTTCGACCATTAGGGAGAGTGACAAAAACCTCCGGGAACCTCACGGAAACCTTGGGCGGGGCGCGAGATCTCCAGAGGTTTCCGTTCAGGTTTCCTAAGTGGGACAGGGGCATAAAACTGGTTGGCAGGAACGGCGTACCTTGTCAGAATGGACCTTGGTACATTTAATCCAAATTCCTTATTTTGCTGATTTATTAGGAATGGAGGGTTATGGTCTGAGCGCAGGTATATGGGACTAGGGGAGATTATGTGTTCGGCACGGACTAGAAGGGTCGAGATGGCCTGTTTCCGTGCTGTAATTGTTATATGTTATATGGTTATATGGTTATTAGTTAGCTTGAAATAATCACTTCCGTTAACCCAGCAGACCCATGGAGTTGGTGTGAAATTGTTTAGCATTTATTTGAGAGCGTTTGTGTGATACCTTTCCATTTTGTGTATCGGTCTTGAGGGGGGAACATGGAGACTAGCATAACAAATATCATCTGCTCTCCGATCCACACTTGGACTCTCTCTCAGCGCTGATCAATGCCTTTGTAAGTGATTTTGATGCTCCTAAAACAGCTTAAAGAATAACGGCCGCAATTATACTCGATGACAAGAGTCAAAATAAAGGAGAAACTGTTCTGGGTCCATTGTAGCTCCAGGAGTGTTAGTGCACACCAAAAGAATTTACATTTTCTAAGCTAGACCCCAGGATATTGAGTAACGCTCACAGACAGCAGGGTTTTTATACCAAGCAAATGTCTTTGTAAGTTAGTCTTGCCAGAATCTCCTTATTCACTCAGTCTTTTTGAAATTACTCCAAACATTGCTATTGTCCACCCAAGAGGAGCTAAACTGAAGAGTGGTGACATCTGATCATAGCAGACACTGTACGCTCTCTAATTGGAGGCTGGATTGAAAAGGCCAATTATGAATCACTGCCCTATTTCTAGGCACAGGTGTTTGTGAATCCATAGCAATTATATTAAAGTTTCAAGAATGAGAAAACAGCCATCACTAGGCTTCTGTGGACTGAGCTTTTCAACCAACGTTTTTAATGTCCACGGATCGCTAATTGTAATGAGCGCAGGCTGCACTGTGTTAATAAACAGAGGAAAAGATTCTTAAATGGGTTGCATTTAAATTTGTTACTTATAACTCTGCCAAATGGCTTCAAAGAGAACGTTTCAGTTTCCACTGAACATTGTTTCCCATTTTCTTGAAATTCTCGAGCTTAGGACTGAGGAAGATCTTGGCAAATTGATTTAAACGATTCACAAGAGATTGTTTGTGATTGCAGTTAACGGCATTTTACATCTGAAGCTTCTCGTCCTCTGTGTGAAAAAGTTGCTCCTCACTTTCCCATTCAATCTTTCTCCTCTCATCTTAAACGAATTCCCTCTAGTTCTTGTTTAAGAAGGAACTGCAGATGCTGGAAAATCGAAGGTACACAAAAATGCTGGAGAAACTCAGCGGGTGCAGCGGCATCGATGGAGCGAAGGAAATAGGCAACATTTCGGGCTTTCGGCCCGAAACGTTGCCTATTTCCTTCACTCCATCGATGCTGCTGCACCCGCTGAGTTTCTCCAGCATTTTGTGTACCTTCCCTCTAGTTCTTGATTCCCTCCCCTGGGGGAAAAAGACACTGTGCATTTACCCGATGTATTCCCTTATGATTTTATACACTTCTTTGAGATCACCTTCAGCCTCCTGCGCTCCAAGGAATAAAGTCTGAGCCTGCCTAACCACACCCTATACCTCAGGCCCTCGAGTCCTGCCAACATCCTCGTAAATCTTCTCTGCACTCTTACCAGCTTAATAGCACTTTCCCTATAACATGGTGACCAGGCTGAACACAATATTTCAAGTATAGTCTCACCAGCATCTTGTATAACTGCAACATAACACCCCGACTTTTACAGTCAAAAAGCGTTTGTGTCCATTAACATGTACATCAATAGATTTATTACAAATGGACTGGTTTTAAATATAATTGGTATTCTAAATCATTGGAGTAGATTATTCAGCTTCCAGTGTACTTGTTTAATATGGCCATAGTAAATTATATAGAAATATTATATCAGCATAAAAACATGGTGTTAAGAAGAGGCCAGCACGTATGCAGTTAGATTAATCAGCACCTAATAATCAATCATAAAACATACTAGCACAAAACATTGTGTCTGAAAAAAAAGAGGGCCCGCCGCACCCCCCCCCCAGGCCACCCCCCCCCACCCCCCCCCCCCCCACCCCAACCCCCCCCCCCCCCAACCCCCCCCCCCCCCACCCACGACCGACCCCCCCCCGACAACCCACCCCATTCGATGCACAAGAGATTGTTTGTGATTCAGTTAACGGCATTTAACATCTGAAGCTTCTCGTCCTCTGTGTGAAAAAGTTGCTCCTCACTTTCCCATTCAATCTTTCTCCTCTCATCTTAAACGAATTCCCTCTAGTTCTTGTTTAAGAAGGAACTGCAGATGCTGGAAAATCGAAGGTACACAAAAATGCTGGAGAAACTCAGCGGGTGCAGCGGCATCGATGGAGCGAAGGAAATAGGCAACATTTCGGGCTTTCGGCCCGAAACGTTGCCTATTTCCTTCACTCCATCGATGCTGCTGCACCCGCTGAGTTTCTCCAGCATTTTGTGTACCTTCCCTCTAGTTCTTGATTCCCTCCCCTGGGGGAAAAAGACACTGTGCATTTACCCGATGTATTCCCTTATGATTTTATACACTTCTTTGAGATCACCTTCAGCCTCCTGCGCTCCAAGGAATAAAGTCTGAGCCTGCCTAACCACACCCTATACCTCAGGCCCTCGAGTCCTGCCAACATCCTCGTAAATCTTCTCTGCACTCTTACCAGCTTAATAGCACTTTCCCTATAACATGGTGACCAGGCTGAACACAATATTCCAAGTATAGTCTCACCAGCATCTTGTATAACTGCAACATAACACCCCGACTTTTACAGTCAAAAGCGTTTGTGTCCATTAACATGTACATCAATAGATTTATTACAAATGGACTGGTTTTAAATATAATTGGTATTCTAAATCATTGGAGTAGATTATTCAGCTTCCAGTGTACTTGTTTAATATGGCCATAGTAAATTATATAGAAATATTATATCAGCATAAAAACATGGTGTTAAGAAGAGGCCAGCACCTATGCAGTTAGATTAATCAGCACCTAATAATCAATCATAAAACATACTAGCACAAAACATTGTGTCTGAAAAAGGGCCCCGATCCAAAAGATCCATGTTGTACAGAGATGCTGTCAAACCCACTGAGTTACTCCAGCATTTTGTATCCTTTAGCACAAAACCTTAATGGGAACCATAGGCTTTGCTTAAATTAAGTCATTAGCCATCACTGACAGCAATTATTTTTTTACGAGCAATGGAACTCTGATAAAATTAAGTTCAAAGATTTGGGCAATACTAAAAATTGCTGCACTGATTTTATTCATGATCCGAAGCAATTAGAGCCAATAACTTGGCTTTGTGGTTTAGTTGACTTATTGGTGCAGAAATTAGACCTTGTTAAGTCCTTGTATAGTGCAAAGCCGGTGCACTGAGGCCTAATTCAGGGGTCCAGCATTTGGTGCTTCAGCACGATAGAACATTGAAAAATACACTCGTCCCCAAGGAGCAGCTAAAACAGTCATCAGGTGCCTTCAATGCGGGAAAATATTTGAGACTAATAATTGTTTCAAGACTCTTCACTGCAGAGCTCGTGTTTATTTTTGAACTCCCTTCAGTTGTGGGAAGAACTGGAAGGTTCAGTTGCCAACCGTTAAACAACAACATGTATTTGTACAGCACCTCTAAAATAGGAACAGCATTCCAGGACCAATGACAACAAAACATAAAGGGGCTATTATTATATTGCAAAGCACTTACATCTTTCACTGGAAGTGGGATAAATATTATGCATTGCTAACATATGAAACAGAATAAAAGGTTTAGTTTAGGTTAGTTTAGTTTATAGACGCAGGCCCTTCGGCCCGCCACGTCCGTGCCGACCAGCGATCCCCGTACGCTAACACTATCCTACACACACTAGGAACAATTTACAATTATACCAAACCAATTAGCCTACAAATCTGTACATCTTTGGAGTGTGGGAGGAAACTGGAGCTCCTGGAGAAAACCCACACGGGTCACAGAGAGAACGCACAATCTCTGCTCAGACAGCACCCATAGTTAGGATCGAACCGTTGTCTTTGGCGCTGTAAGGCAGCACCTTTACTGCTGCACCACCTTGCCCAGGATACAGTCGTGCAGGTTTGAGCTAAATAGCTGCGAGGAAACTAATCTAGCTGCACAAAGAACAAATTCATGTTTAGATACTAGAAAATGCCAGCTTGCAAATTAAACTTTCACTTTTTGGATTGCTGAGTCCTCTTCGTCATCTCAGTATCAGAGGGTCAATCCACATCTCCCCCTAAAAATAATCAATTTTGTGCACCAATTAAAACTTCAGGCAGTCTCGTTAGTAACTAGTAATGAGGGCACAGTGGTGCAGTTGTATAGTCGCTGGTTTACAGCACCAGAGACCGGGTTCAGGTGTTATCTGTACAGAGTTTGCATCGCTTGGGTTTCCTCCAGGTGCTCCGGTTTCCTCCCACATTCCAAAGATATGCAGGTTCATAAGTTAATTGACTTCTGTAAAATTGTCCCCAGTGTATAGGATGCAAAACTGGGATTATATAGAACTAGTGTATGTGATCATTAGTTGGTATATATTTTGGTGGGCTGAAGGGCCTGTTTCCATGCTGTATTTCTAAACTAAACTTATCCTCAACTCCATCACACTTATATTTGCAATATGCATCATACTTTCTCATCATACTCGAGTGTAAAACCTGATCGTGTGCAAATATAGTCAAGAGTCAAGAATGTTTTATTGTTATACTAGACTAAGTGGGACCCGTTGGGTCCCATGTTCACACAGGAGGGCTGGTCCCCCAACGCAATATTCCACCTCTCCACCAATTCCAATATTGGTAGCCAGTGTGGGGGGGGGGGGGGGGGGTTCTGGAGCGCTAGTATGGGTGTTGTGGGCCTAAGGGACTGGTTTCCAGAGGGCTAGTATGGACATTGTGGGCCAAATGGATTCTTGGGCTGGCAGCTCAGTCACTCGGGCCTGGTAGGCTGGCAGTCAGTCACTCGGGCCTGGTGGGCTGGCAGCTCAGTCACTCGGGCCTGGTGGGCTGGCAGCTCAGTCACTCAGGCCTGGTGGGCTGGCTGCTCACACTCAGGCCTGGTAGGCTAGCAGCTCATGGACTGCTTGAACTGAATGGCGCGCTCATTCCAGAAGTCCCGCTCACTGCAGAAGTCCCGCTCAGGGGAGAGGCTGCACTCAACCGGCTCAGCTCAGTCACTCACGGCTGGAGGGCTGGCAGTCACTCACGGCTGGAGGGCTGGCACTTGACTCACGGCTAGTAGGCTGGCAGTTGACTCACTCACAGCTGGTGGGCTGGCAGTTGACTCACTCATGGCTGGTGGGCTGGCAGTTGGCTCACGGCTGGTGGGCTGGCAGATCAGATTCAGATTCAGATTCAACTTTAATTGTCATTGTCAGTGTACAATACAGAGACAATGAAATGGCAGTTGACTCACTCATGGCTGGTGAGCTCACACACACACTCACCCTCCATCACACACACCCACTCCATCTCACACATACACAAACACATACACAGACACATACACTCCATCACACACACACACACACACTCCATCTCACACACACACACTCCATCTCACACACACACACACCCTCCATCTCACACACACACCCACCATCTCACTCACACACACTCACACCACCCATCACACACTCTCACACACAACATATATATATGACAGTGAAACTCTCTTGAATCTACTCACGCGGTTGAGTGCAGCCTCTCCCCTGAGCGGGACTTCTGCAGTGAGCGGGACATTCAGTTCAAGCAGCACAGTGCAGACCAACCATTTCAAGTAGCAGACAGTGCAGTGCACTCACAGTTCAGTTCACTCACGGCATAGACTCACAGTTCTGGACTCAACTCTCACTCACGGTCTTCCAGGGTGACTGACTCATGTCTGGACTCTGAGGCTTTAATTCTCCCCCCCCCCCCACCCCCCGGAAGGGGCATTACCTTCATCATGATGACTGAAAGGTGAGAAGACCAAACTACTGATCTCACGATTTTTTAAACATTCATAACTTTTTTATTATTTCACGATCAGAAAAAACCTTGGGGCGGTTGGAGGAGAGGAGGAGGGTGAGTAAGACGGACAAAAAAATCATAGTGATATAGGGCAACATTTTTTTCTAAAATGTATTTACAACATAGACAGGAAATGGTCAAGATGAGAAAGCAATCTTGAAAACAAAAGTCAATAGTGTTTATTTGTCATATGTACCGACAACAGAATTATTACTTGCAGCAGCATAACAGGCATGTAAACACAGTACTCATACATAATATATAATAAACAAAAAATAATAATTTAATAACCCCCACATACTGATGTATAAGCCCAGAGTCATTATTGTAACCAAGCACAGTCCATAGTTCAGAATAGTGTAGATAGTTATAGAGCCAGATGCATACAGCGTGGAAGCAGACCCTTCAGCCCAACTTGCCCATACTGGTCAATATGTCCCATCTACACTAATCCCACCTGCCTGCATTTGGCACATATACCTCTAAACCTGTCCTATACATATACATATCTGACCGTTTCTTAAATGTTGAAATAGTCCCTGCCTCAACTACCAACTTCCCCCCCCACCCCCTCCCCAGCAGCTTGTTCCTTACACCCACCACCCTTTGTGTGAAAAAATGACACCTCAGGTTGCTATTAAATCTTTCCCCCCTCACTTTCAACCTATGTCCTCTGGTTCTCGATTCCTCTACTCTGGGCAAGAGACTCTGTGCATCTGTTGATGGGACATGTTGGCCGGTGTGGGCAAGTTGGGCCAAAGGGCCAGTGTTGACGCTGCAATGACTCTATGACTCTATAAGACAGTTCGTAGTTCGAAATGCAGTTGGTGTTTATAGGCTGATGGTTGTTGTGACAAAGTTATTCCTGATTAAATATAAATACAACTGTATTTAGTTTAGTTTCATTTAGTTTAGAGATACAACGTGGAAAAACAGGCCCTTCAGCCCACCGAGTCTGCATCGACCAGAAATCCCCGTACACCAGCACCATCATGCACACGCTAGGGACACCTTTACATATATACCAAGCCAATCAACCTGCAAACCTGGATGTCTTTGGAGTGTGGGAGGAAACTAAAGGTCTTGGGGAATACCCACGGGGAGAACGTACAAACGCCGTAAAGACACCACCCATAGTCAGGTTCGAACCCGGATCTCTGGCGCCGTCAGGCAGCACCTCTACTGCTGCGCCACCGTGCCGCCCATTCACGGGATTGGGGGCCCTGATATTTGGGATTCGGGAATTGGACATGGCTAGCCGGAGCCCGAAGCCCTGATCTTGTCAGGTTTCTCGCAGCGATGTGTTACTTTGGCTGCAGTGAGTCTGATGCTGAGAGTTTATCCACATTAATGTGCAATGACCCCTCCATGCCCAGACCAGGTCCTGCACGATGTGACCTCCGCTTAAACCAGTACATTCCACATCTTGACAAACCTAACTATTTCCCATAATTTCCACATGTGTGCATAGTATTACTGCTGCAGATTGCTCTTCAGCGTAAATGGGGCAGATACAATGTATTCCAGATGGTAGCCCAAGCAGTGTAAACCCTTGCAATCTGCAAGTGCCAGTACTAAAGGCAGCGGCCATAGTGTTGCGTTCGATTGCTTGAATTACCGTCTCGTCAAACCTGGTAGCCGAAGGAGGTTTGTAACTCGAGCTATAAAATTACAATGTAACTTATCAAATCCCTGCCCAGGATAAGACCGAACTTCAATACATGGCCGATTCTAAAATAAAACACATGCAGATCTAGCTCTAGTTACAGTAGCAGGGAAAATCTGCTTTGATTTTTCTTGCATAAAGCTATTGAAAATGTATGCACTTTTGTTTCAAATTTTGGGTAATTGGAATAGATGCTGAAGCAACTTGAAAAAGTAGTAACTGACGGCACTGTCAGACAATTGTTTGCATCAATGGCTAGATTAAGTTGCGGTACAAAGGATAATTGATTCAATTATTTTTCACACATATTTATGGGCTGCTTGGTTTCTTCTGCCATGAGTGTTTGTGTCACGGTATTTTCCCTGCTTTCGTAAACGTCACTCTTGTAAAAAAACCTTGAATGTTTTTTTCAATGTGTTTCTCGGGAACATCGGCGGTCGAGGGGAGACTTGATAGAAGTATATACAATTATGAGAGACATAGATTGGGTGGACAGGCAGAGCCTGCCTCCCTGGGTGGAAATAGAGTCATACAGTGTTGAAACAGGCCTTCCAGCCCACACTGACCAACATGTCCCATCTACACTAGTTCCACTTGCCTGTGTTTGGTCCATATCCTTCTTAAACCTGTCCTCTCCATGTACCTGTCTATGCATTGCCTCTCTCATGGTAGGACCTCTGCTCAGCCCGTCTAAAGAAATAGACTTGGTTTATCTCCTGGTTAGCTGAACACTTTAGCTCCCAAAATTCCATTCCCACACTAGATGCTTTTCTGTCCTGTTGGGGAAGTCCTCCATTGTCACAGTTAGGATAAGAGGGAAATTTTAAAACCGGAACAGAACCTTTTTTCGAGATTCTGCTTGGGTAGCGCCACAAGGGTAATTGAGGCCAGTTCATTGGCTATATTTAAGAGGGAGTTAGATTGGCCCTCTAACCTCAAGAAGGCAGGTACGGGATACCTTGCTTTCCCATCATTGAATGGCGGTGCAGGCTCGAAGGGCCGAATGTCCCCTCCCCTTCCTATGTTTCTCCAATCAGATCTGACTGTCCCCGATTGGAAATTATCTCAGTGTTTCCTTTGTTGTCCCTTCTCCTTTTTAACAATGATCTATTCTACATTTTTATTGATGTCCTGTTTTCGATAGATATAGATATAGATATGCCATTTATTGTCACTATACATGTACAGTGAAACTGAAAGCTGCTCGTACTCAGTGCATACATACAATTTAGCACAAAAAACAAGAAATAGAAAAAAACAAAAAACAGAAGGGAGATGGGGGGGGGGGGATAGGTGAACACACCTCATATTCTGCTTGGGCGCGTACAACCCATATATACATTGCTATACAGAAGGAAGTCCGTGCTTTCCCTCACTCTCCATCCCCTCCCCTTCCGTTCTCCAATTAGTCTGACTGTCCCCGATTACATTTTATCTCTGTTTGCTTTGTTGTCCCTTCTCCTTTTTAACAATGATCTATTCTACATTTTCATTGATGTCCTGTTTTCACACATTATCCTTCCTTATCTCTGTGTCTCCCTCTCTCCTGACTCTCAGTCTGAAGCAGGGTGTCAACCAGAAACATCACCCATTCCTTCCCTCCAGAGATACTGCCTGTCCTGCTGAGTTACTCCACCATTTTGTGTTTGTCTTCAATCTATTCATCTATTCAACTTGCCATTTCATCTAAGTACGGCTATAGATCTTCAGCCACAAGACCCCAGTGTTCATGTTATGTGCAAATGTATTCAGCATTGCTTTCTACCTTCACATCTAACATTTGCCACAACCACCAAAGGTTTCAGCAATGATCCCAATCCGACCTCAATCCAAACCAATATCATAAGTCTGAAGAAGGGTTTCGGCCCGAAACGTTGCCTATTTCCTTCGCTCCATAGATGCTGCTGCACCCGCTGAGTTTCTCCAGCATTTTTGTGTACCATCATATGTCAGATGATTTTTGAGACTTTAGATAGGGTGCAGAGGATATCCATCGGAAAAAATCCTAGACCAAACCATGTTTTCCAGGAAAGGTAAATTGTGTAGTCGTGTGGTGGGGCGGAAATCCCGGGGGGGGGGGAACGGGGGGGGCGGGGGGGGGGGAGGGGGGGGCGGGGCGCTGTACCCCCCATGTTTGAGAGGTGGGGGACAATCCCTCCCATGTTTTGTGACCTGGGCGTTCCAGCCAGTCCCAGGTCAGCCTCGCTTGCCCCAGGACTGGCTGTAGTGCCCACGTCGCCTGTGTGCTCCGGGAATGGCTGTAGCCCCCAGGTCAGCTCGCCTGCCCCACGCTCCAAAGACGTGCAGGTTTGTAGGTTAAGTGCTTTGGTAAATTGTAAATTGTCCCTAGTGTGTTGGATGGTGCTAGTGTACGGGGGGATTGCTGGTTGGCGCGGACAAGGTGGGCCAAAGGATCTGCAGTTCCCAGGTCACCTGCGCGCCCAGGTCGGCTCGCCTGCCCCAGGACTGGCTGTAGCGTCCAGGTCGTCTGGCAGGACTGTTGTGCCCAAGTAGCCTGAGCACCCTGGGACTAGCTGCAGTTTCCAGGTTGCGAAAACTGATTGAAAAAAATATGCCTGCAGACCGGATGATTTTGGGTTACGGGCTGGATCCGACCCGTGGGCCGTAGGTTGCCGACCCCTGTCCTAGATGTCAGGCCTCATTGTGTCCCCCCCCCCCCCCCCCCCCCATGAAAAGCATTTCCACCCATGAGTTTATTGAAATTTGGATAATTAATCAAAACTGAGCATGTAAAAAGTTATCATCAGAGGCCATCACAGCAGCAGACTATTATAAAATCTCATCGTGCTTGTCAATGTAAAATACAAAATGCTGGAGGAACTCAGTGGATCAGGCAGCATCTTCCTGCACTATATGTTGATTCCAGCGTCTGCAATCTTTTGTGTCTCCATGTTCACCTACCTGCCTGACCATGTTGGGGGAGTCCAGAACCAAGGGTCGCAGTTTAAGAATAAGGGTTAGGCCATTTAGGACTGAGATGAGGATAAACGTTTTCCGCCAGAGAGTTGTGAATCTGTGGAAATCTCTGCCACAGAAGGCAGTGGAGGCCAATTCACTGGATGAAAGTTCGATATAGCTCTGAGGGTTAATGGAATCAAGGGATATGGAGAGAAAGCAGGAATAGGGTACTGATTCTGGATAAATTATTTAATGGCGATGCATGTTCGAAGGGCCGAATGGCCCACTCCTGCACCTATTTTTTATGTTTCTATGAGTAAGTTCATAGAAACATGAGTATGCTCTGGGCAGAGGGCAGGTGCAAAAGACCTCCTCGGGAAGGTAGACGCTCCCACCCCCACGAGTCTCGGGCAGATGGGGATCATCAGCCTGGGAAAGCAGTCCATCTAGGAGTGGGAAAATTCTGATTTAAAACCTCCATTGCCTTGTGGCCATATCCAGTCATTGAAAAGGCTCCAGGAGTAAACCTCAAGAAAATCCCGAGTCGGAGCCCCTAAGGCAGTTCGTCGTTGTCTACAACCTCGCTCTGGCAGCTCCTGCAACGGTGCTGGTGCCAAACTGTAATGGCTCTGCTGTTCCTTTGGATCGATCAGCGACGTGGAGAGGGGGAACATAGAAACATAGAAAATAGGTGCAGCAGTAGGCCATTCGGCCCTTCGAGCCTGCACCGCCATTCAATATGATCATGGCTGATCAGTATCCTGTACCTGGCTTCTCTCTATACCCCCTGATCCCTTTAGCCACAAGGGCCACATCTAACTCCCTCTTAAATATAGCCAATGAACTGGCCTCAACTACCTGCATGGGCAACAGCTTGTCCTCCATATGACATCGCCCAGGCTTGCATCCGACCATGATGCATCACCCATGGTCAGTCATGACCGATGGGGGCCTACTAATGAGTAAGCTTTATCACAGTGTGGGCTGCCCGCGGACAACGCCCGTAGTCAGCATCGAACCCGGGTCTCTGGTGCTGTAAGGCAGCATCTCTACCGCTGCGCCATCGTGCCTGCATGTGTGAGCGATGCAATAAGAATTTCACTGCGCAGCGTACACGTGACAATAACACACCATTGATATCACAGGAGTTGATTCCGCAACGTCTCGGCAAGGCATTCAGCGCAGAATGCAATTTGGAATGGGGAGTAAATTGTAGCATTGCCTGTGATCTGCTCCGCATGAATAAATAAAAAACACAAAGCGACTCCCCAAGGAAGTATAAAGTCAGAGATTGCACCAGTTTCACAAGATAATTAATAAAATAGAGGGTTTCAGGTTGTGTTCGTTTAGTTCAATTATTTAAGTCACAGTAGTAGTTTCCATAATGCATGTTATGGATCAGGTAATGGTCTTTCCCTGAGTTACAATGGGTCTACAGAACAGACTGCCATCCTTGCATAATATCGGTAAATATCAATAAGATCTATAAAAGATAAAGCTGCAGCGTTTGAACATTTCATAAATAAGCAATGAACCACCATCGACATCAGCGATTGAAATCTGTTGCACAAATAAAATATAATTCCAGTGATTTCAAAATTGCCCACAGGTGCATCGAGATGAAGCTTTACTTGGTAGAGACTCCAGGACTGATAGGTGATTCATCTCCTTACATAAACATAAATGAGTACCTTCTGTTAAAACAACGTAGAGCCCTTCGCACAATTGGCTCCACAACTTGGCTGTGGAGGCTATGTCAGTGGAGAATTTTATGGCAGAGTTAGATAGATTCTTGACGGGTCAGGGGTTGTGGGGAGAAGGCAGGAGAATGGGGTTAAGAGGGAGATATAGATCAGCCATGATTGAATGGCAGAGTAGACTTGATGGGCCGAATGTCCTAATTCTACTCCAATCACAAGACCTTATGATTTATGACTACTTTTGAAGGACTGAAATTGTTGCTTTGTGTAACCATTTCAATGTGACATTAATCAAAGCCATAACTGCCCTTCGTGGTGAGATCCTAAACATCCCATTGCACCATTCCGAAGAAGGGTTAAGAAGCTCCCCTTAGAAGTATATACAATTATGAGAGGCATAGAGAGGCAGTCAGAACCGTTTTTCCAGCGTGGAAATAACAAAGAGTTTGAGTTTGAGATTAGTTCATTATCACATGTACTGAGGTACAGTGAAAAGCTTTTGTTGCATGCTAACCAGACAATACATGATTACAATCGAGTCATCCACAGTGTACTGATTCATGATAGAAAGAATAATGTGAATAACGTTATTGAGGGGGGACCTTATAGAAACTTACAAAATTCTTAAGGGGTTGGACAGGCTAGATGCAGGAAGATTGTTCCCGATGTTGGGGAAGTCCAGGACAAGGAGTCACAGTTTAAGGATAAAGGGGAAATCCTTTAGGACCAAGATGAGAAAAAACATTTTCACACAGAGAGTGGTGAATCTCTGGAACTCTTTGCCACAGAAGGTAGTTGAGGCCAGTTCATTGGCTATATTTAAGATGGAGTTAGATGTTGCCCTTGTGGCTAAAGGGATCAGGGGGTATGGAGAGAAGGCAGGTACGGGATACTGAGTTGGATGATCAGCCATGATCATATTGAATGGCGGTGCAGGCTCGAAGGGCCGAATGGCCTACTCCCGCACCTATTTTCTATGTTTCTATGTAAAGCCAGTAAAGTCCGATCAAATATCGTTCAAAGGTCTCCAATGAGGTAGATGATAGTTCAGGACTGCTCTCCATTTGATGGTAGGATGGATCAGTTGCCTGATAACATCTGGGACGAAACTGTTCCTGAATCTGGAGGTGTGCGTTTTCACACATCTATACCTTGGGAGAGGGTGCGACTCGTCCTTGATTATGCTGCTGGCCTTGCCAAGGTAGCATGGAGTCAATGGAAGGGAGGCCGATTTGTGTGATGGTCTGGGCTGTGTAGCGGGCATAGGTTTAAGCCAAGAGGGACAGGCTTAAAGGAAATGTGTGAGGCAAATCTTTTACACGGAGGGTGATAGGTTCCTGGAATACGGTGCCAGTGGTATTCCAATTAAGAAGCTTTTAGATGGCCGCTGGCAGTTGGGATAGCTTAGTTTAGTCTAGTTTAATTTAGTTTAGTTTAATTTATTATTATCAAGAGAACTGAGGTACAGTGAAAAGCTTTTGTTTGTGTGCCTTCCAGTCAAAGAAAAGCATGATTACAAATCAACCCATCCACAGTGTACAGATAAAGGATAAAGGAGACAAGATTTAATGCAATGTGGGGAATGAGGGAATATGGATCATGTGCAGGCTGCTGACATTACTTTATCTTGGCTTGATCATCGGCACAGCCATTACGCGCCGAAGGACCTGTTCCTGTGCTGTATGTTCTAGTTTTAGTTTAGTTTAGTTTAGTTCAGAGATGCAGCGCATAACAGGCCCACCAAGTCTGCACCGACCAGCAATCCCCACACATTAACACTATCCCACACACACAGTTTACATTTATACCAAACCAATTAACCTACAAACCTGTACGCTTTTGGAGTGTGGGGAAAAAAACTGAAGATCTCGGATAAAACCCACGTGGTCACGGGGAGAACGTACAAACTCCATACAGCCAAGCTCCCGTAGTCGGGATCGATCCCAGGTCTCCGGCACTGCAAGCGCTGTAAGGTAGCAACTCTACCGCTGCACCACCGTGCTGCCTTATATTCTATGTTCTAATACTTCCTCACCAATAACAGATTATCTTGCAATTTCTCACGTTGCTATTTTTTGGGTCTTGATGTGCACAGCTTGGCACCACCTTCCTCTCATTACAGCAGTAGCTATACCTGCCCAGTCTCTTGCTCAGAGTAGGTGAATCGAGGACCAGGGGACATAGGTTTAAGGTGAAGGGGAAAAGATTTAATAGGAATCTGAGGGGTAACCCTTTCACACAAAGGGTGGTGGGTGTATGGAGCATGCATGCCAGAGGAGGTAGTTGAGGCTGGGGCTATCCCAACATTTAAGAAACAGTTAGACAGGTACATGGATAGGACAGTTTGGAGAGATATGGACCAAACTCAGGCAGGTGGTACCAGTGAAGCTGGGACATGTTGGCCGGTGTCGGCAAGTTGGGCCGAAGGGCCTGTTTTCACACTGTATCACTCTATGACTATGACTTCTGCCCCCAACAACTTTTGGCACTTCCTAAGGTTTGGGAAGGTGCTATATAAATGCAAATCCCTTTTATATATTGAGAGCCTGTTCACTCAACACAATGCAACACAACTAGGAATAATTTAGTTTAAAGCTTACAATGGGATGTTTGTGACAAAAATTAGTATGCTTAAATGAGACTTCTCTGCCTGCCAACAAATGCATTACCAAGTTTGTTTTAAACAGTTAATGTCTTCATGAAGACAATGATCGAGGCAAATTCATCCAAAGGCATTATAATGTTAATGGCCCTCATTGCAAGCCATGGTTTTCCAGTACACCTATTATATCTGTTGAGGAACTGTGTAAATAGGGCTGTTTGTCAGTTGAGATGTAAAAGGAGGAGTATTTGTGCAGCTACATCAGTTTGGAAAGCCCAGCTGTCATGCAGGGAGCCAGGCAATAAGTGGACTCCTTTTTGAAATGCAATACTCTGCTCAATATTTTCCTGGCCTCTGAATTTGATCCTTTAAGCACCAGTTCCTTCTTTCTCAGGCAGCATTAACCTCAAAAGAAATGCGATCTTATCAAGGTTAAAATGTAATCAAAAATAATAAGCTTGGACATGTTCTAAACAACAACACCAAGATTATTATATCATCCGATACAGGGTGGCTCTCTGAGTTGTTAATTACTGCCTTAATTCTGGGCTCATGTCTACATAGTTTTTCTCTTATACAACCGCAATCAGGCTCTATGCTCGATTTCGTTCATTGTTGCAACTGTTCCAGTCTATCTCTTGCTCTGATAGCTTTGCTGAGAAGACTTGTTGTCTTTCATTTGGAGATTATCAATTAACCTTTTCATTTATATTTTACATGTCAGTGGAAAAGCTAAAAAAAAAGAACAGTACATGGCAAAACTACAACCTCTCATCTACAACATAAAAACATCTGAAGAAGAAGGGTCTCGACCCGAAATGTCACCTATTCCTTTTCTCCAGATATAATGCCTGTCCTGCTGAGTTACTCCAGCATTTTGTGTCTATCTTCAGTGTAAACCAGCATCTGCAGTTCCTTCCTACACATTTGGACGAGCTTGCCATTCTTTACTGGGATCTGACCTGTGCAATATCCAATGAGGTGAATCTTCCGCCTGGTGGCTTCCAGGCCATTTGAGGTAATGGAGCAGAAATCTCGAACGTTTTTCCAATTTTCCATAATAAAAGATGGAAATCTTTCCAAAGTAAAGTATTGCATTCGATGGTCTAATACAGGAAATTATTTTAGTTTACTTTAAACTAAAGTTTAGTGTAGTTTAGAGATACAGAGTGGAAACGGGTGGCCCACCGAGTATGTGCCGACCATTGATCACACGTTCATGCGAGGTCATACAGTTATCCCACTTTCCTAAAGCCAAATAACCTACAAACCTGCACATCTTTGGAACGTGGGAGGAAACCGGAGCACCCGAAGAAAACCCACGCGATCACGGGAGAACGTACAAACTGCAGACAGCACCCTTAGTCAGAATCGAACCTGTGTCTCTGGCGCTGTAAAGCAGTGGCCCTATCACTGACCACCGTGCAGCCCCGCACTCGGGGCCAGTTGATGCAAAGAATGAAAGAGCTGGGATATCATGTTACAACTTTATTGTATTGTATTGTATTCAAATTTATTGTCATTGTCTCAATTAGAGACAACAAAATGAATTTCCCTTTACAGTCAGTATCATAAAAGTAAATAAATAATAAATATTAAAACATATTAAAAATAAAATAGAATAAAAAAAAAACAAAAAATAAAAGCACAAACACAGAAAGTCCACGACACAACATAACACAGTGGCACCAGGTGAGGAAGGCACCATAGTCCAGCCAGCCTCCCCTCCGATCTTCCATCTTACAAAACAGCGGCTAGGCCATTCTTCTATTACTAAGGAGAAAGGGCTTCGGAAGTTGAAAAGTGGGGCGGTGGATGTCACCTGGGCCAGATGCACTGCACCCCAGTGTTCTGAAAGAGGTAGCTGTAACGTTTGTGGAGGTATTAGTAGTGATCTTTCAAGAATCACTAGTGTCAGGAGTGGTCCCAAAGGACTGGAAAATTGCAAATGTTACTCTACTGTTCGACAAGGGAGTGAGGTAAAAGTGTGGAAGCTATCGGTCGTGATCACAGGGAGAACGTACATTGTTCTTAGATTTTTTTAAAAGTTTTAGAGAGGACAATGTGGAAACAGGCCCTTCTGCCCACCGAATCCACACTGACCAGCGATCACCGCATCCTACACACACTACGGACATTTTACAATTATACCAAGCCAATTAGTCTACAAATCCGTAAGCCTTTGGAGTGTGGGACGAAACCGGAGCAAACCCACACAGGTCACAGGTCACGGAGAGAACGTACAAACTCTGTCAGCATCGGACCCGTGTCTTTGGCACTGTAAGGCAGCAACTCTACCGCTGCGCCACTATTAATGAGATAATGACCAGATAATTATTGTTTATTTTTTAGATAAACTTTAGCCATTCCTTTCTTCTTTAAGAGAGTGTGTCGGAAGGAACTGCAGATGCTGGTTTAAACCGAAGATAGACAATAAAAGCTGGAGTAACTCAGCAGGACAGGCAGCGTCTCTGGAGAGAAGGAATGGGTGACATTTCTGAAGAAAGGTCTCAACCCGAAACGTCACCCATTCCTTCTCTCTGGAGATGTTGCCTGTCCCGCTGAGTTCTTCATTGGTGTAGCTGGCTAAATGAGCTATTTTACAACCAGCTACAAAGTAAGGCAAGTCGACGATTTAAGGTTTCATCTGAGGTTGCTCAAACCTAGCACGCGCCCCCCCCCCCCCCCCCCCCCCCCCCCCCCCCCCCCCTTGCTATTGCACAGAAGGATCAGTCTGGAGCAGTGAAACTTGAACCCAAATCCTTCTGATCCAGAGCTCAGAAATTCCAGCACTTAGAACAGTCCTGACTCCTTGGAGATCAAAGAAAATCCCAGGAAGCAGAATTATTGGCTGTTTACAGTAGTTTGCGCTGCGTCTCAAACAAACTTTAGGATTTGCAGCTCCAGATTACAGCTTGTTCAACTTTGACCAGCAGCCTCAGCAGCTGCAGAAAGGCCGGATGAATCTCTGAATGAATTTTAGCTACTTGTAACTAAGAATTTCATTTTCCATCCATCAATTTGGCTTGCGTCCCCTTGCAGGACCGAAGGTGCAGGGCATCTTTCAACTGCATTGGCAACACAAGCATCAAGTTGAGTCAAGAGTGTTTAATTGACATTTGTCCCGACAATGAAGCTCTTACTTGTTGCAGCTTAACAGGCCAGTGAACAAAATGACGTGCACATAATATATAACAATCAAATATACAATAAATTAATAACCGTAGTTTCAGTTTGATTTAGAAGACAGACTCAAAAAGCTGGAGTAACTCAGCGGGTCAGGCCATATCTCTGGAGAAAAGGAGTAGGTGACGTTTCGGGTCGAGACCTTTCTTCAGACTGCTTCATTTAGTTTAGTTTAATATTGTCATGCGCACTGTTGTGCTAGCTATAACCAAGTCAATTGTACAATTAAAGGCACAGTCCATAGATCATAGTTTCTGAGGTGAGTGGTGTGTAGCGCTCAGGAGCCCGATGGTTGCTGGAAAGAAGCCATTCTTCAATCTGCCTGCACATGATCGATATCCATGCTCTTCACCAGCTGTTCTTCAGCTTAGTGTTCACCTCCTGTACCTTCTTCCAGATGGTGGGAGTGAAATGAGTGGGTGTCCAAGTTGGCTGGGTCCTGGATCATATTAGAACTGAGAGCATAGAACAGTACAACACAGCACAGGAAGAAGCTAGTGTACAGGTGATCGCTGGTCAGCACGGACTCAGTGGGCCGAAGGGCATGTTTCTGCACTGTATATCTAACCTAAACTAAACTAAATTACACTGTGCTCCTTGACTCGTTCTTCCAAAAACCTCCCGAGGAAACAATCGCTAGGTAAAACACAAAGTGCCAAATAAACTCAGTGGGTCAGGCAGCATCTGGGGAGGGGATGGACAAATAACATTTATCCATCAGAGTTTGAAGAAGGGTTTCGGCCCGAAACGTTGCCTATTTCCTTCGCTCCATAGATGCTGCTGTTGCTGTACCCGCTGAGTTTCTCCAGCTTTTTTGTGTACCTTCTTCAGAGTCATTCCCTCCCCAGATGCTCCATGAGCCATGACAGGGCACCCCTGTCAGTACAATACAACTCTTCACATCACCCAGCCAGCAACACTCAGTCTTCCCTCTATTGCTCTTCATACCACACCACCAACAGCCCCACTAAAACATAATGTGAGGCACCTGCCATTAAAGATTGCCCACCCTGGCCCCCTCCCCCTCCCCCAGTGCCATTTCAGGCTGGACTTACAGGGGACACTGTGTTTGGTTTGATGTGGCGGAGATACGAATGGATGTTGAAAATTGTCCCCAGACAAATTTCTACCTCACAAGCTCTTGCAGAACATAAAGAGATGGAAAAGCTGCCTGATTTCCTTGCAGGGATTTCTAAAGCCTAAGTACTTCAGCTTTGATAAAAGGTAGGAAGACAAACGGCGCAGTAAGCCCACGAGGCTTTAATGTCACAGTAGAAAGATTGTGATACCTTATGACTACGCACATAGTACTTCCAATTGGGACCGGACGATGCATTACTGCGAATGTTTATGTAGGCAGCCGCAATGAAAGAGGTATTTTTGTCTGCCTTTTGCCGAAATTCCTAATGAAAATGCTTCTTTAATATCTTTTCCTGTAAACATCAGTTCCCAATAAAAGAAAGGGCTGTTAACGCTACATTCCGGGCAAGTTGCACTGTAAAAATCAACAGCTCTCTTGAAATGATAGCCCCGTGAAGAGCATGGCGTGCTTTCCTCTCCCACATCTCAAAGTCCACCCTGCAATTATATAATACAGCAGGTCTGAAGAAGGGTCTCGACCTGAAATGTCACCCATTCCTTCTCTCCAGCGATGCAGCCTGTCCCACGGAGTTACTCCAGCATTTTGTGTCTACCTTTGGTGTAGCTCTTTTTGACACTGGCCCCTTTTCTGTAACACGCAGACCAATGCCATTCCACCAGTGGACAATACGTTCGGACAGGCACCACGTCATAGGAAGTTCCACATGGAGAAAGAGCATTAACCTGACATGGAGCTGAGGTCAAGAGAAAAGAAGAGTAAGTTAGCACCAGCATCTCCATGGTTGATAGGTTTCGAGCAAAGGCATGAAAGAGAAACTCTGAAAGACAAGTCTTTGTCTTGAAGAAGCTCTGGGGTGGAATCTAGCCCTTATTACTGCACCTTCTTCCCATTGGAAGGTGAGGAATTTTGAGCACCATATCTGAGGAAGGATGTGCCGGCTCTGGAGGGGGTCGAGAGGAAGTTTACTAGAATTATCCCACCAATGAGTAGGTTAACCTATGATGAGCGTTTGTTGGCATTGGGCCTGCACTCACTGGAGTTCAGAAAAATGAGGGGGGACCTCATGGAGACCTACAGAATAGTGAAAGGCCTGGATCGGGTGGATGTGGAGAGTCTAGATCTAGATGTCATAGCCTCAGAATTAAAGGACGTTCTTTTAGGAAGGCGATGAGGAGAAATGTATTTAGTCAGAGGGTGGTGAATCTGTGGAATTCTTTGCCACAGAAGGCTGTGGAGGCCAAGTCAGTGGATATTTTTAAGGCAGAGATAGATAGATTCTTGATTAGTACGGGTGTTAGAGGTTATGGGGAGAAGGCAGGAGAATGGGATTAGGAGGGAGAGATAGATCAGGCATGATTGAATGGCTGAGTAGACTTGATGGGCCGAATGGCCTAAATCTACTATTCCTTATGACTTGTTTCATGGGACCTCTGCTAAATTGGTCTGCAATGAATAGGACAGACATCAGGTCTGCCTCTCTTTAGGGTGCCTCACCAATTATAGGGTGGGTAATTTCTATTCAATGTTTGCTCTTCAGAAGGAAGCTGACTGCATTTATGCAGTTAAAGTACCTCGGACAGTAGGGTTACGAGGGGGATTAAAAAAACTCAGTGTGATCTCCAACCTCCAGATTTTATCCTTCTGAACATTCACTGGAGTTTTTCCAGGGCCCTATTGTCTTTCAGAGTGAAAAAATAGACACAAAGTGCTGGATTAACTCAGCAAGTTAGACAGCAACTCTGGGGGACATGGATAGGTGACATTTCAGGTCTGCAATCCTTGTTCTCCAGAGATGCTGCATGACCCACTAAATGACTCCAGTACTTTGTGTTTTTTTATTTTTGTAAGCCATCACCTACTGTTCCTTGTGTCTCTTGCTGGGGTCCAGTTTGTGTATCTCAGTTTGGTATATATCCGTTTGTAGTTGACCTATACGATGATTCTTTGCATACAGTTTTGGTCGCCAAACCTGAGGAAGGACATTATTGCCACAGAGGGAGTGCAGAAAAGGTTCACCAGACTGATTCCTGGGATGTCAGGACTGTCTTATGAAGAAAGACTGGATAGACTTGGTTTATACTCTCTAGAATTTAGGAGATTGAGAGGGGATCTTATAGAAACTTACAAAATTCTTAAGGAGTTGGACAGGCTAGATGCAGGAAGATTGCTTCCGATGTTGGGGAAGTCCAGGACAAGGGGTCACAGCTTAAGGATAAGGGGGAAATCCTTTAAAACCGAGATGAGAATAACTTTTTTCACACAGAGAGTGGTGAATCTCTGGAACTCTCTGCCACAAAGGGTAGTCGAGGCCAGTTCATTGGCTATATTTAAGAGGGAGTTAGATGTGGCCCTTGTGGCTAAGGGGATCAGAGGGTATGGAGAGAAGGGTACGGGATACTGAGTTGGATGATCAGCCATATTGAATGGCGGTGCAGGCTCGAAGGGCCGAATGGCCTACTCCTGCACTAATTTCGATGTTTCTATGTTTCTATGTTTGCACAATTATGATTTTAATCTGCCGGTGGAGGTTGGTTCTCTGGATACTTTCAAGAGAGAGCTAGTTAGATAGAGCTCTTAAAGATAGCGGAGTACGGGGATATGGGGAGAAGGCAGGAACGGGGTACTGATTGGGGATGATCAGCCATGATCACATTGAATGGTAGTGCTGGCTCGAAGGGTCTATAATAGTCACTCCACTTTGCAACCCCTAACCATATGTCTGATAAAATAGATAAAGAACAAAGAAAGAGAAAATCATTCAAAATATTGTGTATAGGCTCCCACTCAGGCCCAAGTCTCATCAAGCCCTCAGTTGGAATATTTCCAAGTTAGCTCGGTTCAGACTAGTTAAGACTGTCTTGTCAGTTCTGTTGTCTATTACAGTAAATCAAGAACTGTGCTGCAACAGTAATCACCGTTTAAAAAAGACACTTGCCAATATTAAATCAAAATTGAACTTGCTTAAACAAGATTGATTTCAGGAGTTTGAACATCAGTTATATCAGAGTGAAAACTGTGACGTCCAGGAGCAGGAACAACTTCTTCCCTACAGCCATCAAGCTATTAAACACAACAACTTCAAATAAGCTCTGAACTACAATAGACTATTATTGGTATTATTGCCCTACTATTGATTTTTTTTTTGTGTGTGTACGTATGTGTGCATTTGTGTGAGTGTATGTGTGTGTGTGTGTGTGTGTGTGTGTGTGTGTGTGTGTGTGTGTGTGTGTGTGTGTGTGTGTGTGTGTGTGTGTGTGTGTGTGTGTGTGTGTGTGTGTGTGTGTGTGTGTGTATGTGTGTGTGTGTGTGTACTTGTGAGTATGTGTGTATATATATATTTACACTTTTTTTCTCTCCCGTTTATTATATTGTTTACAGTGTACTATTTTACATATTCTGTTGTGCTGCAGCATAGAAGAATAATATCTGGGACATAGAAGAATAAAACACTCTTGACTCTTGACTCTCTTGACTCTTTAGCCTAAGCTACTGTCTTACCCAAGGCGAATGGTCCCCACTGTCAAACGCTCACTTTCAGCTTGATTCCAGCATTTTACATTTTTATTTCATCTCCTCTAATTGGAACTGATGGTTCAGCCATGTTTTTGAAATTTAGCGTGGTGCGATTTTTATGGGCCTCGCATTAGGGGTTTACTGAAAATAACACTGATTCTTTACTTGGTTTCTCCCTATTAAACTGCGTTGATTTGGTCAGCTGTTCCCCAATAGCACAATGCAAATGCAGGTTAACATTCTTGTCCTGCTGCCAATAAGCTAAAACCTACCTACAATCATTAAACTCTAAGAGTATCATGTAGAGGAAAGCATTAATGTACAGTGCAACCTCGTTAGAACGCATGTATCCGTGGACAAAGTTAACGCCCGCGTGATTAGTGAAACTAGAATTGTGGACGTAGCCCAGACCATCACACAAACCAACCTCCCTTCCATTGAATCCATTTGCAAGGCCAGCAGCATAATCAAAGACAGGTCGCACCTTGGCCACTCTCTCTTCTATCCCTCTCCCTCCCATCGGCAAAAGGCTAGAAGTGTGAAAACGCACACCTCCAGATTCAGAGACAGTTATTTCCCAGCTGTTATCAAGCAACCGAACCATCCTACCAAAAACTAGAATGCAGTCCTGAACTACTATCTACCCCATTGGTGACCCTCAGACTATCTTTGATCAGACTTTACTGGGTTTATCTTGCACTAAACGTTATTCACATTATTCCCTCAATCACTTATCTGGACATTGTGGATGGATCGATTGTAATCATGTATTGTCTTTCCACTGACTAGTTAGCAGGCAACAAAAGCTTTTCACTGTACCTCGGTGCACGTGACAATAAACTAAACTAAACTAAACTAAACTAAGAATCACCCAAGCCATAAACACAGCATTGGAGGAACTCAGTGGGTCAGGCAGCATCTGTGCAGGGAATGGTCACATAATGTTTCAAGTCGGGACCCTTCTTCATTCCCCAGCTGAAACATCATCTGTTCATTTCCTTCACAGATGCTGCCTGACACATTGAATACCTCCAGCACTTTGTGATATGCTCAAGATTCCAGAATCTGCAGTTACTTAAGTCTCTTGGAGTTCCCTAAGTTTAGAATTTTGCCAACATCCACCTATTTACTCGACCCAAAGCTACAATGAGAAGAACAGATGCCAACGCGGAGTTGTTTTTCCAGCATCTATAATAATAATAATAATAATCTTTATTTATCTATTGCCCACTCCATGGCACTGACACTGCCTAAGGTGACTTAGGAACCTTTAGAAAGATGGGGACGAGTTTCTTTAGTCAGAAGTTGGTAGATTATTTGCCACAGAAGGCTGTGGAGGCCTAATCAAGGAATATTTTTAAGGTGGAGATTGACAGATTCTTGATTTGTATGGGTGTCAGGGGTTACAGGGAGAAGACAGGAGCATGGGGTTGAGAGGGAAATATAGATCAGCCATGAGTGAATGGCGGAGTGGACTTGATGGGACGAATGGCCTAATTCTGCTCCCTATTACTTGTGAACATAAACTAGGAATTGTACTGTTGCCTTGTGGCAGATAGAGATCAAGGCTGCCATTCAGATCCTCTAGCCTGACCATAGGTAGATCACGGCCGACTTGACTTCCAATGGAAATCCAAGCAACATGTCCTCATAATTTCATCCTATCTCAGTAATCAATTCTATAGGTTGAGAATAACGTATTGCTATTAGTATTGCTTAATTATTCTCAGATTTAGGTTTGGATTTCAGTTTATTATTGTCAAGGTATGGTACATTGCACTAAGGTACAATAAAAAGCTTTGTGTTGCATGCTAACCAAACACATCAGATATACTATATATTCAGGGCCAGCCTTAGGAGGTGCGCGGCCCAATTGGGAACAATTTTGGTGAGCCCCAAGTTCCCAGCCAAGGTCTGTAGAATCATAGAAATATAATTAAAGTCTATAATAGACTTTATATCTCTATGGTAGAATGGAAAGTAATCAAAATGTGCGCTTAAAAAGTGCCTGCGAGTTAATAGGCCAAACAGATCTAAGTTACATTTTAATATAAAATGACATACATGTAAGCCTACAAGTAACAAACAAAATGTGTAGATCACCTCTGAAAAGTGCATAGTTACAATACCACGTTTTAGTGACTGTGAAATGAAAAATTTAATTAACTAGATCCTGGAAAACCAATAACTATTGGCGAAAAACCAGTCCAGGCATTAAATTTTGGGCTTCAGCCCCGTCCTACCCTTTGGGTTTCTACCCCATCCTAACTTAGTTGTGTGTGTGTGCGTATGTTAGTTGGCTTGTGTGGGAGGGACAGCAGGGAGGAAAGAGAGAAGAGAGTGAGGGAAGTAGAGAAAGAAGGGAGGGAGGGAAGGAGACAAAGAAGGGAGGGAGGGAAGGAGAGAAGGGAAAAGCAAGAGAGGAAGGAAGGAGAGAAGGGAGGGAAGAAGGGAAGGGAGAGATAGAAGGGGAGGAGAGAAGGGAGGGAGAGGGCCGGTGGCAGGAGCGGGTGCCGGGGTCAGGGCGGACGAGTGTGAGCTGAGGCCGAGGTTTGTAATTGTAGCTCCAACCCCCGGCCCGGCCCCCCCTGTATTGTTCACCACGTCTTCCCGGGAAGAGAGAGGGGTGGAGCCGGGGCTGTGTGCGTGAAGCACAGCGACTGGAGGGGCGGGAGCGCTGCCCCGGGACCATGAGGGAACGACCCACCTCCCCCTTCTCCATCCCCCCCTCACCCCCCTCCCCGTCTATCCCTTACTTCCCCCTCCACCCCTCTACTCTCTCTCCACCCCTCTCTCCCCCCTCCACCCGGGGTAGATCTACCCGAGCCGAGAGAAGATTACACTGGCGCGGGGGGCCCAATTGGGAGCAATTGGTCCAATCGGCTTAAGGCCGGCCCTGTATATATTAATGCAATCAAGTCAAAATCAAGGACAATAGGTGAAGCAAAGTTGAAGATACAGAGTGCAGAATATAGTTCTCATTATTGTAGCAGCAAAGTCCAATGTACCTAATGGGTTGAAGGTGAATCAGACAGTACCCTAACTTATGGAAGAACTCTTTAGAAGCCTGATAACAGAGGGGAAGAAGATGTTTCTGAGTCTGGTGGTGCATGCTTTCAAGCT
Source organism: Leucoraja erinaceus (assembly GCF_028641065.1). Taxonomy (NCBI): domain Eukaryota; kingdom Metazoa; phylum Chordata; class Chondrichthyes; order Rajiformes; family Rajidae; genus Leucoraja; species Leucoraja erinaceus. The sequence goes on along the minus strand of NC_073377.1, from coordinate 14,060,182 downwards.
TATGTACCATGTACCGAGGTATAGTGAAGAACTTTATTTTGCTTACTATACACCCAGATTATACTATACTATACTAAGTACAACAGGTAGAGCAAACAATAAAATAAACAAAATGCAAAATAATGCTGGTTTAAACCGAAGATAGACACAAAATGCTGGAGTAGCTCAGTGGGACAGGCAGCATCTCTGGAGAGAAGGAATAGGTGACGTTTCGGGTCGTGACAACTTCTTCAGAATGAAACATCATCCAGCAAGTTACTCCAGCATTTCTGTCTACCTTCGGTTTAAAGCAGAATCTGCAGTTCCTTGCCCCCCATCATCTCTATCCACACATCACGCTGTCTCAGGAAAGCCAGTGACCATTTACAATCCGGTCATTCCCTCTTCTGCCCTCTCCAGTTCAGCAGAAGGTGCAAAAGCTTAAAAGCAGGTACCACAATGGGCCAGTCCCACTTATGCGACTCTATAGGCGACTGCTAGGGACTAGTTTTAATGGAATTCACCTACGACACCTGGCGACAACCTACGACAGCAGAAATTGTCGCCAGGTGTCGCCAAAAATGTTTCAACATTTTGAAAATTTTGCGGCAGTCGCCTGTAGTCGCTAAAAATATTTCCTGCTGATATCGTTAATGATTGGTCATCTCATAAGATAAGGGTGTAGTCCAAATCTCCCAATTTACTTCATTGGGACCTTGCACTTTGGTTTCATCTCCACTTTCTCTTTAACTGGAATGCTGTAACATTGTATTCCGTACATGGGCGGCTATTTCTTTGCACTGCTACTTCATATGGCTTGATTGTACTCTTGTATAATATGATTTGACTAGATAGCATCTGAGTTTGGTGTTTCACTCTATCTTGGTACACATGACAATAATGATCCAATACCAATATGTATTTTGATTTGCAAACCACAGTACTAAACTCTTTTAAAAAACGGGATGATGGTGAAATTTCCCGTTCTGGAAAACCCATTGCTGACCGGGACCCAGTCAAAGTTTAGTTTAGTTTAGAGAGACAGCATGGAGACAGATTCTTTGAACCCGGGTCTCTGGCACTGTAAGCAGCAACTCTACCGCTGTGCCACCGTGCCTCCCTCAAGGTTGCTTGAGCAACAGGGGCCAGCCTGGGACTGAGCACCATGGACTGACCAAAACTTTGTACCAATTATTAACCTGGGCCTGGACACCAGGGACCAGCTTTGCCGCGAACAAGAGTCAAGAGACAAAGTGTTTCATTGTTATGGCCATAGTTCAAGTTCAAGTGAGTTTATTGTCATGTGTCCCTGTATAGGACAATGAAATTCTTGCTTTGCTTCAGCACACAGAACATAGTAGGCATTTACTACAAAACAAATCAGTGTGTCCATATACCATTATATACGTAAATACACACATGAATAAATAAACTGATAAAGTGCAAATAACAGATAATGGGTTATTATTAATCAGAGTTTTGGCCGAGCCAGGTTTAATAGCCTGATGGCTGTGGGGAAGTAGCTATTCCTGAACCTGGTTGTTGCAGTCTTCAGGCTCCTGTACCTTCTACCTGAAGGTAGCAGGGAGATGAGTGTGTGGCCAGGATGGTGTGGGTCTTTCATGATAATGCCAGCCTTTTTGAGGCAGCGACTGTGATAAATCCCCTCAATGGAAGGAAGGTCAGAGCCGATGATGGACTGGGCAGTGTTCACTACTTTTTGCAGTCTTTTCCTCTCAAGGACCCTCAAGTTGCCGAACCAAGCCATGATGCAACCGGTCAGCATGCTCTCTACTGTGCACCTGATGATGTTAGAGAGAGTCCTCCTTGACAAACCTAGTCATAGAGCAATTGAGTGTGGAAACAGGCCCTTCGGCCCAACTTGCCCATACCGACTAACATGTCACATCTACATTAGTCCTACCTGCCTGAGTTTGGCCCATATCCCTCTAAACCTATCCTATCTATGTACCTGTCTAAATGTTTCTTAAATGTTGCAATACCCGCCTCAACTACCTCCTCTGGCATCTCCTTCCATATTCCCGTCACCCTTTGTGTAAAAACCTTACCCCTCAGGTTCCTATTAAATCTTTGAACCACTGCCTTCTGGTTCTCGATTCCCTTACTCTGGGCAAGAAACTCAGTGCGTCTAGCCAAATCTATTTCTCTCATGATTTTGTACCGACAACAGAACAATGAAATTCTTACTGCAGCATCTTAACAGGCCTGTGATACAATACATACAGATAACATATAGTATACACAAAAATCAATAAATTAATAATGACGTTACAAATACAAAAAATCAGTAGTGTTTAGTGCCTCCATTAGCAGTCCATAAAATGTCATTGTTAAGATTGAAGTTGTGTAGTGTTCAAGGGCCTGATGGTTGTTGAGAAGAACCTTTTTTTGAACCTGGTACTCATGGGTTTCAGGCTCGTTGACCTTCCTCCTGTTGGTAGGAGTGAAATGAGAGTTCAGTTTAGTTTATTGTCTCATGTACCAAGTACAGTCAAAAACTTGTTGCGTGCTAGTCAGCAGTTAGCAGAAAGACAATCCAACCATTCACAGTGTACAGATATATGATAGAGGGACTAACGTTTAGTGCAAGGTAAAGCCAGTCGAGACCGATCAAAGATGGTCCGAAGGTCTCCTAATGAGGTGGATAGTGGTTCAGGACAGCTCTCTAGTTGTGGTAGGATGGTTCAGTGGCCTGATAACAGCTGGGAGGAAGCTGTCCCTGAACCTGGTGTGCAGGGGGGGGGGGGGGGGGGGGGGGGGTGTGGCCAAGGTGGTGGTAGGTCTTTGATAATTTCATATTGCCAGTAACTGCAACTTCAGAGGGCTGTATGCCACTGTTTGGAGCACGATGGGTTGTAAAGTTCTTTGAATCACCAATCCGCCCCTGGGATCTCTTCCAGTTTATATTCTCACTGTGGACAGGCATATGGATGTATCCTTGCAGGATTCCCAGCTAGAGCCGATGCTGCAAAATACAGTGATTATTTAGAGTGGGCAGGGAGGAAATATGTCCAGCTTCCTGACGTAGGAAAGTGGGAAAAGTTTTCCTCTGAGACAGTAACGTGAATGAGTAGCTCTTTAAAGAAAAACATTTCATGTTTAAGTTTTTTTTTCTGAGTATCCTGGACTGCTGCCTTTAGAGTTTAATGGTCAATGTTCAGGAAGTGGTAACTGGAAGATCCAATATTATATTTCCTTTTTCCTCTTTTACTTATTTGAAATTATTTTATACACAGTGACGAGAGACTGTTTGGGGCATCGTGATTGTGCAATTCCCGGGAACTATTCTGGGGGCATAGAGTCATACAGGTGGAAGCAGGACTTTCGGCCCAACTTGCCCACATCAACCGACCAACATGTCCGATCTACACTAGCCCACCTGCCCGTGTTTGGCCCTTGCCCCTCTTAACCTGTCCTATCAAGGGCTGCAACCTCTTAGTCCAGCACGCTTCTTTGTCACTTCCTGGAAATGTTCCTTCACTAGATAGCACTCCTACACTTTCTTAAAGTTGCTGCCTTACAATGGCAGAGACCATGGCAGGTCCGATCACTTGTGTAAGTGGGCCTTGCGTAAGTGGTTTGGCCCAGACTTAAACTAAACAATGGGGGAGACTTGCTTCATTATGAAAATATCAGCAATGGGGTGCATTGTGCTCACTGATGCCCCCATGTGTTTGGTGCAGCCTGTCACTTGCCTTGGTGGTGGATGGACCCCACTGACCCATGGCCAGGGTCCCCTCAACACACAGCATGCGACGCCATATCCATCATTGGAGCCCGTTCTAAACATTCAACCAACACTCAAGTGCACTGTTCAATGTTGGTCCCACTGAGCGTTGCAGCTTCCATTGAGAATCATTGATCTGAGTGCTCTGACCAGTCCAGTGCATGCTTCCCGAGTGGTTGCTTTCTGCGAGTAATCCCTCAAAAGGCCTGAATTCAAGCTGTAATAATGAGTTTTATGTGTAAAATGAAAAGCACAAAGCGCCGGAGTAACTCCGTGGGTTTGGCAGCATCTCTGGAGGATCTGGATCGGTGACATTTTGGGTCAGGACACTTAGAGTCATAGAGTGATACAGTGTGAAAACGGGACATTCGGCCCAAATTGCCCACACCTAACAACATGTCATATCTACACTTGTCCCACCTTCCTGCATTTGGCCCGTATCCCTCTAAACCTATTTTATCTATGTACCCATCCAAATGTTTTCTTAAATGTTGTAATAGTACCTGTCAAAACTATCTCCTCTGGCAGCTTGACCCTTTTAACTAAAGGGCGGTAACCAAAATCTACCACCCTTTGTGTAATATAGTTGCCCCTCGGGTTCCTATTAAATCTATCCTCCTCACCTTTCCCCCCTCACTAAAGAACTTTTGTCCTCTGGTTCTTGAATTGTAATGGGGTTGATGAGGGGAAGGAATGAGAAAGTCAGTATAAGTTCTAAGAGCAGAATTAGGCCATTCAGTCCATCAGGTCTACTCTGCCATTCAATCATGGCTGATCTATCTTTCCCTCTCAACCCCATTCTCATGCCTTCTCCCCATAACCCCTGATACCCATACTGATCACAAATCTATCTATCTCTGCCTTAAAATTTTCCACAGACTTGGCCTCCACAGCCAAGTTGTAAAGTCAGTTGTGTAAAGGGCATAAAATATGCTCATTTATTATTATGTAAGAAGATGAATCACCTATTAGGCCTGGGGTCTCTACCAAGTAAAGCTTAATCTAGATGCAACTGTGGGCAACTTTGAAATTCTCCAGCCTTCTCCCGATAACCCCTGACACCCATACTAATCAAAAATCTGTCAATCTCCACTTTTTAAAAAATCCAGCTATTTTGCCTCCACAGCCATCCGTGGCAATGTTTTCCACAGATTCACCACCCTCTAACTAGATATATTCCTCCTCATATCCTTCCTATGGAACCAATCTCACAGCACGCCCAACCTCTAAGCTGCCCTCCTTCCCTCTCAGCACGAGGGACATAAACCACTCTCTTTCACACAAGCAGGCAAGAAGGCGTTCGTGAAGCGTGTGTGTTGACAGGGTTCCCTGTCCCTCAACTACTGCTGCCTTCTGGCCTTGATCTTGATAGCGAATTCCATGAAGCCCAGATAACTCACCAAGCCAAAATTACACTCCAAACTCTGCTGCACTAACTGACTGAGTGACTTGTTCACATATTGAAATTGGCAGCCAACTTCATCCCAAGGGGATTGCTCAAACCACAGCTATCGTGCTGAAGTTAAATAGGGAATTCTACAGAATGGAGCCGACTTCCTGGGGCACTGTCGATCTCTATCTTTTCAATCCCTTCTTCCCAACCCCCAATCCATTCCCAAACTAAATCAAGATTTTACGGAATAAAACACAGCCATTTATTTCTGATTAATCTGGATGGTTTATAATTAGCAGCAGATCCCTGTGTCTTGTTCAATTCCTTCTTCAGAATGTTATTCCTTCTGCGTTATGGTTTTTAAATCCATCCAAAAAAAAAATCCAGATTGGATAGATTGATTCATTGAAAAATGCAGCGTTGAAACAGGCCCTTCAGCCCATCGAGTTTGTGCCAACCATTGATCACCAATTCATATTAGTTTAATGTTAACCCACAAAGTAGGGGCAATTTTCTAGAGGCCAATTAAGCTAAAAACTTACACATCTTTGGGATCATAGGGAGAATATGCAAACGTCACACACAATATATTTCTGTATTTCTTCTTTTTTTGTAGTGCCTGGGATTAAACATAATATTGGCATGTAGAAACAAAGAACTGCAGATGCTGGCAAATACACAAAAGGACACAATGTGCTGCAGTGACTCAGCAGGACAGGCAGCATCTCTGGAGAACATGGTTGGCGATGTTTCGGCATGTCAGAAGCAGACACAGAGAACATAGAAGAGTACAGCACAGTAATGTTCAAGAAGGAACTGCAGATGCTGGAAAATCGAAGGTACACAAAAATGCTGGAGAAACTCAGCGGGTGCAGCAGCATCATAGATGCTGCTGCACCCGCTGATTTTCTCCAGCATTTTTGTGTGCCTACAGCACATTAATGTTGTGCCTCATCTGCCTGTGCATGACCCATAACCCTCTATTCCCTGCACTTCCATGTGCATATCTAAAAGCCTCTTAAATGCCACTATCGTATCTGCCTCCACCACCACTCCTGACAATGCGTTCCTGGCCCCCACTACTCTCTGCACAAAAAACTTGCCTAGCTGTGTCCTCTAATGTTAGACATTTGCACCCTGGAAAAAAAATGATTCTGACTGTCTGCCTTATCTGTACCTCTCATAATTTTATTTATTTCTATCAAGTCTCTCCTCAACCTCTGACGTTCCAGAGAAATCCATTTACTCACTCTCCATATAGATGAAACTCCCCAATCCAAGCAGCATTGAACAGCACGGTGGTGCAGCGGTGGAGTTGCTGCCTTACAGCGCTTCTAGCGCCATGACCCGGGATCGATCCAGACTACGGGTGCTGTCTGTACGGAGTTCGTACGTTCTCCCCGTGACCGGCGTGGGTTTTCGCCGAGATCATCGGTTTCCTCCCACACTCCAAAGACGTACAGGTATGTGAAGAGGATGTTAGGAGGTTGCAGGGTGACCTGGACAGTTTGAGTGAGTGGGCAGAAGCGTGGCAGATGCAGTATAATTTAGATAAATGTGAGGTTATCCACTTTGGCGGCGAAAACAAGGGGGCAGATTATTATCTCAATGGGTTAGGTTAGGTAAGGGAGCAACTAAGTTACAGAGAAAGGTTGAACAAGTTAGGGCTTTATTCTTTGGAGCGTAGAAGGTTAAGGGGGGACTTGATAGAGGTTTTTAAAATGATGAGAGGGATAGACAGAGTTGACGTGGAAAAGCTTTTCCCACTGAGAGTAGGGAAGATTCAAACAAAGGGGCATGACATGAGAATTAAGGGACTGAAGTTTAGGGGTAACATGAGGGGGAACTTCTTTACTCAGAGAGTGGTAGCTATGTGGAATGAGCTTCCAGTGAAGGTGGTGGAGGCAGGTTCGTTTTTATCATTTAAAAATAAATTGGATAGTTATATGGATGGGAAGGGAATGGAGGATTATGGTCTGAGCGCAGGTATATGGGACTAGGGGAGATTATGTGTTCGGCACGGACTAGAAGGGTCGAGATGGCCTGTTTTCCGTGCTGTAATTGTTATATGGTTATATGGTTATAGAGGTACAGCGAGACCTGGGCGTCCTTGTATACTAGTCACTGAAAGTAGTCACTAGTACACCTGGCGTGCAGGTACAGCAGGCAGTGAAGAAAGCTAATGGAATGTTAGCCTTCATAACAATAAGATTTCAGTATAGAAGTAAAGAGGGTCTTCTGCAGTTGTACAGGGCTCTGGTAAGATCGCATCTGGAGTATTGTGTACAGTTTTGGTCTCCTAATTTGAGGAAGGACATCCTTGTGATTGAGGCAGTGCAGCATAGGTTCACGAGATTGATCCCTGGGATGGCGGGACTGTCATATGAGGAAAGATTGAAAAGACTAGGCTTGTATTCACTGGAGTTTAGAAGGATGAGAGGGGATCTTATAGGAACATCTAAAATTATAAAAGGACTGGACAAGCTAGATGCAGGAAAAATGTTCCTCATGTTGGGCGAGTCCAGAATCAGGGGCCACAGTCTTAGAATAAGAGGCCATTTAAGACTGAGGTGAGAAAAAACGTTTTCACCCAGAGAGTTGTGAATTTTTGGAATTCCCTGCCACAGAGGGCAGTGGAGGCCAAATCATTGAATGGATTTAAGAGAGAGTTAGATGGAACCCTAGGGGCTAGTGGAATCAAGCGATATGGGGAGAAGGCAGGCATGGGTTATTGATTGGGGACAATCAGCCATGATCACAATGAATGGTGATGCTGGCTTGAAGGGCCAAATGGCCTCCTCCTGCACCTATTTGTTCTATGTAGGCTCATTGGCATGGTAAATGTAAAAAAATGTCCCTAGTGTGTGTAGGATAGTGGAGCTGCATGAAAATTGCTTACTGTTAAAACACAAAGTACTTGAGTAATAACACCCGGATATACGCCCAGCCTAGAAAATAAAGCTTAATGGTAAAGTAGAATCTAAACTACCTATATACGCTTAGAGCATGCTATAAAACAATAACTAACTTCATATTCACTAATAAGCTATCCACATGTTGACAAACATGCAAGCTAAATGATTAACCAATAAATATTATGTATGCAGATGATCTTGTGGTCTTTAGTCCATCTAGCGCTGGTCTCCAGCAGCCCCTTACTATATGTTCTGTGTATGGTGTGGATCATGATATCAAATATAATATTGGCAAGAGTGCTGTTATGATCTGTAGAACCAAAGAGAATAAATGTCTAAAATGTCCTAATTTTTAATTGTCTGACAATAATCTTAGTGTCTGTAATAAGATAAAATATCTTGGACATTTTATTACAGAACAAATGACAGATGATGAGGATATTTATAGGCAACGACGTATGGACTAATAGGACTAATGCACGTAAAGCTGCTGGCCCTGACGGCATCCCCGGGCACGTGCTCAGGGCCTGTGCTGCGCAGCTGACAGATGTCTGGACTGACATCTTCAACCTGTCACTTGCCCAAGCAGTTGTCCCCACTTGCCTTAAAACCACCTCCATCGTGCCAGTGCTAAAACACTCCACTGCGGCAAGTCTCAACGACTTCCGCCCAGTTGCACTTACCCCCCATCATCACCAAGTGCTTCGAGAGGCTGGTCCTGGCACACCTCAAAAGCTGCGTACCCCCCACACTGGATCCCTATCAGTTTGCCTACCACAAGAACAGGAGTACGGAGGATGCCATCTCAACGGCACTTCACTCCGCCCTCTCCCACCTCGACAACAGAGACACTTACGTAAGAATGCTGTTCATCGATTACAGCTCAGCATTCAACACCATTATAACATCAAAACTGATCACCAAACTCGGTAACCTGGGCATCGACCCCTCCCTCTGCAACTGGATACTGGACTTTCTAACCAACAGACCCCAGTCTGTGAGGTTAGACAAGCACACCTCTTCAACCCTCACCCTGAACACCGGCGTTCCACAGGGCTGTGTGCTGAGCCCCCTCCTCTACTCCCTCTTCACCCATGACTGCACACCTGTACATGGTACTAACACCATCATCAAGTATGCAGATGATACAACGGTGATTGGCCTCATCAGCAACAATGATGAGCTGGCCTACAGGGAGGAGGTCCAGCACTTAGCAGCATGGTGCGCTGACAACAACCTGGCCCTTAACTCCAAGAAGACCAAGGAGCTCATTGTAGACTTCAGGAAGTCCAGAGGCGGCACGCACACCCGCATCCACATTAACGGGACGGAGGTGGAACGTGTTTCTAGCTTCAGGTTCCTGGGAGTCAACATCTCCGATGACCTCTCTTGGACCCACAATACCTCTACTCTGATCAAGTAGGCTCATCAGCGTCTCTTCTTCCTGAGGAGACTGAAGAAGGTCCATCTGTCTCCTCAGATCCTGGTGAACTTCTACCGCTGCACCATCGAGAGCATCCTTACCAACTGCATCACAGTATGGTATGGCAACTGCTCTGTCTCCGACCGGAAGGCATTGCAGAGGGTGGTGAAAATTGCCCAACGCATCACCGGTTCCTCGCTCCCCTCCATTGAGTCTGTCCAAAGCAAGCGCTGTCAGCGGAGGGCGCTCAGCATCGCCAAGGACTGCTCTCACCCCAACCATGGACTGTTTAACCTCCTACCATCCGGGAGGCGCTACAGGTCTCTCCGTTGCTGAACCAGCAGGTCGAGGAACAGCTTCTTTCCGGCGGCTGTCACTCTACTCAACAACGTACCTCGGTGACTGCCAATCACCAACCCCCCCGGACACTTATTATTATTTATTCAAATCGTTTGCTATGTCGCTCTTCCAGGGAGATGCTAAATGCATTTCGTTGTCTCTGTACTGTACACTGACAATGACAATTAAAATTGAATCTGAATCTGAATCTGAATCTGTATGCTGTATGTACAGGCGAATATTCTCTCACGTAAGTTGGTGCATGTACAGATGTGGTGAAGATGTATGTTTAGAGTATACTGCACACCACTCTATACTGCACACCTGTGGTCGAACTATGGAAAGGCAAGTTTACAGAGACTAAAGCTGGCATATAATGATGCCATGAAAACACTGCTGAGGAAACCTAGATGGTGTAGTTCTAGTAACATGTTTGTGGCTGCAGGAGTCAGTACTTTAGAAGCTATCCAAAGAAATCATATGTATAAATTCATTTGCAGGATTATTGACTCTGAAAATGTAATTATCATGGCCTTGTCAAACATAAGGTTTAACACTACACAGTATGAATCCCAGTTGTGGAGACACTGGTATCAATGTCTCGTTGTTGGACACAGATCTTTCCTTTTATTAGGGATTTTAAATCATGTATTGTTTTTTTGTATATAATTTATGATGCTCTTATATATAATTTACTAAGCTTTTAAATGTATTTTATGGTGTTTTTATATGCAATTTATTTTATGTAATTTTGTCCTTGAGTCTAAAATAAAGTTGAATAAAAACTCAATCCCAGTGCCACATGAGAATCTAAAATGTTTTTCACAGTTAAACTATGGGACAACATAAATGACGCATGTCGATACATGCATTTATGTTTTTCTTATTGTCACGTGTACTGAGGTACAGTGAAAAGCTTTTGTTGCGTGCTAACCAGTCAGCGGAAAGACAATACATGATACAGTTGAGCCATTTACCATGTATAGATACTGGAATGTGTAGATGATAAGGGAATAAGGTTTAGTGCAATGTAAAGCCAGCAAAGTCCGATCAATGAAAGTCTGAGGGTCACCAATGAGGTAGATAGTAGTTCAGCTCTCTTGATGATTCAGTTGCCTGATAACAGCTGGGAAGAAAATGTCCCTGAATCTGGAGGTGTGTGTTTTCACACTTCTATACCTTTTGCCTGATGGAAGAGGGGAGAAGAAGGAATGGCCAGGGTGTGACTCGTCCTTGATTCCTTGATTATGCTGCTGGCCTTGCTGAGGCAGCATGAGGTATAAATGAAGTCATCTCCTCCAACCTCATCTATTGCATCCGCTGCTCTAGATGTCAGCTGACCTACATAGGTGAGACCAAGCGGAGGCTGGGCGATCGTTTCACCGAACACCTCCGCTCGGTCCGCATTAACCAACCTGACCTCCCGGTGGCTCAGCACTTCAACTCCCCCTCCCATTCCGTATCCGACCTCTCTGTCCTGGGTCTCCTCCATGGCCAGAGCGAGCAACACCGGAAATTGGAGGAACAGCACCTCCACCCTTGGGGAGTCTGCATCCTGGGGGCATGAACATTGAATTCTCCCAATTTTGTTAGCCCTCGCTGTCTCCTTCCCTTCCTATCTTTCCCTCAGCCCTCGGGCTTTTCCTTTTTCCTTTCTTCTTCCCGCCCCACCCCCCATCAGTCTGAAGAAGGGCTTCAGCCCGAAACGTTGCCTTTTTCCTTCGCTCCATAGATGCTGCTGCACCCGCTGAGTTTCTCCAGCTTTTTTGTGTACCACCAATAGAAGGGGGGTTGGTTTGTGTGATGATCTGGGCTGTGGTTTCCTCCCACATCCCAAAGACATGTGGCTTGGTAGGCTAACTGGCCACTATAAATTGCTCCATGGCGTTGTGGTGGAATCTGGAGGGAGTTAGGGGAAGGTAGGGGAAGAGTTTTAAAAGTGGCCAGAAATATAGGATTAATGTGAACGGGTGGTTGATGTCAGTATGGACTCAACGGGCCGAAGGGCCTGTGTCTGTGCGCTGTCACTCTGTGAGTCTGCGGCACATTTCTCTGGCTTACGGCAATCTGTTCCGAATCAACAAATATCCCTGCCTCTCCCCCACAATATGTTTGTAATCATCCCTGCTTCGTTCCCGTAGGATTCCCTGGCCGCTATCATATCTCTAGCTTTTGGCAAACTTGTTGGTGAGTCCTACTTCCATATGTCAGCTTATATTCAGGTTCCTAGAGTTGGCTCAGTAGCAATTGCTCTGCTAATTTTAAATTTAATTCTCTCCGCAAGCAGCCAAGTACCTCAAGATTATACCTCACTGACGTTATTGCAAACTTCCATTATCCTGTGGTCAATGGGACAAGGGTTGCAGCCATAAATTGAGGGGAACTCGATTGCCAATTTGAGTCCATGCATTTTTCTTTTTGGCTCAGCTACGATAAGATGGAGACAATATTACACAGTGAGGCATTGTCCTCTCACCAATCTCAGGAAAACCCAACAATGAGACCAGCAGAAGAGTGAACACACAGCAAAGTATTTAAACTGCTGGGCATTTGGGAAAAACTGTACTTCCAGATTTCCCAACTTCATAAGTTCACAAGTTCAAACATTCGAGGAGCAGAATTAGGCCAATTTCCCATCAAGTCTACTCTGCCATTCAATCATGGCTGATCTATCTTTCCTCTCAACCACATTCTCCTGCCTTCATCCCATAACCCCTGACACATTCGAAGTAACACAGGCATCGCCCATCCCCACTTCCACCTCAAATATTATCTCACCCCCGGTGACCAAAGAGGAAGATGGCTGAACTTTACTGCCTTCCCTACAGTGGGAAATGTTGATTCTGCTGTGTGGGGATGTTCATGTTAAACTCTATCGTGTATTATGTTCTTTTTATTCATATAGCTGTATGGTAATTCAAATCTCACTGTACCAATTGGCGCATGTGACAATAAATGTAACTTGAACTTGAACTTGAACCCAGCCTGTTTAGCAAAACCTTCTTGCAGCTTTATAGGATTATTTGGTTAGGCTGCTTTGGGGGACAGTGTGCAGATCAGGTCGCCCCTTTACAGGAAGGATGTGGCGGCTTTCGAGAGGGTGCAGAAAAGGTTTACCACAATGATGCCTAGATTAGTGGCCATTAGGTACAAGGAGAAGTCGCGCACACATGGAATGTTTTCTCTGGAACGTCGGAAGTTGTGAGAAGACCTATTGCAACTACATTAAATCATGAGAGGCATAGATAGGGTGGAGTCAAAACTTTTATCTCAGGGTGGAAAGGTCATAGAATAGAGGGCATAGTTTTAAGGTGAAAGGGGCAAAGTTTAAAGGAAATTTGCAGAGCAATTTTTTTACACAGGGAGTAGTAATATGCCTGGAATGCACATTGGGAGGGCTTTAAGAGGCTTTTAGATAGGCACATGGATATTCAGGAAATGGGGGGGATATGGATCAGGCAGTGGAGACTAGTTTACCTTGGCTTCATGTTCAGCATGGACATTGCGGAGGCCATATAGGGTTGCCAACTGTCCTGTATTAGCTGGGACATCCCGTATATTGAGCTAAATTGGTTTGTCCGCCCTTGCCCCATATTTGACTGTTATTACTCAGGTCGAGGGGACCTCGGTTCATGAGTTGGATGGGGTGCTGGGCCAAAACTCCTCAGCTGGCCCGCCGGCTGGGCTTTGTGTGCAGTCAAGCACCCGGGCCAACTCACCATTCACCCAGCCACGGCCGAGTTGGTCAATGAATTGACGTTGGGAATTTGTCCCATATTTTGACTGTTTGTCCCTTATTTGGGAGTGAGAAAGTTGGCAACCTTAATGCCAACCCATAGGACCTGTTCCTGTGGCGCACTGTTCTATGCTCCAATGCAACTGAGGATTACTTTAAACAAGAACAGATGCATTGGAATTAATCAGCACGTCAGGTGTCTGTGGAGAGAACAAATAACAGTAGGGATTTCAGCTTCATCATGAGTGCCCACTTACAGCGTCATTGAATCGCGGATTTGTGATGGAGAATGAGGCCATTCAGCCCATTGTGTTCATGCCTGCTGTCCAGCTTAACCATGGCTACAGTCTCAGGCCTTGGTTTACATCTTCTGGTTGCATCTCATCACCGAGGTGCTTTTTTTAGTTGATGGGAAATATTTCCTCCATCCCAACACTGGTGGTGAGTTCTGGACTCTCACCACCTGTGAGATGAAAATGTTTAAAGTGTTAAATCGGGATGAAAGAACCAGTGAGAGCAGTGGGGTGGGTGGATGTGGGGGGGGGTCTGTGCTGAGCTGGGGAATTGCACCCTTAAAACCAGAATTGGAATCTCAGTAATATACCAGTGACAATTTGGTTTGTTAAAATTGAAGCAGGGGTGAAAATGGGTGGCACTTGTAGTGAGAGAAAGTTGGGTATTTTGCATGAAGTATTTTAAAGGGAAGTTTCTGCATAATGTGGGAAAAGCAGTAGCCAATTTACACCCAGCCAGCTCCCACAAAACCTTTAACCTTTAATCAATGGATATTTTCACAGCAAAGATAGATAGATAGATTCTTGATTAGTTCGGTGTCAGGGGTTATGGGGAGAAGGCAGGAGAATGGGGTTGGAAGGGAGAGATAGATCAGCCATGATTGAGTGGTGGAGTGGACGATGGGATAAATGGCCTGATACTGCTCCTATCTTTTATGAACTTAACAACATGAACATTTTCTCCAACATTGAACTTCTATTGACCCTCTAAACCCAGCATATATATATCAATTTTACACCTTGCCTCTTCAGATTCCACCTACTGCAGATAGATAAAGTTTGTCATGAACCTCAATGATAGAAAGTAATTTGCACAGAAAGTTTATGTGATCCTATAAAAGCCTTTTTTTTAATTTCTGAAAATAAATCAGTTTGATCTGTGCACTTGAAGGCTGGTATTCCTCCATCAGGTATGTCAGTCAACAAGAAACAGGCAAGATCAAAATACATTGACTATATCAGCAGGCGCGTGCAAACTTACTGACTGCTGAACAATGCTGCCAGAAAATCTCACCGCTTCACACAAAAAAACGACATGCTTTTAGAAAGAAATTCTTAAATAGCAAGCTTAATATTTCATGGCTTCATCCACCAATGGCCATTTTGTTTTTGAAGTATGGAAAGGATTCCTGCATAACATATCAATTGAAATTTCAATGCAATATTGGGGCCCAAATTTCCAAGTGACCACACTATTTTTGTTTTTATATAATTTAAAAGATATTTCCATAATTCAGTTTAAAAAGATGTACAAAAACACTTTTTAAAAGGATATTGGGATGAGGTTAGGTGATTGTGAGTGGGATATTTGTTGTACTGATTGTATTGGGAAGGGTGATTATAGGGTGATGGGTTGTATATATGACTAAGATACTGTACAGTATATGAGGGGATTTTCTTTTCTTTTTTTTCTTTTTTTCTCTCTTTTTCTGTATGGCTTTGTAAATATTTGATTAGTGTGTAAATGTAAATAATTTGGTGTGCACATAGCTGCTGATGTACATATGGTGTACATATACAGGCTGCTAAATTTGTATAAGATAATTACAAGCAGTTGAATAAGGGTGGGAATTAATAAGCTTTGGCTTCTTCCTGCTCCTTTTCGGACACATACGATTTCATTTATTTATAGATATTGTTTATGACACTTTATAAATATTCTTGTTTTGTTTTTTGTATGCTGTCTCACACTTGCTTTTTATTATTTTATTCTGTTCGAAATAAATAATTAAATAAATAAATAAATAAAAAGATAGATAGAAACATAGAAACATAGAAACATAGAAATTAGGTGCAGGAGTAGGCCATTCGGCCCTTCGAGCCTGCACCGCCATTCAATATGATCATGGCTGATTATCCAACTCAGTATCCCGTACCTGCCTTCTCTCCATACCCCCTGATCCCCTTAGCCACAAGGGCCACATCTAACTCCCTCTTAAATATAGCCAATGAACTGACCTCAACTACCCTCTGTGGCAGAGAGTTCCAGAGATTCACCACTCTCTGTGTGAAAAACGTTCTTCTCATCTCGGCTTTAAGGGATTTCCCCCTTATCCTTAAGCTGTGACCCCTTGATAAATACATTATCTTGCCAGTTCCTCCCCATATCCTTCCCTGCAATGGAGAAGCAAGGATCTACGTCAAAGTTGTTAGGGTTTACATGGAGGCGCAGTTTAACATACTTGGGCATGGGTTTAACATGCTTCAGACTTGTGGTCAAGGAAAGAGCGTTCACGTCACGACCCTGGTTTACATCAATATTTCCACCACCACGCACAAGAAGCACAAGAAGCGCAAGACAGACACCATTGTATGCAGATGACGAGAAGCGTGTTCACCTCTGGCTGAACAACTTCTAATCTTGTGTGTGGACTCGATAAGAAGAAGAAGACTTCACAGTTGTTAGGTTAGAGTTGCATGGAAACAGGCCCATCGGCCCAATGAGTCCACTCCAACCTTTGAACAATAGTTCATACTCAAGATAGACACAAAATGCTGGAGTAACTCAGCGGGACAAACAGCATCTCTGGAGGGAAAGTTTCGGGTCGACACCCTAGTTTATACTCGTTGTGTTATTCCAATTTCTCAGATGCTCCATTAAAACCAGTGACAATTTACAGAGACTGATCAGTCTACAAAACCGCACATCTTTAGACTTTGGAGGAAACAGCACCTGGAGGAAACACAGGGGGAACAACAGAAGATAGCCAAAAAGGCTATATGGGGAGAAAAGATGAGGTATGAAGGTAAGCTAGCCAAGAATATAAACGGGGATAGTAAAAGTTTCTTTAGGTATGTGAAGAGGAAAAGACAAATGTGGGTCCCTTGAAGACAGAAACAGGTGAATTTATTATGGGGAACAAGGAAATGGCAGACAAGTTGAACAGGTACTTTGGCTCTGTCTTCACTAAGGAGGACACAAACGATCTCCCATAAGTACTAGAGATCAGAGGATCTAGGGTGACGGAGGAACTGAAGGAAATTCACATTAGTCAGGAAATGGTGTTGGGTAGACTGATGGGACTGAAGGCTGATAAATCCCCAGGGCCTGATGGTCTGCATCCCAGGGTACTCAAGGAGGTGGCTCTAGAAATCGTGGATGCATTGGTGATCATTTTCCAATGTTCTATAGACACTGGATCAGTTCCTGTGGATTGAAGGGTAGCTAATGTTATCCCACTTTTTAAGAAAGGCAGGGAGACAGAAAGCAGGGAATTATAGACCAGTTAGCCTGACATCAGTGGTGGGGAGGATACTGGAGTTGATTATCAAAGATGTAATAGCAGTGCATATGGATAGCAGTAACAGGATTGGTCCAGGTCGGCATAATTTACGAAGGGGAAATCGTGCTTGACTAATCTTCCTGAATGTTTTGAGGATGTAGCAAATAAAATGGACAAGGGAGAGCAAGTGGATGTAGTGTACCTGGACTTTCAGAGAATCTTTGATAAGATCCCACACAGGAGATTAGTGGGCAAAATAAGAGCACATGGTATTGGGGGTAGGTTATTTGCATGGATAGAAAATTGGTTGGCAGACAGAAAACAAAGAGTAGGAATTAGCGGGTCCCTTTCAGAATGGCAGATAGTGACTAGTGGGGTGCGGCTAGGATCGGTGCTGGGACCGTAGATATTTACAATATACATCAATGATTTAGATTAAGGAATTAAAAGCAACATTAGCAAATTTGCAGATGACATAAAGCTGGGTCGTAGGGTGAACTGTGAAGAAGATGCCAGGAAGAGGCAGGGTAACTTGGACAGGTTGCGTGAGTGGGCAGATGCATGGCAGATGCAGTATAATGTGGATAAATGTGAGGTTATCCACTTTGGTGACAAGATCAAGAAGGCAGATTATTATCTGAATTGTTTCAGATTAGGAAAAGGGGAAGTGCAACAAGACCTGGGTGTCCTTGTACATCAGTCAATGAAAGTAAGCATGCAGGTACAGCAGGCAGTGAAGAAAGCTAATGGCATGTTGCTGGCCTTCATAATAAGTTGAGTATAGGAGCAAGTGGTCCTTCTGCAGTTGTACAGTGCCCTAGTGAGAACACACCTGGAGTATTGTGTGCAGTTTTAATCCCCTAATTTGAGGAAGGACATTCTTGCTATTGAGGGAGTGCAGCGTAGGTTCACAATGTTAATTCCCGGGATGGCAGGACTGTTATATGATGAAAGAATTGAATGACTAGGCTTGTATTCATTGGAATTTAGGATGAGAGGGTCTCTTATAGAAACATATAAAATTATTAAGGGATTGCACAAGCTAGATACAGGAAACATGTTACCGATGTTGGGTGAGTCCAGAACCAGAGGCCACAGTTTAAGAATAAGGGGTAGGCCATTTAGGACTGAGATGAGGAAACACTTTTTCACACAGAGAGTTGTGAATTTGTGGAATTCTCTAGCTCAGAAGGCAGTGGAGGTCGATTCACTGGATGCTTTCATAAAAGAGTTAGACAGAGCTCTTAGGGCTAGCGGAATCAAGGGGTATGGGGAGAAGGCAGGAACGGGATACTGATTGTGGATGATCAGCCATGGTCACATTGAATGCCGGTGCTAGCTCGATGGGCAGAATGGCCTACTCTTGCACCTATTTTTTATGTTTCTATGTTCATGGAACCTCAGCATTGCATTAGCAGGACAGGCTACATCTCTGGAGAGAAGGAATGGGTGACCTTTCGGGTTGAGACCATTCTTTAGACTTTGAAGAAGGGTCTCGACTCGAAAACCATTCCTTCTCTCCAGAGATGCTGCCTGTCCCGCTGAGTTACTCCAGCATTTTGTGTCTATCTTTGGTATTAACTAGCATCTGCAGCTCCTTCCTACAATCTCAGCGACCCTGTTTTTGTATTCCAGTCCTCTCAAAATAAATGTTAGCATTGCTTTTGCCCTTCTTACCACCAATTCAACTTGCAAATGAACCTTTTGGAAAACCTGCACCAGCACTACCAACACCCTTTGCTCCTCTGATTCCTGAATCCTCTCCCCTTTTAGATTCCCCCAGAAATGAGACAAGACCATGTTTTCTGACATACCTTGCTTATTGACACTTTTCAGCTATCATTCGTTGATCCTCTGTTTTCTCAGTAAATGCTTCAGAAAACCATGTGGTCTCTCCCTGATTTTATTAGTGTTTTGATAAAAGAGTTGAAAATATATTCCTGCTCTTTGTTCCCAGCAAGGGCATGCCAACTCCAGTGGAAGGTTAACATTTGCCCGTTTTACAATAATAAAAAAAACAGCTTAAATTACAATTGAAAGACATGTGTTACTTGTTTGGTGTGTAATCCTAAACTCCAAATATCTTTCCATAAAAGGACTTAAGCATTTTAATTAAAATAATGGGTATTGTCTGAGACTCTGGTGTTAAACGTGAAATCACTTGCATATGTCGGGAATGAAAACCCTCATTTTCAACCAGTTATTGATCCTCTAACAAATATTCTGCCTTAATATTTGTCTTAACTCCAGTATTTCTTTCCTCAGTTGTTTTGTTCTTTTCCCCCTTCCCTTCTTGTCTAAATTCCTTGAATTAGGTGAATTATTTGGTTGTTTTTCTAAAGTGAATGAAATCAATTAGAACAAGGGAGGAGATGCGGATCAAACATGACTACATCTGACGTGGACCACCAGCACTGGCCTTGAGGTTTCGGTATTACAGAGGTAGGCCCAGTGCAGGTGGGATGAAGGATATACAACATGGCTGAGCGTCCCACCAGTCTTGATGGAAGGCCTCATCAACATCAAGACATGCTCATTCCCCACTTGGCAGCTGGCAAAACTGGCAACAATGTCAGTGGGGTGGTGATCATATGCCTTACTCTGGGGGATAATGCTCAACTCTTGGGAGGAGCAGGGTGTGTGTGTGTTTGTACGTTTGTGTTTGTGTCTATGTGTCTCTATGTATGTGTCTGTGCCTGTGTGTGTCTGTGTGTCTGTCTGTTGTGTGTCTGTGTGAGTCTGTGTGTTCGTATGTGTGTCTGTGTGAGTCTGTGTGTTCGTATGTGTGTGTCTGTGTGAGTCTGTGTGTGTGTGTGTTTGTGTCTCTATGAATGTGTCTGTATGTGTGTGTCTGTGTGTGTGTGTGTGTGTGTGTGTGTGTGTGTCTGTGTGTGTGTGTCTGTGTGTGACTGTGTGTGTGTGTGACTGTGTGTCTGTGTGTGACTGTGTGTGTCTGTGTGTGTCTGTGTGTCTGTCTGTTGTGTGTATGTATGTGTGTGACTGTGTGTGTGTCTGTGTGTGTGTCTGTGTGTCTGTCTGTTGTGTGAATGTATGTGTGTGTCTGTGAGCCTGTGTGTTTGTATGTGTGTGTGTGTGTGTGTGTGTGTGTGTCTGTGTGCCTGTGTGTGTGTGTGTGTGTGTGTGTGTGTGTGTGTGTGTGTGTGTGTGTGTGTGTGTGTGTGTGTGTGTGTGTGTGTGTGTGTGTGTGTGTGTGAGTGTGTGTGTGTGTGTGTCTGTATGTGTGTGTGTGTCTGTCTGTGTGTGTGTGTGTGTGTGTGTGTGTGTGTGTCTGTATGTGTGTGTGTCTGTCTGTCTGTGTGTATGTCTGTCTGGGTGTGGGTGTCTGTATGTGTGTGTCTGGCTGTCTGTGTGTATGTTGGGAGGGTGTGGGTGTGTGTGTCTGTGTGTGTGTCTGTCTGTCTGTGTGTATGTTGGGAGTGTGTGTGTGCGTGCGTGCGTGTAGGGAGAGAGAGATAAAGAGATAGAGAAAGAGAGAGAGGGGAGAGAAAGGGAGATATGGAAGGATGTGTATGTATATAGAGAGAGTGAGGGATGGAGAGAGAGAGAGAGAGAGAGAGAGAGAGAGAGAGAGAGAGAGAGAGAGAGAGAGAGAGAGAGAGAGAGAGAGAGAGAGAGAGAGAGAGAGAGAGAGAGAGAGAGAGAGAGAGAGAGAGAGAGAGAGAGAGAGAGAGAGAGAGAGAGAGAGAGAGATGACCATCATGGATAAGTGAAAGTGAAAAGGGTGACAATTAGGTCTAGGCAAAGTTGAAGACCATGACTATGCCTGCTCCTCCTGAGTGTTATTAGAGACACCTACCATAGGATGCCGACAACTCTTGTCTCCCTTCACCATTTGAGTACTTGACCTCTGAGATACCTAAACATGGAACATGGAACATGGAATATTTCTAAACGATGTTTCTAATACAACTGTGGGAGTCTACCCTAAATATGGTTGGAAAGTGTCCACCTATCCACGGTGGAGCATTGCATTGTCCTGACACTGTCATAACTAAATCATGTCCATCAGAATAAAAGGACAGTAGACACAAAATGCTGGAGTAACACAGCGGGTCAGGCAGCATCTCTGGAGAGAAGGAATGGGTGATGTCACCCATTTTGTGTCTACCTTTGGTTTAAACCAGCATCTGCAGTTCTTTCCTACACAGAATAAAAGGATGTACATTTAGAAAGGTGAGGAGGAATTTCTTTAGGCAGAGAGTGGTAAAGCTGTAGAATTCATTTTTAAGGCAGAGATTGAAACTAAGGTTCTTGATTAGCAAGGGTGTCAAAGATATGGGGAGAAGGCAGGAGAATGGGGTTGAGAGAAATAGATAGATCAGCCATGATTGAATGGCGAGTAGGTTTGATCGGGCTTAATGGCCTCATTCTGGTTCTATGACATGAGCTGGTCAGATCTCTTTATCATAGCCATAGTCTATCGTCCCAACTTGCCAACATCTACACTAGTCCCACCTGCCTGTGCTTGGTCCATACCCCTCCAAACCTGTCCTATCCACGTACCTCTCTAACTGTTTCTTAAACGTTGGGTTAGTCCCAGTCTCAACTACCTCCTCTGGCAGCTTTCATACACCCACCACCCTTTGTGTGAAAAAGTTACCCCTCAGATTCCTATTAAATCTTTTCCCCTTCACCTTGAACATATGTCCTCTGGTCCTCGATTCCCCTACACTGGGCAAAAGATTCTGTGCATCTATCTGATCTATTCATCTCATGATTTTATACACCTCTATAAGATCACTCCTCATCCTCCTGCGCTCCAAGGAATAAAGACCCAGCCTACTCAACCTTTCCCTATAGGGCGGCACGGTGGCACAACACTAGAGTTGTTGCCTTACAGCGGATGCAGCGCCGGTGACCCGGGTTCAATCCTGACTACGGGTGCTCTCTGTACGGAGTTTGTACGTTCTTCCCGTGACCTGCGTAGGTTTTCTCCGAAATCTTCGATTTCCTCCCACACTACAAAGACGTACAAGTATGTAGGTTAATTGGTTTGGTAAATGTAAAAATTGTCACTAGTGTGTGTAGGATAGTGTGAATCTGCGACGATCGCTGGTCGGCGTGGACCCGGTGGGCCGAAGGGCCTGTTTCCACGCTGAATCTCTAAACTATAAAAGCTCAGAACCTCTAGTCCTGGCAACATCCTCGTACATCTCCTCTGAACCCTTTCAAGCTTGACAATATTTTTCCTATAACATGGTGCCCAGAACTGAACACAATGCGGTCTCACCAACATCTTGTACAACTGCAACATGACTTCCCAACTTCTACTCTCATCACTCTGTCTGCTGAAGGCCAATGTGCCAAAAGCCTTTTTGACCACCTTATCTACCTGCGACTCGACATTCAAGGAACCATGCACCTGCACTCCTAGATCCCTCTGCTCTACAACACTCTCCAGAGGTCTACCCTTCACCGTGTAGCTCCTGCCCTTCTTAGACGTCCCAAAATGCAACACATTTCTCTGTATTAAATTCCATCAACCATTCCTCAGCCCACCTGGCCAATCGATCCAGATCCTGCTGCAATCTTTCACAACCATCTTCACTATCTGCAAAACCACCCACTTTTGTTACATCAGCAAATTTGATAATCTTGCCCTGTGTGTTCTCATCCAAATCATTGATGTAGATTGCAAACAGTAACGGGCCCAGCACCGAACCCTGAGGTACATCACTAGTCACAGGCCTCCAGTCCGAGAAGCAACCTTCCACCATCACCCTCTGCTTCCTTCCATGGAGCCAATTTGCTATCCATTCAGCTATCTCTCCTTGGATCCCATGCGATCTGTCCTAACAAAAATGTTATCGTTTTCCAATCTCCTACCACTGCCTTTGCAAAGGTTCATGCCTATGCATCCTTGGATGCCCCCAAAAGGACCCGATGCAGTATTAATGAAAATCAACAGTAAATGGAAATTAAAGTTCCGATGAAGGAGCTTCAACCTAGCATGTTAACTGTTTCTCTTTCTTTAGACTTTAGATATACTCGAGATACAAAGCGGAAACAGGCCCTTCGGCCCATCAACCAGCGATCACCCCGTACACTGGCATTTTCCTACACATTAGGGACAATTTACAATTTAGCAAAGCCAATTAACCTATAAACCTGTACGTCTTTGGAGTGTGGGAGGAAACCGGAGCAACTGGAGAAAACCCACGTGGTCACAGGGTGGATGTACAAACTCCGTATAGACGGCACCCGTAGTCAGGATTGAATCTGGACTGCAGATGCTGGAGAATCGAAGGTTACACAAAAAAGCTGGAGAAACTCAGCGGGTGCAGCAGCATCTATGGAGCGAAGGAAATAGGCAACGTTTCGGGCCGAAACCCTTCTTCAGACTTGAATCTGAATCTCTTGCGCTGTAAGGCAGCAACTCTTCCACTGCGTCACTGTGCCACCCCTTTCCATGCAAATTCCCCACAGACAGCACTCGAGGTTAGGATCAAACCCAGATATCTGGTGCTGTGAGGCAGCAGCTCTACTGGATGAGCCTCTGTGCTGCTCAAAAGTTATCAAAAGTCACAAGATGCATTGAAGGACAAAGAGAACAGCTCTCCCTCAGCTCCTGTCACCAACTTATTAAATAGAGTCGCATGGGACTGCAGATGCTGTGCTCGGGCAACTGAACCATCTTCTCACCAGCTAGATTGCCGTCCCGATCTCCTATCAATCTCATTGGAGATCTTTGAAGTGTCTTCAATTGGACTTGCATTAAATATTGTACCATTTACCCTTTTCCTGTGGACAGCTTGTTTATAATCCTGTATAGTCTTTTCTTTGACTGGATAGCATGCAACAAAACCTTTTTTTTCTCACTTAAATTTTTATTGATTTTTAAGAGATATATACAAAACAGTGCAACATCATCACCATAAATAAAACAAAGTAAGAAAAACAGCAATCAAAATAAAAAAAATAAGTAGATAGGGGGAAAAAAATAAGAAGTAAATAAATTTAAAAATTGGAATAAGACCGTGTGGTTCACTTACCAAATTAAAAAAAGAAAAACATTACATTATATAACCATATAACAATTACAGCACGGAAACAGGCCATCTCGGCCCTACAAGTCCGTGCCGAACACATTTTTTTTTCCCCTTAGTCCCACCCTGCCTGCACTCATACCATAACCCTCCATTCCCTTCTCATCCATATGCCTATCCAATTTATTTTTAAATGATACCAACGAACCTGCCTCCACCACTTCCACTGGAAGCTCATTCCACACCGCTACCACTCTCTGAGTAAAGAAGTTCCCCCTCATATTACCCCTAAACTTCTGTCCCTTAATTCTGAAGTCATGTCCTCTTGTTTGAATCTTCCCTATTCTCAAAGGGAAAAGCTTGTCCACATCAACTCTGTCTATCCCTCTCATCATTTTAAAGACCTCTATCAGGTCCCCCCCTTAACCTTCTGCGCTCCAGAGAATAAAGACCTAACTTATTCAACCTATCTCTGTAACTTAGTTGTTGAAACCCAGGCAACATTCTAGTAAATCTCCTCTGTACTCTCTCTATTTTGTTGACATCCTTCCTATAATTGGGCGACCAAAATTGTACACCATACTCCAGATTTGGTCTCACCAATGCCTTGTACAATTTTAAAATTACATCCCAGCTTCTATACTCAATGCTCTGATTTATAAAGGCTAACATACCAAAAGCTTTCTTTACCACCCTATCTATATGAGATTCCACCTTCAAGGAACTATGCACGGTTATACCCAGATCCCTCTGTTCAACTGTATTCTTCAATTCCCTACCATTTACCATGTACGTCCTATTTTGATTTGTCCTGCCAAGGTGTAGCACCTCATATTTATCAGCATTAAACTCCATCTGCCATTTTTCTGCCCATTTTTCCAAATGGCCTAAATCACTCTGTAGACTTTGGAAATCTTCTTCATTATCCACAACACCCCCTATCTTGGTATCATCTGCATACTTACTAATCCAATTTACCACACCTTCATCCAGATCATTGATGTACATGACAAACAACAAAGGACCCAACACAGATCCCTGAGGCACCCCACTAGTCACCTGCCTCCAACCCGATAAACAGCCATCCACCATTGCCCTCTGGCTTCTCCCATTCAGCTACTGTTGAATCCATCTTGCTATTCCTGCATTTATACCCAACAGTTGAACCTTCTTAACCAACCTTCCATGAGGAACCTTGTCAAAGGCCTTACTAAAGTCCATATAGACAACATCCACTGCTTTACCCTCGTCAATTTCCCTAGTAACCTCTTCAAAAAATTCAAGAAGATTAGTCAAACATGACCTTCCAGGCACAAATCCATGTTGACTGTTCCTAATCAGACCCTGTTTATCTAGATGCTTATATATATTATCTCTAAGTATCTTTTCCATTAATTTGCCCACCACTGAAGTCAAACTAACAGGTCTATAATTGCTAGGTTTACTCTTAGAACCCTTTTTAAACAATGGAACAACATGCGCAGTACGCCAATCCTCGGGGACTATTCCCGTTTCTAATGACATTTGAAATATTTTTCATTGATAACATTGATTAGTTATCTGGAGATCTTGCAACAAAAGCTTTTCACTGTACCTCGGTGCACGTGACAATGATAAACTAAACTAAACTAAAGACGCTGAAATCTTGTACAAAGCACAAAGTCCCGTGGTAACACAGCGGATGAGGCAGCAGCAGTGTGGAGGGAAATAGGCAGATGACATCTTGGGTCGGGACACTTCTACGAACCAATTTATCACAGCTGTATGAACTCGAGGGTGAAGTTGTGCTGGTTTTGGACCCAGGGATCTTTTCTTTCTTTCTTGGCTGGTTGGTGCCCATGAAGTTCAGTTTTCACTTTGTATGAGGCTTATTTCTTCTGGACCGCTGACTCCAACTGTTGTTTTTTTTTTACCACAAAGCACAACCTGGTGCCAAGTTCTGGAGCACAAGGACTGACTCCACTGTCCTCCATGTGCCACATGTAACACTGCATATTTTAAGTCGCTGCTCAGACCTGCCAATTGGAAATATGGATCACAGAACTGGAACAACACATTGCCATCCACCCTCTAAATGCAGAGTTAACAATGCAGTTATACAATCTCCAAAGCAAAATAAATCGGATTAACTGCTCAATAGTTCTGTTTTCTTTAAGGGCTATTTCACAATTTTCTATTCGTTTTACAGGAACATGCTTTGGTAGGCTTAGAGGATGGTTTGGCACAGATTGGATGCTATTTACTGGTTTGGCAAAGATTAGCTGTTATTCACTGTCCAGGGTGGTTGGATAATTCAATCCATCTTCAGTTGTTTGCTGAACAAGATCCTATGGACCCTAATGTCCCCACCCCCGATCAGTCTGAAGAAGGGTTTCGGCCCGAAACGTTGCCTATTTCCTTCGCTCCATAGATGCTGCTGCACCCGCTGAGTTTCTCCAGCTTTTCTGTGTAACCTCCTATGGAGCCTAATTTAGTTTAGAGCCCACCTGCCCACCAACGATCACCCCTACACTAGTTCTACCCTACATTTTAGGCACGATTTACAGAAGCCAATTCACCTACAGGCCTTTCTTTTTTCTTCTTTGGGAGAAACATTTCCTCTTTAGAAAGAAACCGGATCACCTGGAGAATACCCACGCGGTCATGGGGAGAACGTACAAACTCCGTACGGATAGCAGCTGCAGTCGGGATTGAACCCGGCTCTCAAGAGTCAAGAGAGTCAAGTCAAGAGTCAAGAGTCAATTTAATTGTCATTTGGACCCCTGGAGGTCCAAACGAAATGCCGTTTCTGCAGCCATACATTACACACAAATAGACCCCAGACACAACATAATTACATTTTACATAAACATCCATCACATAGCTGTGATGGAAGGCCAAAAAAACTTTTGGCGCTGCTCTCTGGCGCTGTAGGGCAGCAACTCTACCGCTGCGCCACTGTGCCACCTCTGCCTAACCACAGGTCGTTGCCCTGTCTGTAACTGTTTAAAAAAAAACTGCTCGGACACAAGTGAAATATCAGCACATTTTTTGAGCAAAAAAAATGATTAACTCAGCGGGTCAGGCAGCATCTGTGGAGGGAATGGTCTTTCTGCTGACTGGTTAGCACGCAACAAAAAGCTTTTCGCTGTACCTCGGTACACGTGACAATTAACTGAACTGGACAGGCGAGGTTTCAAGCCGGGACCCTTCTTCAAGGCTCAAATTATCTCCAGTCTTCAGTCTGAGAAAGGGTGCCAATAGACAATAGACAATAGACAATAGACAATAGACAATAGGTGCAGGAGAAGGCCATTCAGCACTTCGAGCCAACACAGCCATTCAATGTGATCATGGCTGATCATCTCCAATCAGTACCCCGTTCCTGCCTTCTCCCCATATCCCCTGACTTCTGCTATTTTTAATTCCATTTGGAATATTTTGGAGGACCAAGAAACCAAGAACCAAGAGCCCTTTCTAACTCTCTCTTGAAAGCATCCAGAGAACCGGCCTCTGCCGCCCTCTGAGGCAAAGACCTGAAACGTTCATTTCCCAGCCTGCTGAGCTCCTCCAGCACTTTGTGTTTGCTCAACATCTGCAGTTTCTTATGACCATATATACATTTCTTAGTTTAAAATAGAACTACAAAAAAAAACATGTTGTGTCTATCCTTGGTAAACCAGAATCTGCAGTTCCTTGTTTCTACAAAAACAAACATTTTGACTAAACGTCATGTGGCTGATTGACTGAGTAGGCAATTTAATACGATTTGGCACTGATGCTGCCCGACCTCAGTTCCTCCAGCACTTTGCGTTTCGCACGAGATTCCAGCATCTGCAGTTCCTTCTCCTGTTAGATTAGGTCTGAAGAAGGGTCTCCACCTGAAACATCACATATCCATGTTCCCCAGAGGTGCTGCCTGGTCCGCTGAGTTGCTCCAGCTTTTTTGTGTCTACCTTCATTTGTAAAGCAGCATCTGCAGTTCCTTCCTGCACATCCTGTTCGAGTCGCGAGCCTTTGAGCAGAGTGATGGGTAGGTCAGTGTGCCTCACGCGATCAAACAACATATAGAGGACTCACCAACTGGTAATCGCAGGATCAATGTGATATGAAAACTTGCAATGTTCATGCCGCCCATTACGTTCAGTGAAATAAAGCGATTAGTGACATGTAGTACAAAAGCTGGCCTCAGCGTGACCAATGCATAGTGAATGTGGCGGGCAGCTGGCGGCGTGTGTGTAAGGGCTTGTAACGAGAGCTGGGCCCGTGTGGCAGCCAGTCCCACCAACCTCCTGCATCACAGTCCCTGGTAACCGACTCCCATTGTGGCTGTGCCTTCCTACACAGCACTGGGTAGTGGTGGAGTTGCTGCCTTGCAGCGCCAGAGATGTGTAGGAAGGAACTGCAGATGTTGGTTTAAACCGAAGGTAGACACAAAAAGCTGGAGTATCTCAGCGAGAAGGAATGGGTGAAGTTTTATGTCGAGACCAGTCTGATAGACTCGGATAGTCTAAAAACTGGATAGACACGGCTTGTACTCGCTAGAATTCAGGAGATTGAGGGGGGACCTTATAGAAACTTACAAAATAGGAAGATTGTTCCCGATGTTGGGGAAGTCCAGAACAAGGGGTCACAGTTTAAGGATAAAGGGGAAATCGTTCAGGACCGAGATGAGAAAAACATTTTTCACACAGAGAGTGGTGAATCTCTGGAATTTTCTGCCACAGAGGGTAGTTGAGGCCAGTTCATTGGCTATATTTAAGAGGGAGTTAGATGTGGCCCTTGTGGCTAAAGGGATAAGGGGGTATGGAGAGAAGGCAGGTACAGGATACTGAGTTGGATGATCAGCCATGATCATATTGAATGGCGGTGCAGGCTCGAAGGGCCGAATGGCCTACTCCTGCACCTATTTTTTTTATGTTTCTATGTTTCTATGAAGAAGTCGACCCGAAACGTCACCCAATCCTTCTCTCCAGAGATACTACCTGCCCCACTGAGTTACTCCAGCTTTCTGTGTCTATCTTGCAGCGCCATAGACCTGGGTTCGATCCTGAATACGCTTACTGTCTGAACAGAGTTTGTACTTCAGTTTCTTCCCACACTCCCACATGGAGGTGAATTGGCTTCTGTAAAAAAAAATGTCTCTAGTGTGTTGGAAAAAAATAGTGTTCATGGGGAAAGAATCATTGTTGGCAGGCCATTGACTAGGTGGGCCGAAGTTAAACTAAACTCCCAAAACTAAACTCATTACAGTGAGAAATCTCTCCCTCTCACAGGGGCCAAATCCATCAAACCGGATCATTATAACAGAACGTGTAGGAAGGAACTGCAGATGCTGGTTTAAACCGAAGGTAGACACAAAATGTTGCAGTAACTCAGCGGGTGAGGCAGCATCTCTGGAGAGAAGGAATAGGTGACGTTTCGGGTCGGGACCCTTCTTCTGACTTCTGAAACGTCACCTATTCATTCTGTTTAGAGTGTCACCAGCATTTTGTGTCTACCCTGCAGAGATGCTGCCTGGCCCGCTGCGCTACTCCAGCTTTTTGTGTCTGTCTTCGTAATTACAACTGTTCCAGTTTACCGTAATATCAGGGCGCATGCTATGTTTAAAAGTGCTGGAGTAACTCAGCAGGCCAGGCAGTATCTCTGGAGGGGATTGAGCAAATGTCAGGAGGACTGAAGAAGGGTACCCACCCGAAACGTCACCTATCCATGTCCGCCAGTGATGTTACTGACCCGCTGAGTTACTACAGCACTTTGTATTTTACTCTAGATTCGAGCATCTGCAGTTCCTCTTCTCGTGTCTCTTCCTATTCTCAGGGCCGGCCTTAAGCCAATTAGACCAATTGCTCCCAATTGGGCCCCGCACCTAAGGGGGCCCCACTCTAGGGTAATCTACTCTTGGCTCGTCACGTACACGCAGCACATTCCAATATATATGTAACACAATTTGTAGGGGAAATTATTAATGTGGATCGATGTGTCGATACCTATGAGTTGGGCAATGGGGATGGATTTCCCGGGCGGCTGCGCGTGATATTCGCGTGCAATCGGGAGATCGGGAGAGGGCAAGGGACATGGTTAGACGTTGCCAGCACGGCACCGTGGCCATACTGCCGGCTGCTGCATGTAATTAACCCGGGCATCCGGGAGAGCGGTGGTTTCCAATGGGATGGATTTGCCGGTATCTACGGGGCGGCGGGAGCTTACTGCGGGGTGACTCGATGGCGCAGCGGTAGAAGCGAATGCAGCTGCGGAGACCCGAGTTCGATCCCGACTACGGGTGCTGTCTGTACGGAATTTGTACGTTCCCCCCTGACCTCAGTTATGTTGCAATGATGTTTTGAGTACAGACCCCACATCTAAATGTGGAAAACACCACTCAACTTTCAATATATGTCTGGATTTGGATTCACCAGCTTCCGGAGAGAAGCGGCCAAATGTAAAATGTTTTTTATTTGGTTTAAGCAAGCTCTCGTGGGGAAAGTTGGGGAGAGTCAACTTGGGAGGGAAACCAAGTAGTTAAATCGTAAAATCCGTGGTTTTATAGCAAGTCATTCACTCAAAAAGGCCTGCAGTAATCAAAGCCCGAAAGGGTAGGATGAGACTGAAGCCCAAAAAGTAATGCCTGTTTGTTACTTGTAGGTTTACATGTATGCAATTTTATATTAATATGTAGCTTAGATCTGTTTGGTCCATTAACTCGTATGCAATTTTTAAGCGCACATTTTGATTACTTTCCATTCTACCGTAGAGATATAAAGTCTGTAATAGACTTTATTTATATTTCTACGGCTGGGAACCTGGGGCTCACCAAAATTGTTCCCAATTGGGCCCCGCACCTCCTAAGGCCGGCCCTGTATATTCTCATGTCCTTCTTTCAAGCATTCCCACACTCCCACGTGTTGATGTTGGGAATGCCACTCGGAACTGAAATCGCACCCCAAATATATATACATTGGACCAGCCCGACCTGGAGAAACTATCCCAAAGTATTTATATTCACAAAAATTCACCACCCTCTGACTAAAGACATTTCTCCTCATCCCCTTTCTAAAAGAATATCCTTTAATTCTGAGGCTATGAACTCTGGTCCTAGACTCTCCCACTAGTGGAAACATCCTCTCCACATCCACTCTATCCAAGCCTTTCACTATTCACTTCACTTGACTTCAATTCAGTCAATTCACTTGAGCAGAAACCATCGCTGCATCTACACTATGTACAGAAACAAAGAAGGACTCCGCGTATTTGTGGCACCGTGGCACGGGGTATTTAATACAGAGGCCCCTCTCCATTGTTCCCACTGTCCGGCTGCAAAAGAAGTTGATTAGTGGCAAACTGATCAGAAGAAGGGTCTTGACCGGAAACGTCACCTATTCCTTTTCCCCAGAGATACTGTCTGGCCCACTGAGTTACTACAGCTTTTTGTGCCTATCTTCTTGTTAAAACGTTTCTTTATTTGCTATTGATTAATAGTCCACCATATTGCTTTACAGGCGGCTTACCCCCTTTGAAGCTGCTTTTAACCCAGTGTATTAGACCCGATCCCACTCACGGACCATGCTAGCATGTGGGTGAGTTCAAATGTGCACGGTAGATATTTCCCAAGTTCCAAAACTCATAAGTTCTATTAGTTCAATCTGCTATTCAATCATGGCTGATCTATCTCTCCTTCTCAACCCCATTCTCCTGTCTTCTCTCCATAACCCCTGTCACCCGTACTAATCAAGAATTTGTCAATCGGCACCTCAAAAACACCCATTGATTTGGCCTCCACAGCCATCTGTGGCAATGAATTCCACGGATTCACCACACTCTGACTATATAAACTCCTTCTCATCTCCTTCCTAAAGGAACGTCCTTTAATTCTGAGGCTGTGACCAGTGGCGGACTGGGTCTAAAAGTATTGGTTGCCAGGAGACAAAGGAGGCCCACTTCATCAGGGGCCCACTTCATCAGGGGCCCACTTGCCATCGGGCAAGCTGACACCCTGGCCAGTCCGCCACTGGCTGTGACCTCTAGTCTTAGACTCTCCCACTAATGGAAACATCCTCTCCACGTCCACTCTATCCAGAACTTTCACTATTCGGTGCGTTTCAACGAGGTCCCCCCTCGTCCTTCAAAACTCAAGCTGGTACAGGCCCGGTGCCGTCAAATGCTCATCATATGTTAACCCAATCATTCCTGGGATCATTCTGTAAACCTCCTCTGGAGCCTCTCCAGATCCAGCACATCCTTCCTCAGATATGGGGCACAAAACTGCACACAACACTCGAAATGCGGTCTGACCAGCGCGTGCCTTATAGAGCCTCTGCTTATTTCACCTCTGGTAGGTGTACTGAATGCCACAAGGGGAAAAAAACCTGCCTGCACTCTCGTTTATGTTCTGTGCATTTCGCCTGTCAGTTCTTTTTCCTTTAAATTATGCTGTCACTGACAGGTTTTTTTTTGTAACAACTTCTTCTCAGTTCTATGTCCAAAAAGATGATGTCAGTGGTTGAATGGGTGTTATCAAAGCGCGCGGTTCACCCGCATGATATTGCCACTGAAAAAAAGCCTGTGCAATAATACGATTGAAACAGAGTTTCACTGTGGTTTGCCTGTCTGAAAGGAAGACAAGCCGCGCACTCAACGTGAAAGGCAATTAAGCGCTCCGACTGCTTGTGCAGAGTGAGTTCCCCCCTTTCTAATGCTTTGCGCTCTGCCCATGCTAACAGACCATTGTGAAGCCATTCAGACTGGCAGCAAAGCCGCCGGTGCCTTGTGGCGGTTCTTCGCCTCTCTTGGATAATAGCTGTTTGCTATCAGAGCCACAGGAGCCAACTGGTGTTTGCATTTTTTTTGTTCGGTGGGAAGAATGGAGCCCATACAAATATGATGCAAAGTTCCCGCCTCTGCCTCTCCTCGGCCAAGTTGGAGTTACAGCACAGGAGCTGCAGCTGTCAGTCTTGGCAGAGTGTCTCCCTCGCTGTGCACTCTGACAGGCAGAGAGAGAGAGAGAGAGAGAGAGAGGCCTGTCAAATCAAACCAGTATCAACTCTGGACCGCTTCCAAACCCTACATTTCTTGGCTGGGTCATGTAGTCTGCAGCAAGGCACATTCTCCAAAGCACATGTCCAAATAACAATCAGGCACATCATTGTGCATTGAAATTACAGCCAAGGTTTGAGCTGACAACTGAAATTGCTGTTGACTTATGGCGAAATGTTTTGTTGAAATTGCTCCGCAAAAGAAATGTGTTGACTGTATATCAGCCCTTGATTGGAAAACACGGATCAATACTCTGACAGGATCGCACCGGTTTGCAACAGCCACAACTCATAGTGGCTCTTTATTCTTTGCTTGGCAATATCATAGTTTTAGAAACATAGAAACATAGAAAATAGGTGCAGGAGTAGGCCATTCGGCCCTTCGAGTCTGCACCGCCATTCAATATGATCATGGCTGATCGGTTCACTCAATTAATATTTAATTTAAAAGGCTAAGCAAAGAAGTTGTTAAAGACTAGACAGATAGTTATTTTTTTCTAATTCTGTATTGCACCAATGATTTTTGCAGTTTTTTTTAACTGTCTTCCAGAATTTATGTGTCATTTGTATATAATTTACGTTAGTTTAATTCGGCAACTGAACCATCCTCTCACCAGCTTGAGTGTGGCCCTGACCTCCTGTTTACCTCATTGGAGACATTTGAACAATCTTTAATTGGACTGTATGGGACTCTAAATGTTCTACCCATTATCAATTATCTGTACTGTGGACAGTTTGATTGGAATCATCTTTTCTTTGACTGGATAGCACGCAACAAAAAGCTTTTGAGGTTGACCATGGGTGCTGCTGTCTGTACAGAGTTTGCACGTTCTCCCTGTGAATGCATGGGTTTTCTCCAGGTGCCACAGTTTCCTCCCACACTCCAAAAACGTACAGGTTGTAGGCTAATTGGTTTCGGTAAATTTGTAAATTGTCCCTAGTGTGTAAGTTGAGTACACGTGACAATAAAATAAACTGAACTGTACTGAGGTTAGTGTGCGGGGTGATCGCTGGCCTGCGCAGACACAGTGCGCTGAAGGGCCTGTTTCCTTGCTGCATCTCCTAAGTAAAGTAACCCTGTAGTTAGGATCGAACCCTGGTCTCTGGCGCTGTGAGGGAGCAGCTCTATCGCTGTGCCACTGTGCCACCTTATCATGCTTCTGTCCTGGGCACTTTTGTTAAAACACACTCTGCATTGCTTACATAGAATCCCTTGAAATTATCATTATTCTCAGTGCCTACTCATGTTGACTCAGAAGAACATACAAACATAGAAAATAGGTGCAGATGTAGGCCATTCGGCCCTTCGACCCAGCACCGCCATTCAATATGATCATAGCTGATCATCCAGAATCAGTACCCTGTTCCTGCTTTTTCCCCATATCCCTTGATTCCATTAGCCCTTCGAGCTAGATCTAACTCTCTCTTGAAAACATCCAGTGAATTGGCCTCCACTGCCTTCTGTGGCAGAGAATTCCACAGATTCACAACTCTCTGGGTGAAAACGGTTTTCCTCATCTCAGTCCTAAATGGCCTACCTCTTATTCTTAAACTGTGACCCCTGGTTCTGGACACCCCCAACATGGGAAACATTCTTCTAGCATCAAGCCTGTCCAATGACTTAAGAATTGTCTGAAGAAGGGTTTCGGCCCGAAACGTTGCCTATTTCCTTCGCTCCATAGATGCTGCTGCACCTGCTGAGTTTCTCCAGCTTTTTTGTGTACTTAAGAATTTTATATGTTTCTATAAGATCACCTCTCATCCTTCTGAATTCCAGTCGATCCATTCTTTCATCATATGTTAGTCCCGCCATCCTGGGAATTAACCTGGTGAACCTGCGCTGCTCTCCCTCACAGGTGAGTGAGAGCATCACTGTAAAACACTGAGTCTCATGAAGTTTGCTCAATGTGCACATCACAAAAGGAACCATGGGGTTTGACAAAAGAAACAACGAGATTGTAGCTCTCATTGATGAATTTGGATGGATGCAGACTATTAACAAAGTAATAATCTGAATGACCCCTGAAACTTTGTCCCAACATGATGATGATAGGAGGCTGTACGTATGAAATATGTGTCTATCTTATTGGGCAGACATTCCTTCCACTTTGATAATAAAAAAGATCTTGCTCTTATTTTCCGTCTGATTTAGAGGTATGATAGGTTATACATATTACATCAAAGTTACAACTGTACTCTTTTTGATCCATTGGTGACCCTCCCCCAACATTCACTGCTCCCATTTAATATTAACAAGCCTTGAGAAAAGAGTCCGCTAATTAGGCCAAGTGAGCCAATTAGTATTTTGATTAATCTCAACATCCACCTATAAATCTTTGCACTGTAGAAATCTTCTCCATTCTTTGTTGTTTCTCCGGAACTGCATCTCATTGCACCCCTGAACCCATTTTTTTTAATTTTTTAACTGAAGCTTTTTGTGAAAAAGCAGCTTCACAATTCTACTTCAGGGATGAAGGAGTTCGGACTGATTTCTCTTCATACTGTTAACTGCCTGTTACTCCTGACTTCTGTTCCGTGGTGTTTGAACCTCCAGCCGTCACGAGGAATATGTATACGCGGGATGCCTGTAAGCCGCAAAGTCTGCCAGGGTTCCTTGAAGTGCTGCTCAAATGAGTTATGAAGAAAACGAGAAAAAAATCTAATTAATGCGGTGCCTTTCGCAAACCTCGAGATGTCACAAAGTGCTTCCCATTCAATTGATCAACGTCGAAGAGTTCCTGGAGTGAAGCAAAGAGACAGGGAGTGCAGCAGCAGCTCAGGGCAACAGTTCATATGAAGACAAAGACCCGAGGAGCTACAGATGTTGGAATCCTGCGTAGATTCCAAGACAGTACACAGGGCGTCACGGTGAACAGTGGTAGAGGTGCTATCTCACAGCGCCAGAGACCCGGGTTGGATCCTGACCAAGGGTGCTGTCTGTGTGGAGTTTGTACGTTCTTCCCGTGACCTGCGTGGGTTTTCTCCGGGTCCTCCGGTTTCCTCCCACACTCCAAAGATGTGCGGGTTTGTAGGTTAATTGGCTTGGTGTAAGTGTAAATTGTCCCTAGTGGGTGTGGGATAGTGTTAATGTGTGGGGATCGCTGGTCGGTCCGGACTCGGTGGGCCGAAGGGTCAGCTTCCGTGCTGCATCTGTAAACTAAAATTAAACTAAACACAGAGTGCTGGAGTAACTCAGCGGGTTAACTCACATTCCCGGAGGACATGGATAGGGGAGTTGCAGTTAGGGAACCTTCTTCAGCCCAAGCAGTCCTGAACTACTGTCCATCTCTTTGGAGACCCTCGGACTATCTTTGATCGGACTTTACTGGCTTTGTCTTGCACTAAACGTTATTTATATAGTTCCCTTTATCATGCATCTGAACACTGTGGATGGCTCGATTGTAATCATGTATCGTCTTTCCGCTGGCTGTTTAGCACACAACAAAAGTATTTCACTGCACCTTGGTACACGTGACAATAAAGTAAACTAAATTAAACTTCAGGCTGGAGCATCTAAAGGATCCCAACTCAGAACATCGCCTATCTGAGATGAGGAAAAACATTTTCACCCAGAGAGTTGTGA
Source organism: Leucoraja erinaceus (assembly GCF_028641065.1). Taxonomy (NCBI): domain Eukaryota; kingdom Metazoa; phylum Chordata; class Chondrichthyes; order Rajiformes; family Rajidae; genus Leucoraja; species Leucoraja erinaceus. The sequence goes on along the minus strand of NC_073377.1, from coordinate 14,023,531 downwards.
GTCTGTGGAATTCTTTGCCACAGAAGGCAGTGGAGGCCAATTCACTGGATGTATTAAAGGGAGAGTTAGATTTCACCCTACAAGCTAAAGGAATCAAGGGATATAGGGAGAAAGCAGGAATGAGTTACTGATTTTGGATGATCAGCCACGATCATATTGAATGGCAGTGCTGGCTCGAAGGGCCAGATGGCCTACTGCACCTATTTTCTATGTTTATATGTTTCTATCCATGTCCCACAGAGATGCTGCATGACCCGCCCGCTGAGTTACTCCAGCACGATGGGTTCAATTCAAATGAAAACCCTGTTCTAAAGGTACTTTTTTTTTTGGTTTACTGACCCTGTTTTGCCCCCAAATAGGCCTAAGTCAACTTCAGAATTCATTAATATCGTAGATTGCGTAACTTTGGTCTCAAAACGGTATTGTAATAAAAACATTAATCGAAAAGCAAAGAAATAGCAGTTGCTGGAAATCTGGAATAGAAAGAGAAAATGCTGGAAATTCCCAACAGGCGAGGGCAGCATTTGTGGGATTTAATTATTTGAGAAGAAGTAACGGCATTTACTTCTGATTAATTATGGTAGCACCTGCCCCTCGTGGTCCGCTTCCACCAGAAACTCTTCTTAAGGGTTTCAGCGAAGGTAGAAAGTGTTCTGGCTGGACCAATTTATCAGACTTGTATTGTTTTCTCGACAACGCTGGCAGTTGAGGGGGGACCTGATAGAAGTATATACAAGTACTATACTAAGTGGGACCCATTGGGTCCCAGCATCACACGGGAGGGCTGGTCACCAACGCAATATTCCACCTCTCCACCAATTCCAATATTGCTCGCCAGTGTGTGGGGGAAGGGGGGGGATCTTTCTGTTGCGCTAGTATGGGTGTTGCGGGCCGAAGGTACTGGTTTCCAGAGGGCTAGTATAGACATTGTGGGCCGAATGGATTCTTGGGCTGGCAGCCAACTGTTGCAATGATTTTAAAAGCCAAGCCAAGGCAAACAATTTGGCTGCAGCCACCCGACAACCAAAATTCATTTTGTGAACACAAACTTGTTAAAAAGGCGAGGCAAACAATTGGGCAGCAGCCACCTTACAGCTGCATCGTGGGACTCACCGTGGAGTAGACGTGTGTTCAATGTTATTCGCAGCTCAGAGAGCCGTGTCCCTCTAACTTCCTGGGTCTGGCAGAGACTGAGTGCGGGACTATATTTCCGGGGTTTATAGTCCCTCCTCCCTGCCGCCAGCGGGGGCAGTAAAGAGAATGGGGAATTTATTTTTAAACATTAATATATCTCTGATTTTTCATAGATGGGAAAAATCCTCTGGTCCCTAAAGGCGGAGGGGGGCTCTGAGCGAGGTTGCCAAAAATGATGGCCGTAGGTGGCGGCGTTCTCTCGGAAATCACACCACAGCGAGCCAAAAGCGGTCAAGATCAGACTTTTAGTAATATAGATAGATGAGAAGCATGGATAGGGTAGACAGTCAGAACCTTTCTCCCAGGGTGAGACCAGGGGGCAAAGTTTTAAGCTGAAGTGGGCAAAGTTTAAAGGAGATGTTCAGGACAGGTTTTTTTACACAGAGTGTGGCGGTTGCCTGGAATGCGCTGCCAGGGATGGTGGTGGAGGCCGATATGAAAGTGGCATTTAAGAGGGTTTTGGATAGGGCATGGATTTGCAGGGAATGGAGGCACATGGATCATGTGGTGGGTGTATGGGTGCATGGAACTGCCAGATGAGGCTGGGACAATCCCAACGTTTAAGAAACAGTTAGACGGGTACAAACATAGGATAGGCTTGGAGGGATATGGACCACGCGCAGGCAAGTGGGACTAGTGTAGCTGGGACATTGTTGGCCGGTGTGGGCAAGTTGGGCCAAAGGGCCTGTTTCCACACTGTATCACTCTATGACTATGAGGAAAAAGCTTGTTCACCCAGAGAGTTGTGAATCTGTGGAATTCTCTGCCAGGCAATGGAGGCCAATTCTGGAAGGCAATGGAGGCCAATTCACTGGATGTGTTCAAGAGAGAGGTAGATTTGCACGTAGCTCTTTGGGCAAAGGGAATCAAGGGATATGGGGAAAACGGGGTACCGATTTTGGGTGATCAGCCATGATCATATTGAATGGTGGTGCTGGTTCATAGGGCTGAATGGCCTACTCCTGCACCTATTTTCTATGTATTTATGTTCTATTAACCCACTTTCAATTTTGATTAACAGTGATTGTAAGGAGTTTTCAACTCTGCACATTGTGGCTTACAAGCAGCGAAGCTTTTTGAAACCATATTATGCACAGAAAGAGAGAGATAATTTTACAAATCATTTAAATTTAAGGGGCGGTTGAGTTGTTGCCTTACAGTGCCAGAAAGCTGGGTTCAATCCTGACTACGTGTGCTTGTCTGTATGTACGATCGCACCATGACCAGGGTGGGTTTCCTCCGGTTTCCTCCCACACTCCAAAGACGTACAGGTTTGTCAATCCATTTGCTTGATTATAATTGTAAATTGTCCCTAGTGTGTGTAGGATAGTATAAGTGTGTAGGACAGTATAAGATAGGAAGGTGATAGGGTTTGTTGGTCATCATGGTGGGCCGAAGGGCCTGTTTCTAAGCTGTATCTCTAAAGTCTAAGCTAAACGAATCAACAAAAAAAATCAAGTTCCAAAATTGAAGGCAACAAACAGGAACAATTAAAATAATAGTGCTAAGTTTCATAGAGAAAAGTTATGGAAAATTAAATACATTGATGGGAAAAGTTTACAGGGATATGGGCCAAGCACATCCAAATGGCACAAGCTTAAATGAGGCATCTTGGATCAGCATGGACCAGTTGGGCCAAAGGGCCTGTTTCCGTGCTGTCTGGCTCTATCACTCTACATTGATTGGAACTGGGAAAGGACAAAAGGACAATTTTCCATTTGTTTGGTTTCTCATACACATATGATACTGAAATATCACGTTGATTTGATGGAATATTTGCTCATCTGGTTCAACGACAATACAAAGCAAACATTGAGCAGGGTACAATGTAAGGGAAATCAAATCGACTGAGTGGAAACTGTTTACAGGCATGATGCATTGGGTTGATTTCGGAAAGGTAAGCGACGAGCGAAGGACAGCCAGCGACGTTACTGAACCCCCCGGTACACAATACAGGGGAGGAGAAGGTGATATTTGTGCCACGTTGCCGCGAGGGATAAACGCAGTCCAGTAATGCAGAGGCGTCGTTAGATGGGAACACTGGCAGACAGCTGCGCTTGTGGTTAACAAAAAAAAGCGATTACAACAGCCTCGATTATAGCAATGTTGGCTCCCCTGTGCTGGAAGTCTCCAGGGCCTTGATTAGTGTGGGCCAAATCCAGGCAGGTCAGGAGCAATCATAGCCAGCTTGGGAATGGACAAAAAGACATGGCAAGCTGAAAAATGTGACAGAGAGTTCCTGGCAACACAGGATTTTTTCTTCTGCTAATATTAAAGCTGAAAGCTGTATCTATAAGTGCTGTGAATATATTTGAGTGTCAATATTTTTCCTGGTACCAAACTAATTTATCATTACATGTAATTACCTTCATCCTGTTCTGGCTCATTGTTTTTTTTTAATGTAGTTAATTGGTGCTGTGTATCATGTCTTTGGCTGCAGCACAGAAACAGGGAATGGATGCCCTTAGCTGGTGAGATTAAGATGTATATCCGCTAAAGACATGTCACAGGGAGCCTGCTTCCTATAACCATATAACCATATAACAATTACAGCACGGAAACAGGCCATCTCGGCCCTACAAGTCCGTGCCGAACAATTATTTTCCCCTAGTGCCATCTACCTGCACTCAGACCATAACCCTCCATTCTTTTCCCATCCATATACCTATCCAATTTATTTTTAAATGACAAAATCGAACCTGCCTCCACCACTTCCACTGGAAGCTCATTCCACACTCATTCCACATTGCTATAGTACCTGAAGAACTACGGTGAGAAACTGATAGTGGCAAGGTAAAGATCTGGGATCATCCCATTCTCCCAAGTAGCTAACTATGCAGGAAGCAAAGGCGTACCATCTTCTGTGGACTTGCAATGGTAACAATTGACTGTATGTTCATTAATAGCAACAGTGTAGTAATCAGAAATTGGTGATCTTATTACAATTGTACAAGGAGGGGGCATTGTGGCACAGCGGTAGAGTTGCTGCCTTACAGTGCCAGAGACCCGGGTTCACTTCGGACTGCGGGTGCTGTTTGCACAGAGTTTGTACGTTCCCCTCGTGACTGCCTGGGTTTTCTCCCAATGTTCCGGTTTCCTCCCACGTTCCAAAGACGTGCAGGTTTGCAGGTTAATTGGCTTCTGTAAATTGTCGTGCAGGATAAAACGAGTGTACAGGTGATCGTTGGTCAGCTTGTTCTCAGTGGGCTGAAGGGCCTGTTTCCACGCATTATCTCTAAAGCTAAAAACTAAAACTAATTGCGTATTCGTTCAATCAATCCTCATGTGACAAGTTTTGATTAATAGTTGAAAATCTAATCGGGAATAAAAGAAAAGAAACGGACCATGAATAGGGAAGGTTTAGAGGGACATAAGCCAAAAGCATGCAAGTGGGACTGGCATAGATGGGGCATCTGGATCAGCATAGACCAATTGGGCTGAAGGGCCTGTCTCCTTGCTGTCTCTGCCCTCTCCCACCTCGACAACAGAGACACTTACGTAAGAATGCTGTTCATCGATTACAGCTCAGCATTCAACACCATTATACCCTCTAAACTGATCACCAAACTCGGTAACCTGGGCATCGACCCCCTCCCTCTGCAACTGGATACTGGACTTTCTAATCAACAGACCCCAGTCTGTTAGGTTAGACAAGCACACCTCTTCAACCCTCACCCTGAACACCAGCGTTCCACAGGGCTGTGTGCTGAGCCCCCTCCTCTACTCCCTCTTCACCTACGACTGCACACCTGTACATGGTGCTAACACCATCATCAAGTATGCAGATGATACAATGGTGATTGGCCTCATCAGCAACAACGATGAGTCGGCCTATAGGGAGGAGGTCCAGCTCCTAGCAGCATGGTTCGCTGACAACAACCTGGCCCTTAACTCCAAGAAGACGAAGGAGCTCATTGTAGACTACAGGAAGTCTAGGGGCCGCACGCACACCCCCATCCACATCAACGGGACGGAGGTGGAACATGTTTCCAGCTTCAGGTTTCTGGGGGTCAACATCTCCGATGACCTCTCTTGGACCCACAATACCTCAACTCTGGTCAAGAAGGCTCACCAGCGTTTCTTCTTCCTGAAGAAGGTCCATCTGTCTCCTCAGATCCTGGTGAACCTCTACCGCTGCACCATCGAGAGCATCCTTACCAACTGTATCACAGTATGGTACGGCAACTGCTCTGTCTCCGACCGGGAAGCACTGCAGAGGGTGGTGAAAATTGCCCAACGCATCACCAGTTCCTCGCTCCCCTCCATTGAGTCTGTCCAAAACAAGCGTTGTCTGCGGAGGGCGCTCAGCATCGCCAAGGACTGCTCTCACCCCAACCATGGACTGTTTACCCTCCTACCATCCGGGAGGCGCTACAGATCTCTCCGTTGCCGGACCAGCAGGTCGAGGAACAGCTTCTTTCCCTGCGGCTGTCACACTACTCAACAATGTACCTCGGTGACTGCCAATCACCAATTAGAGCTATACAACTTCATCACAACAACATCATTTTTATTCACCATAAACCTGGTCACAAACAGCCCATTTTAAATCCATGTCCAGTTACATTTTGGACATTTAGATGTAATTTGATTCAACTGCCCAATTTCGAGAGTGTGTGTCAGATCTTTGATTCCCAGTGCAACACAAGATTTCTCCTTAATCCCATTGTGAAAATGAATTTTAAACCTCTGGGTTTCCCAGCTTCCTTCCTAATAAAATGGCACCACTTGCACCCTTTTGGCTTCTCCATTTTAGCACCGCAGGCCTGCGCTTGGCGCATCTAAGCCTGTCATATCCATGTACCTGTCCAATTGTCTCTTAAATGTTATGATAGTACCTGCTTGGAGTATTTCGGTGGAATTTGAAGGAGTTGGTAGGTCTGTTGTTTAGATTATTGTTTAACGCCATTAAACGTGGGCTTTCCCCAGTTGTTGGCGTACACCTGGCCTCCCCACTGGAGCTGGTTGAATGTTTCAGCCTTGAGCGGTGTCTTGCTGGGGCCGTTGGCCTGGGAAAGGAACCTGATCTATTCCGCCAGTAGATTTTTAGCAAATTTGTGGAAGCAGAATTGATGATACTTTACTCCTGTGAAAAGTGTTGAACAGTTCCCCATGTACTCTAGCCCAGCAGGAAGATGCTTGGAGATACAGTTATAGAGTCATGCAGCACGGAAACAGGGCCTTCAGACCAAATTGCCCGTGCAAACCAAAATACCCATCTGCACTCATCCCACTTGCCTGCATTTGGTCAACATCCGTTTGAACTTTCCTCTCCATGTACCTGTCCAATAAATGTTGTTCTAGTACCTGCCTCAACTCATTCCATATACCCACCACTCCTCAGGTATTAAGTCTTTCTCTTCTCACCTTAAGCCATGTCCCCTGGTTCTTGATTCCCCTATTCTGGTTAAAACACTCTGTGCATTTACCCTATCTATGAGGCAAAGCATTGCAACAAGGAAGGTTGAGAAGAGGGCTGATACATTTAGACAGTTAAGGGCCTGTCCCACTTGGCTGTCATTCACGCGCCATTTACGCAACCTGCTAGCGTGTGGGTAGCATGTGGGTAGCACGTGGGTAGCGCGGGACGGGCGCATGGAATGGTGTGGAGGAGTGTGGAGTAGCGTGGAGGAGTGTGGACTTCGTCCTGAGCTAAATCAGTGGGACAGGTAGCATCTCTGGATAGAAGAAATGGGTGACGTTTCGGCTCGAGAGCCTTCTTCAGATACATTTATGCAGCCTCACCACACCTGCAGTGGGATTATGTATGTGTTGGGCCTGTTGGCGAGAATTACATCTTGCACCACCTGAAGGGGTAGCAGGAACATATTCAGCAACAACTTTTAAAAGCAAATTGAAAATTAAATAAAAGAAAAGTTGTGTATGAGAGTAAAATGAGCGCATTGAATAGAATATTTAAGAGGCACACAAATACAATTGTCACATATTCCTTCTCTTCAGAGATGCTGTCTGTTACTCCAACTTATTCTGTCTATCTTGGGTTTAAACCAGCATCTGCAGTTCCTTCCTGCATAATGAAATGAATGGTCTCATTCTGCGCCATATAATGCCATGGTTAATATATATTAAACATATTCCCTGGTTCAGGATTTACTTGTCTGCATGATTATTTATTTGAGAACAATGGTAGAAATGATAAAGTGTTTTAATCACCTTGTGTCAAGCGTACAAAAGCTGGCCGAACAAAGCCAGCAAGCATTCCCTTTTCCCATGCTGTGGGGCTTTAATGAATACAAGCTGATGTCTACTACACAAGGATTGTGAAATAATAAAGTATCATCTTGTGCTAAGCCTAATAGATGAGAAGTTGACCTGGGGTTGGATCAACACCTGTGACATCACATTTAGGTGCAGCAACTCTTAAGGCCGTTAAGGATCAGAAACGTACTTAAAATGTTGGCAGTTGCAATCAGCTTCCCCTGGATACGTGTTAACAGTGCCTCAAATTAAAGCAGCAAACTGCGGACAAATGGTGCTCTTTCCCCTGGAGAGTGTTTAATTGAGTATAACTCGTGGACCTGGTTGAAATCCACATTTTAAGCGTTGGTATCGATGTATTTTTCCAAAATGTAAGTATAAGTTTTCAAACATGTTGGAAACCTTACATCTTGAAGAAATGAGACAAAGCAGAACAATTCCTAAAGATTTGGTCTCCATTTGTCGACTTCTTACAAGCATATGGTGCAACACAAACGTAGAAATGATTTGTTTCAGGATTGGGTGGTCGAGAATAATAAATAGCTATCTCTCCTTTATTCTTCTGCTTTCTACCTCTCCTTCTTTTCTCTCTATTTTCTTTCTTCTCTCTTTTTCTCTTTCTCACTTTCCGATATCACACACCTCTCTATTTCTTTTCTATTCTCTTCCTGTCTTCTTTTTTTGTTATAATTTAAAAAAAAGAAGCTGTACATGAAATTTAACATGCCAATATATACTAGGTATCTACGGTACCATATTACTGTACTTACTTCTAATAAAATAAAAATTTAAAAAAAAAAAAAACTCGTGGACCTTTTCCTTGAGAGAGAAGGGGATTTACCAGGTTTGTTATTAAATTGTTTGGCAGATTAGGTTTCTGAATAAGTGTCATTCAAAGTGCAGGACGGTATCATTCTCAAAGCTTGCCTTTAAACATGAGCCAGTCTACGCCTGGCTTGGGCGTGATCTAAACTGCTGTTGAATACCTATCCCCCAGACTCCTCACAAATCTAACTTGGTTATCTTCTTGAACGGAAGGATCATAGAATTTAACAGTACAGTGGGAGGCCTGGAATGTCAGTTCTGGCCTTTTAACTGACGATTCCTATTGTACGGAGACGCCGCAAGTATGAATTTTATAGCTAATATGAAACTTATGTATTCCAGCAGAGCTAGCATGAAACAAGATGAATAGCCTTTTTATGTGGCTGGTGTAGATTATGTGGCCGGCAGCATAAGGAAGACATTTGCAGTTCACAAGGGTGCTAGGCAAATTATAAAATGAATGTTGTCTAAGCGTTAACAGTCAGATAATCTGCTGCAGCTGTGGTCAATAAAGTATCCAGCTGAAACGCAGCACAATGTTACATGCCTTAGAACTTTTACAAACATCCGAGCATATAAAGGAGGATTGTAAACCTTCTGCAATTGATTGAATACTTCCTGGTTTCCATTTCTTCCCAAGTATTGCAGGCCCGTTGATAATTATAACCCTCTTATTACACTCTGCCCACTCAAGCATATAATAATGACAAATGACCGGCAGTCCTCACCTTCGATAAGTAATATTCTTGAACCAACAGATGAGTTTAAGGTAGAGCTGATAAGAGTTGCTCCCACCATAACATAATGAGCCTGGTTTGAGATAGATTTGTCCACATCAGATGTACCTACTCTTAAGGCCAACACTGTGGTATTAACTATAGCTCCCAAGCAACCCTATGTCATGTCAAGACTATCATTATTTCAGTTTCTTTGGGCAATTAAGATGTTTTTAGATAGGCAGGTGGATACGCAGGAAATGGAGGGATATGGATCACATAGAAAATATAGAAAATGTAGAAAATAAGTGCAGGAGTAGGCCATCTGGCCCTTTGAGCCAGCACCACCATTCAATGTGATCGTGGCTGATCATCCTAAATCAGTACCCCGTTCCTGCTTTCTCCCCATATCCCTTAATTCCGTAAGCCCTAAGAGCTATATCTAACTCTCTCTTGAATACATCCAGTGAATTGGCCTCCACTGCCTTCAATGGCAGAGAATTCCACAGAGCCACAACTTTCTGGGTGAAAAGGTTTTCCTCGTCTCAGTCCTAAATGGCTTAACCCTTATTCTTAAACTGTGACCCCTGGTTCTGGACTCCCCCCAACATCGGGAATCTTTTCCTGCATCTAGCGTGTCCAATCCCTTAAGAATTTTATATGTTTCTATAAGATGCCCTCTCATCCTTCTAAATTATAGTGGATTTAGTGCAGGCAATCACATGCAGGGAGAGGAGATTAGTTTAACCTTGCAGCATGTACGGCACGGACATTGTGGGCTGAAGGGCCTGTTTCTGTGCTGAACTGTTCTATGTCCTCTGTTCTACTTTCATCCGTTTATCATGTGGCATGAGTTTAATAAAATGTGCAGCTGAAACCCAACAAAATGTCATGTTGATTATAAAAGAAGGAAGATCACTTTTGAAAGTGAATGTATTCAGTGCTCGGAGAAATTCTAAACACTTCCAACATGGTGGAATAATGGTCCTTGGTTCAACAGACATCCCACATTAGAGATTATGGGAGTTATCATCTAAGATGGGATAAGCTCAAGTTCAAGTTCAAGTTCAAGTGAGTTTATTGTCATGTGTCCTTGATAGGACAATGAAATTCTTGCTTTGCTTCAGCACAACAGAACATAGTAGGCATTTACTACAAAACACATGAATAAATAAACTGATAAAGTGCAAATGACAGATAATGGGTTATTAATGTTCAGAGTTTTGTCCGAGCCAGGTTTAATAGCCTGATGGCTGTGGGGAAGTAGCTATTCCTGAACCTGGTCGTTGCAGTCTTCAGGCTCCTGTACCTTCTACCTGAAGGTAGCAGGGAGATGAGTGTGTGGCCAGGATGATCCATCCTTGCACATGGATTACAAGGCTTTTGACCCTCGGGAGAAGCCAAGGTAAGATCAGACATTTCAGCCTCGACAAACCTTAGCTTAGCCAAAACTCTGCATCATGTCCATCGCTCCTGCACTTGCTGTCTAAATTGGCGCCTAATTTAACAATGTCACAATCTAAAAATGGTCATCTTTTTATCGCATTTCCTGTTGCTTCCATTCTTCCCCATTGCTGTTACTTTCTCCTATCCTCCAGGTGAGGTAATGAGATAGCACTGAATTCACAAGATATACTGATATACTGGTGCAGACACACGTGAACCAGCATGTTTAATCATCTGCGAGTGCTTTGATGTGTTGGGTTGAAGCGTCGTATGGAAAGAGCAACGTGCTGGATAGATCAAATCCCCGTGAGGATGTGTGGCCTCAGGGCAGCAAGCACATTAACATTGGTCAGACAATGTTGAACACAAAATGCTGGAGTAACTCAGCGGGTCAGGCAGCATCTCTGGAGAAAAATAAATAGGTGACGTTTAAGGTTGAGACCTTCCTTAATGCTGAGAGTCAGGGGAGAAGGAAACTAGAGGTATGAAAAAGTACAGCACCAACACCAATGACCAAGAAAAGGTGGTGCCCGAAATAGTCCCTCGTTGGCAGTGGAAGAGGTGATAACGAAGGGATACGGAGAGTGTAATTAGCAGGACGACTAGAGTGGAGGGGGGGGGGGGGGGGGGGGATTGGGGGAGACGGAGAGGGAGAGAGAATGCAAGTGTTACTTGAAATTAGATAAATCAATATTCATACCACTGGGTTGTAAGCTGCCCAAGCAATATATGCAAAGCAGTTCCTCCAATTTGCATGTGGCCTCACCCTAACGGTGGAGGAGAACCAGGCCAGAAAGGTCAGTGTGGGAATGGGAAGGGGAGTTAAAATGTTTGGCCAACTGTGGCTAAATGTGTATACCTGCATCTGCAGTTCCTACACAATGTTGAACGTGCATTTACTTTCTCTTGAGGGCATGCTGTGTTTGTTTTAAGGAGTAAATAGGAAACAGCAACAGCAGCAATGTACAATGTTCTGATATAACACGAACTTAGCTCTGCATGTAGTCAGGCAGCACGGTGGTGCAGAGGTAGAGTTGCTGCCTTACAGCGCTTGCAGCACCGGAGACCTGGGTTCGATCCCGACTATGGGAGCTGTCTGTGCGGAGTTTGTACTTTCTCGCCGTGACCTGCATGGATTTTCTCTGGGTGCTCCGGTTTCCTCCCACAGTCCAAAGACATAAGGTCATTTGGTTTTAAAATTAATGTTAAAAATTGTCTCTAGAGTGTGTAAGATAGTGTTAATGTGCGGGAATCGCTGGTCGGCACGGACCCGGTGGCTTGTTTCCGCGCTGTATCTCTAAAAACAAAAACAAAAAAGTCAGTTATGTTCCTTAATTGTAAGTAGTATGATAGAAATAAGCTAAATATGAGCAGAATTTACCTTGGCAACTCCCGAGGCTAGTTTTTAGTTTTCATTTTAGAGATACAGTGCGGAAACAAGCCCTTCGGCCCACTGAGTCCGCAACAACCAGCGATCCCCACACATTAACACTATCCTACACACACTAGGGACAATTTACATTTACATCAAGCCAATTAATCTACAGACCTGTATGTCTTTGGAGTGTGGGTGGAAACCGAAGACCTCGGAAACAACCCACGTAGGTCACGGGGAGAACGTACAAACTCCATACAGACAGCACCATAGTCGGGATCAAACCCGGATGTCTGGCGAGATGAGATCGTAATAACTAATAATCTCTAAAATTAAGGGTCATTTCTTCGTCCATTGCTTGGCAAACCATGCCTTTAGGATTTCTCCGAAATGAATACCAGGTATAACGATATAGTAAGCGCCTATATGTAGGCAGTAAGCCCTTTGCACCCGACTTTGAAGCCCGTATATCCCAGTTGCAAAACATTTACGCAGTGTAATCAGCATTGCGGGGGAACAGTTTGCGTGTGTGATATAGGGTTACATTCATAATTCTGTTCAATCATAATACTGTTACATTTTGTTAAAGATTAATATGGATTAACAAGTTATGATTCTGTTAATTTCCTTTTTTAATGTTTTTTGAAAAAGCTTTTCTTTTTCAAAAGTTTTAGGAGTTCTCATAGAATGAGTGTGTTAACTCCACAGAGTTTGAGTAAACATGATTTGCATATTGTAAAGGAGATTGTAAACAATTGCACTCTGTAATTGATGCATCTAATCACAGAAAGCTGTTGCACAACTGCGGTATTATGGTTAAAATAATAGCAATATGAAGATTGGGGTTAGCCAGTTGCTCTACTCCTTGGAATCTTGGAATGTTCTAAACCTTAATGTTCCTATAATGTTTTTTGTGGTCTTTAGTCCATATGGAATTGTTTTTGTTGAACAATAATAAAATGGGTGCTGTTATGGTCTTCCCCAAATAAATGTCTAAAATATCCTGATTTTAAATTGTCCAGAGAGTGGGGCATGATTACAGACAAATACAGAATGAGGATATTTATAGGCCATATAATATAACCATATAACAATTACAGCACACGCGTAAATTTGGGTGCGTGTGCAGAATTGTGGTGAATATGTTCGCTATTTAAGCATACTGCACGCAACCTGTGGTCGAACTATTTAAAGACAAGTCTGCAGAGACTAAAGGTGGCATATAACGATGCCATGAAGAACACTGCTAAGGCAACCTAGAGTTAATATGTTTGTGGCTGCAGGAGTCAGTACTTTAGAAGCTATCCCAAGACCCCACATGTATAAATTCATTTGCCATCTACGACCCCCAGCTTCTAGTCCGTGCCGAACACATAATCTCCTTTAAAATATATAATTATGATGTTTTTATGAGTGATATACCAAGATTTTATATATATTTTATGATATTTCCAATGCATTTTGATACCTGCGGACCTCCGTAGAAAGTTTATTAACCCACTGCTCACTTCCAAAACTTATCTTCCATCCATATTTAACTATATGAAATATGTCATGGTGCCAAATTGTCTCCATTTTCTCTGGAAATGATACTAAGGTACCCATGGCTTTGTCTGATGAAAGTAAGTTAGTTCTGTTCACCCAGATCCCCAAGTAGATTTTGTTCCTTTCCTGTGTCCTCGCCCAACCAGCACTTCACATGAGTCAAGAGTCTTACATGTGGAAACCACCCACACACTAACCACTCCCATCTGACCAGTAAAGAAGCGAGCAAGATTCCACTCCTGCTAAATGCATGGGCTGACGTGTTACCCCTAAGTAACTTTCATATCCCTCTCGCAGTGTAATCAGCATTGCGGGGGAACATTTGTCAGGGTTAGATTCATAATTCCAATCATTACTGTTTGTTAATTAATATGTTACAAGTTCTGTTAATTTCCTTTTTTTACTTTTCTTTTTAAATGGCTCAGTGGTTTGAGTTTGAGTTGAATTGCTCTGTTTCCTAATCACACTGTCACAACTGCGGTGTAATAGCAATATGAAGATTCCAGTTGCTCTACAATCATTTTAAAAACCTCTGGTCTTCCCCATAGCAAGTCCCCCTGTAACCTTCTGCGCTCCAAAGAATAAAGAATAAATGAAGTATATAACTAAATAAAATTTGTTTTGAGCTAGATTAAAAACCGATGTATAACTTAAGGATGGTTTTATTCAGCGACCATACAACTGATTAGATTGTGTAGGAAAGAACACACATACACACACATATGAATGTGATATAGATGTATATAATCATATTACACACATATATATTTCCCCAGATTTTAATATATAATGATAAACTTTATTTCGGACACAAGGTCCAGACAAGGGGCAACATTAAAATAAAAATACATTGCAAACCTTCCCACAACTTTACCCTGATGTCCCAGCCATGCTGATCCGGGCCAGACTTCCCACACCCTGTGGAAGGAACATAGGCATCTTTTTGCTTTTTATTGTGAGGCAGAGCGGCAGAAAGAAAATGAGGAGAAGATTTTTACCAAAGATGTTTGATTTTTATGAGGATGTTTCTGTAACCGGCTTCTGTCTCCGCACAAGTATCTTTGCTCCGTTATGGCGAACAAAGATGGCGGAGACGGAAGCCGGTTACGGAAATGGGGCCAAAATTTACCAATTAATTTGCCCATGACCGTACTACGTCTTTGTCATCGAGTGGACTATCTTGCACGCTATAGGACCTTTGGTCCCACCTGCCTGCGTTTGGCCCGTAATCCCTCTAAACCTGAACCATCCATGTAACTGTCTAAATGTTTCTTAAAAGTTGCAATAATACCTGCCTCAACTGCCTCCTCTGGCAGCTCGTTCCATGCAGCCACCACCATTTGTGTGAATACGTTACCCCTCAGGTTACTATTAAACCTTTCCCTCTTCACTGTCAGGAAGATCTCACACCTTACGGGAAAGCATAAATTCCAGCTTTTGGCAGCGGCCCGGAGCTGAGACTGCGGGACTCGGAGCTGATGCAGCGGGACTCGGAGCTGATGCAGCGGGGACCGGAGCTGAGACTGCGGGACTCGGAGATGATGCAGCAGGACTCGGAGCTGATGCAGCGGCCGGAGCTGAGGCTGCGGGACTCGGAGCTGTTGCAGCAGGACTCGGAGCTGAGGCTGTGGTAGGCCGACTCGGAGCGGAGACGGCGTTCCGGCTTACGGCAGCGGCGACATCACCACGGAGGTCCGCTGGACTGGATGGCAGCATCTTCGGCCTGGATCGATCGCCTCAGTGCAGAGGAAGAACAAGGAGGGAAGAGACAGAGACTAAGACTTTTGCCTCCATCACAGTGAGGAGGTGCTTGGTGAACTCACTGTGGTGGATGTTAATTTGTGTTTATTGTATGTTTTGTTATTTATTGTTACTGTGTATGACTGCAGGCAACGTGATTTCGTTCAGACCGAAAGGTCTGAATGACAATAAAGGAGTCAAATCAAATCAAAATCAAATCAAATGATGGCTGAGAGAGATAAATCCACTTGCTAATGCACAGATGGAGGCAATTCAGCCCCATCAGAACCAGTCCTGATTTCAGTTATGCAATCCCAATCGTCCGATTCACTCTCTGCTTATTACCTTCTCCTCTGCAGTTTATTTTTTCTCACATGCCCATTGACATCTTCTTGATTCTATTTAAGGCATCTCAGTGTGCAGCGGTAGAATTGCCTTTGCCCCAGGCTAATTTTGGATCCATTTTACATAGTTAAATAGCATTAGATTAGTCGATAGCATTAATAGCAAAAATTCCGTGCGGCAACGGCCTGCCGGCCCGCAGCCGCCTCGATGCCTTAAGCACCGCCTCGACGGGTATACGCATGTCTTGACGCCGTACATCACGCGCGAACTTCCCGCGGACTTCGCTCGAACTTCACGTCACTCACTCGACCTCCGCGCGGCCCCCGCTTCCAGTTTGGTCATGCTCGCCGCATGCAGGCGCATGCTGGTGGGACCGGCCCTGTACGGGGATCACTCGACCTCCGCGCGGCCCCCGCTTCCGGTTTGGTCACGCTTGCCGCATGCTCGTGGGACAGTCCCTTAACCATCTGTGGTTCTAGACTACTGGGCAACACAATGGCGCCATGGTAAAGTTGCTGCCTTACAGCAGCAGAGACCCAGCTTTGATCCTGACATTGGCTGCTGTCAGCACTGAGTTTGAACATTCTCCCTGTGACCACTTGGGTTTTCCTCTGGATGTTCCAATTTCCTCCCACATTCCAAAGATGTGCAGGTATGTAGGTTAGAACTAGTGATCTTTGGTTGGCATGTACTTGATGGGCCGAAGGATCTGTTTCCATGCTTTAGATCTGTTTCCATGCTTTAGACGCTGCAGATGCTGGTTTATACTGACGATAGATGCAAAGTCAGCGGGTCAGGGAGCATCTGTTCGCATTCTTATATCCCTCTTGTATCACATCTTCCTCAGCAACAATGGGCCAAGATGGCCTCCACCCTTCCTCAGGTCCTCTGTTTCTGGCCCTGATTTGTTCTGGCCTTTTCTCAACTACAATTTATTCTCTCCACCTCTACTTTCAATCTGAAGAAGGCCCAAAATGTCACATATTATTTTTCTGCAGAGATGCTGCCTGACACGCTGAGTGACTCCAGCAGTTTGTGGCTATCGTATAGTTTAGTTTAGTTTTGAGATACAGCGCGGAAACAGGCCCTTCGCCACACCGACCAGCGACCACTGTGCCATACGCTATCCTACACACCATAGGGCCAATTTACATTTACACCAAGCCAATTAACCTTCAAACAAGTACGTCATTGGAGTCTTTATTCTATTGTCGAGATGAGGGGAAATTTACTTTGGGATTTGGGAGGAATTCAAAATGGCAGAAAGCAACACTGCCACGTGAGAAACAAGAGTAGACAGTCAGAACCTGTTTTTCCCAGCATGGAATTATCAAAGACTAAAGGGCCGGTCCCACGAGCATGCGTCTGCATGCGGCAAGCGCGACCAAACCGGAAGCGGGGGCCGCGCGGAAGTCGAGTTAGTGACATGAAGTTCAAGCAAAGTCCATGGGAAGTTCGCACGTGACGTACGGAGTCAAGACGTGCGTACGGCGTCGAGGCGGCTGCAGGCCGGCAGGCCATTGCCGCGCAGAATTTTTGAGCACGGTCAGTTTTTCGGAGCCCCGTGCGATGCCGGGACCAGCTCCGCACAACTCCATGCAGCTCCGACGATCGAAGTGGGACCGGCCCCGCGAGGCCGTACGGCTCAAGCGACCACGTTTGGTCGCGCTTGCCGCAAGGAGTCGCATGCTCGTGGGACAGGCCCTTAAAGGACATATCTTTAACGTCAGAGGGGCAAAATCTAAAGGAGATGTGCAGGGCAAGTCTTTTACACAGAAGATAATGGGCGTCTGGAATGCACTACTAGGGGTGATGGTGAAGGCAGATACAACACTTAAGAGGCTTTTAGATTGGCACATACATATGCAGGGAATAGAGGGATATGGATCACATGCAGTCAGATGAGGTTAGTTTAAGTTGGCATCATGTCCGGCAAAGATATTGTGGGCTGAAACCACGTTCCTCTGCTGTGCTGGTCTACGTTGTATCTTCTATGTTCCAATGTCCATATTACACACCAACAGCACCTTAGGTCAGGGTTGAACAAGGTCCCTGGATTGTGAGGCATTGGTGTATCATGCCACCCATAAGTACTGTAATTCCACACAGTTGATCTAGCAACAAACCTGCAGCACGACCAGAAAAACAGCAGCACCCTATTTCCAATGCTAAACATAATTAATGGCACTGTCCCACGATGCGAGTTGATTCAAGAGCTCTCCCGAGCTTAAATAAAAATCAAACTCATGGTAAGCACGGAGAATGAATGTAGCGGGTACGTCGGAGCTCGGGGACATCTTTTAGCGGCTCATAACACTAACGGCAGGTACTCGGGAAGACTCGCTAACAGCAGGTAAGCACGGGAAGATTTGTGAAGATTTTTCAACGTTGACAAATGTCCATGAGAGCCCCGAGTACCGACGAGCGGCCATTACCGTAAATCTCCGAGTTCGAATCAGGGCAAACTCGGGAGAGCTCTTAGAATGAACTCATACAATGGGACAGGGCTTTAAGGAACTAAAGCTCTGTGCAACTGAAGCCCATCCAAAAAGAGTTTCCACGTTACACTCTGAGGGACTTGAGGGCCTGTCCCACTAACGCGACTTTTCAGCGACTGTCTTCGACCGTCAATCTTGAGGGCCCTCGCCTGAGAAACCACGAGCCGGATCGACCGTCAGCAATGAAACCGCGAGCTGGATCGACCGTCTGCACACACACACACACACATCGCACACACACATCGCAAAGGCAGGGGCCAGGGAAAGCGGGGAAGTGCTGTGTGAAATTCACACCTGCGATGAACAGGAAGGTAAAAGACGGCTGTCACAGTTATGGTCCTTCAGAGAGCGCGGAGGGGGGGGGGGGGGGAGAGAGAGAGGGGAGAGAGGGGGAGAGAGGGGAGGGGGAGAGAGAGAGAGAGAGGGAGAGAATAAAGAGAGGGGGGGAGAGAGAGAGGGGAGAGAGAGAAGGGAGAGAGGGGGAGAGAGGGGGGAGAGAGAGAGGGGAGAGAAGGTGAGAGAAGGGGGGAGAAGGGAGGGAGAAGGGGGGGAGAGAAGGATTGGAGACTCTTTTAAGAAGCCAGATAACGTTTTAATGAGGTTTAGCGGGCATTTAACTCGTTTTCCCAACGAGTTTTACCTTTGACTACCTTCAATTACCTTTGATTGCCTCCGATTATCTACGATAACATTACGACCTATTACAACCCTCCTCGACTAAACCTACGAGTAAAAAAATATCGATTTTTCCCATGGAGGCCTTAATTTACTCGCAGGCATTTTTCAGCATGTTGAAGAAAACGCCGCGACCTAGCTGAGGCCTCGAGTATGAGGGGACTACTCTCAAGGATGAAGGAGAGTTCCAAAGACCTCCTAGGACCTCGTGTCGACCATGCTGCGAGTATGAGTTGAGGGCAAACTCTTCTAAACTCGCAAATTAGGTCCCCGCAGTGGGACAGGTCCTTTAGAGAAACTTTAACAGCTCAAAGAAAACATTCCGCATTTCAGCACTTAAGAAGCCTGTAGCAAATTATAATTTTGCTCTGCATGATTCAAAGAAAGCCTTTCATTCCGGATTACGTACATCACATTGTAGTTGTGAAATATAATGCAATGTGTACTTAATGTTTTGAATGGGGGCCAGATGCTGTGACCTTTCAGATCTGCAGAGCTCAATATAACCAATGCACCTGCTGTACGCAGTAACTGTTTGAGCAAGACGGGAGGAAGAAAACAACGGGAGAAGCATTATTCTGCACTGTTTCAACCACAGCTGGAGTGTTGCAACCAATTCTGGACACTATACTTAGGGAAGGAAGTGAAGCCTTAGAAAACGTGTAGAAAAAGTTACTTTAAATGGAACACGTCCTTGGTTGGTGATGGGTCATCATGTGGCCACACAAACATTGCCGCACACAACATAAACATATAGATACAAACATCATTATGAATTAATACGTTTGTTGGCCAAGTATTCACATACAAGGAATTTGCCTTGGCACTCCACCCGCAAGTGACAACATGACATACAGTCACAGTTAAGAATGATACATAAAACATTAAACATTAATAATAAAACATTATTGATTAAGCATGTGAATTAAATGAAATACCAGAGCACAAGGTAACTTTGTATATACACACAATTTATCCTGCACTAAACGTTATTAATGTTATTCCCTTTATCATGTTTGTTTATTTATTTATTTATTATCAAAAATATTTATTCAAATATTAAAATAATATAGAAACATAGAAAATAGGTGCAGGAGTAGGCCATTCGGTCCTTCGAGCCTGCACCGCCATTCAATATGATCATGGCTGATCATCCAACTCAGTATCCTGTACCTGCCTTCTCTCCATACCCCCTGATCCCCTTAGCCACAAGGGCCACATCTAACTCCCTCTTAACTATAGCCAATGAACTGGCCTCAACTACCATCTGTGGCAGAGAATTCCAGAGATTCACCACTCTCTGTATGAAAAATGTTTTTCTCATCTCGGCCCTAAAAGATTTCCCCCTTATCCTTAAACTGTGGCCCCATGTTCTGGACTTCCCCAACATCGGGAACAATCTTCCTGCATCTAGCCTGTCCAACCCCTTAAAAATGTTGTAAGTTTCTATAAGATCCCCTCTCAATCTCCTAAATTGTAGAGAGTATAAACCAAGTCTATCCAGTCTTTCTTCATAAGACAGTCCTGACATCCCAGGAATCAGTCTGGTGAACCTTCTCTGTACTCCCTCTACGGCAATATATACAGTTCAGTAAAAAACAATACAGAACCCACCACCATAATACACGACAAACAATAAGCTATCATACAACTATATTACACTCCTTGTCAAGGATGCATTTAACCCCCCGCGGTGCCCAGCAGTCCCGGAAATCCTCCAGGGCCCCCGTGGACAGTCCCTCTAACACCACCCGAGCACGGGCAGAGCCCCAGAAAAGGGGCATGCAGCCGGATTGGGCAGAGCCCTCTTCTGCCTGACGCAGTCACTCGCGGATGGCCAGCTTGGCCAGGCCCACTTTATCATGTTTTGATGTATGAGTTAGATTTAGCTCTTAGGGTTAATGGAATGTGGTGAAAGCAGGAACCGGGGTACTGATTTTGGATAATCAGCCATGATCATATTGAATGGTGGTGCTGGCTCGAAGCGCCGAATGGCCTACTCCTGCACATATTTTCTAAGTTTCTATGTATCTGTACATTGTGAATGTGAACCTCGGCAGCCACGGACTGACCAGAGGAGATCTGAGAGAGACTTTACCTTGCACTAACGTTATTCCCTTTAACATCTATCTATACACTGTGAATGGCTCGATTGTAATCATTTGTTGTCTTTCTGCTGACTGGTTAGCACGCAACAAAAGCTTTTCACTGTACCTTGGTACACGTGACAATAAAATAAACTTAACTAAATTAAAAGCACAAAGAGGCCCATCGACCTGTCAAACCTGCTCCACCATTCATTAGGAAAGGTGGGATGTGGATTATGTGCAGGCAGATAAGAGTTGGTCTTGGCATTATGTTTGGTAAAGACATTGCTGGCCGAAGGGCTTGCTCTTGTGCTGTACTGAATGGGTGACAAATGATACTTTATTATCACATGTTAATGAAAATATTATCATCAGCAAAGCACTCCACGTGGCTCCGCATGGTAGGCTGCTCTGGAAGGTTAGATCTCATGGGATCCAAGGAGAGTTATGCCCCTGTCCCACTTAGGAAACCTGAACGGAAACCTCTGGAGACTTTGCGCCCCACCCAAGGTTTCGGTGCGGTTCCCGGAGGTTGCAGGTGGCTGCCGGAGGTTGCAGGAAATGGAAGCAGGTAGGGAGACTGACAGAAACCTCTGGGAACATCCGGGAACCGCACGGAAACCTTGGGTGGGACGCAAAGTCTCCAGAGGTTTCTGTTCAGGTTTCCTAAGTGGGACAGGGGCATTAGCTGAATGGATAGCAAATTGGCTTCATGGAAGGAAGCAGAGGGTGATGGTGTAAGGTTGCTTCTCGGACTGGAGGCCTGTGACTAGTGGTGTGCCTCAGGATTCGGTGCTGGGCCCGTTGCTTTGTCATCTATATCAATGATTTGGATGTGAACATACAGGGCAAGATTAGCAAGTATGTCTCTATGACTCTACATGACATGTTTGTTTTGCATACCATACGCAATGTATGCAAAGAGTCACCACGTATAGACGTTGACAAAGTCACAAAGTGATCAATGTGGTACCAATGGTCCCTCTGCATTCTTGGCGTAAAGGGTTTACCGTTTAGTGCAAGTAAAAGTCCGATAAAGTGCGATTAAAGATCATTCAGAGATCTCCAAAGAGGTAGATGGAATGTCAGGAACGCATTCCAGCTGGTGAGAGAACAGTTCAATTGCCAAATAACAGCTCGGAAGAAACTGTCCCTGGATCTGGAAGGAGTAGCACTGGTTGAAACTCCATTGTAAGTTAATGCATCTGTTATTTCTTCATCGTGCAGTAAGAATGTTACTGGCTGGGTGAAGCTTTCATTCTTTCTGCATTTCTGTAGTTAGCAGAGCCAGTTCAAAGGGCAGTTAAGAATTAACTGTATTGTTGAGACTCTGGAGTCATACATAGGCCAGAAAGATAGGTGTACTTGATTTCCTTCCCTGAACCAGACAGATATTTGTGGAATTCATTGCCACAGAAGGCTGTGGAGGCTAACTCAATGGATATTGTTAAGGCAGAGTTAGCTAGATTCTTGATTAAGATTACACTGAAGATAGACACAAAATGCTGGAGTAATTCAGCAGGACAGGCAGCATCTCTGGATAGAAGGAATGGGTGATGAATCGGGTCGAGACCCTTCTTCAGCCTGTCTGAATTAAGTCTGAAGAAGGGTCTCGACCCAAAACATCACCCATTCCTTCCATCCGGAGATGCTACCCGTCCCGCTGAGTTACTCCAGCAATGTGTGTCTATCTTCAGTGTAAGCCAGCATCTGCAGGTCCTTCCTGTAGATTCTTGATTAATACGGATATTAGGGGTTATGGGGGGAAGGCAGGAGAATGGGGTTTGGAGGGAAAGATAAATCAGCCATGATTGAATGGCGGAGTAGACCTGATGGGCTGAATACTCTAATTCTGTTCCTATCACTTATGAACATAAACACGAACATGAACATTTACAAGAACCTGGTCGTTTCATGGTTTCCATTACTGATCTCAGATTTTATTTGTTCAATTTAAATTCTCTCTTTGACTCCATGGTGGGATTCAAATTCGTGTCTCTAAATCAGTTGGTCTGGTCTTCAGACACAAGTGCAGAAATGCCATTTGCTTCAGCATTTTAAGGTGAGGGGGGAAGATTTAACATGAACCTGAGAAGCAATTTTTTACACAAAAGATGGTAGTTATATGGAACGAGCTTCCGGAGGAGATAGTTGAGGCAGGTTCTATCACAATGTTTAAGACACATTTGGACAGGTGCATGCATAGGATAACTTAGTGGGATAAGGACCAAACGAAGGCAGGTGGGCCTAGTGCAGATGGGGCTTGTTGGTCGGCCTGGGTAAGTTAGGCCAAGAGCCCAAAGAGTCTCCACATTATATAACAATTTGACTCTATCCCTAACCCTAGTGACACTACAGTTACTGCATCCTCGAGTAAGTGTTTAAGAAGGAACTGCAGATGCTGGAAAATCGAAGGTAGACAAAAATGCTGGAGAAACTCAGCGGGTGCAGCAGCATCTATGGAGCGAAGGAAATAGGCAACGTTTCGGGCCGAAACCCTTCTTCAGACTGATGGGGGGTGGAGGGGAGAAGAAAGGAAAAAGGAGGAGGAGGAGCACGAGGGCTGAGGGAGAGATAGGAAGGGGAGGAGACAGCAAGGGCTAACAGAATTGGGAGAATTCAATGTTCATGCGGGCCTGGTGTATTGGGCATCACGTTGTCTCCAAGGTGTGTAATAAGCAAGCAAATACTGAGAGGTGGGTGGGTATGGATATGCATTGCCAGATCATAACTTTTGTCAGGGGGCTTTCATGAGGTATTTTGCAATTGATGGATTACATGCACAGTGTTGTCACTCTTATGGGCAATTTGCACACAAGTTGATTTGAGCCATATTACCTGGGAATTATGCAATTAAGTAGGAATATGGTATCAAGGTGGAGATCTGTTCTGTTTGGATAGAATGCAAAACAATGTTTTCACTGTGCCCCGGTACACATGACAATAATAAACCTAAACATAAGTCAGCCAGACACTGAAGAAGGGTCTCGACCTGAAAACGGTCACCCATTCCTTCTCTCCCGAGATACTGAAGGTACTATCGTGTACGTTGGTAAACAAATCTCCAGGGCCTGATCAGATATATCCAAGGATGTTGTGGGAAACTAGAGAGGAAATTGCAGGAGCCCTGGTTGAAATTTACGAGTCATCCTTAAATACAGGAGAGGTGCCGGAAGACTGGAGGGTGGTAAAAGTTGTGCCTCTTTTCAAAAAAGGCTGCAGGAAAAATGCTGGAACCTATAGCTGGTGAGCTTAACATCTGTAGTTGCAAAGTTACTAGAGAGTATTCTGAGGGGTAGGTTATACATGCATTTGGATGGGCAAGGGTTGATTAGGGATAGTCAGCAAGGCTTTGTATGTGAGAGGTCGTGTCTCACAAATCTGATTGATTTTTTTGAAGAGGTAACGAAAAACGTTGATGAGGGCAGAGCTGTAGATGTTGTGTACATGGATTTCAGTCAGGCATTCGACAAGGTAGGCTGTTCTGGAAGGTTAGATCACATGGGATCCAAGGAGAGATAGCTGAATGGATTGCAAATTGGCTCCGTGGAAGGAAGCAGAGGGTGATGGTGGAAGGTTGCTTCTCGGACTGGAGGCCTGTGACTAGTGGTGTGCATCAGGGTTTGGTGCTGGGCTCGTTACTGTTTGTCATCTACATCAATGATTTGGATGAGAACATACAGGGCAAGATTAGCAAGTTTGCTGATGACGCAAATGTGAGTGGTTTTGCAGCTAGTGAAGATGGTTGTGAAAGATTGCAGCAGGATCGTGAAGAAGTGTTGCAACTACACAGTAAATGGTAGGCCAAGTTGCAGAGCAGAGGGATCTAGGAATGCCACAATAACAAGTGAATGACGAGTATTGAGTATAGAAGTTGGGAGGTCATATTGCAGTTGTATGAGACATCGGTGAGACCGCATCTAGAATATTGTGTTTAGACCTGGCCACCATGTTATAGGAAAGATATTGTCGGATCAGGAAGGAATGTTGAGCCATATTACCTGGGGAAACGTTTGCACTTGGAATAGTGCCAGGAGTTGTTTAAATTCAATTAAGTAGGAATATGGTATCAAGGTGTAAGGTCCTGACCAAATAACTTGATTAAGTCCTTCCATAAGCTAAGATGCTGTCCGATTCACATCTACCTCACTGCGGACATTGGACATTGTCTATTGAACTGTTACACCACAGTGCTGAGAACTATATTCTACATTCTGCACATTCCCCTTTGCTCTGCCTATAGTATTTGAGTTTGACTTGTAATTATGTGCAGTATATCTGTCCTGTTTGGATAGAATGCAAAACAATGCTTTTCACTGTGCCCCGGTACACATGACAATAATAAACCTAAACTTAAGTCCAATATGGACATAAAGCAGATGTAAATTCAATGCAGGAAACAGTAAGGTGAAGACAGACACAAAATGCTGGAGATACTAAGCCAGACAGGCAGCATCTCTGGTAAGAAGGAATGGGTGGGATCGAGACCCTTCTGAGAGAAGGAATGGGTGACGTTTCCGGTCGAGACCCTTGTTCAGTCTGAAGAAGGGTCTCGACCTGAAACGTCACCCACTCCTTCTCTCCCGAGACTGAAGGTACTATCGTGTATGTTGGTAAACAAATCTCCAGGGCCTGATCAGATATATCCAAGGATGTTGTGGGAAACTAGAGAGGAAATTGCAGGAGCCCTGGTTGAAATTTACGAGTCGTCCTTAAATACAGGAGAGGTGCCGGAAGACTGGAGGGTGCTAAAAGTTGTGCCTCTTTTCAAAAAGGGCTGCAGGAAAAATGCTGGGAACTATAGGCTGGTGAGCTTAACATCTGTAGTTGCAAAGTTACTAGAGAGTATTCTGAGGGGTAGGTTATACATGCATTTGGATGGGCAAGGGTTGATTAGGGATAGTCAGCATGGCTTTGTACGTGAGAGGTCGTGTCTCACAAATCTGATTGATTTTTTTGAAGAGGTAACGAAAAAGGTTGATGAGGGCAGAGCTGTAGATGTTGTGTACATGGATTTCAGTAAGGCATTCGACAAGATAGGCTGTTCTGGAAGGTTAGATCACATGGGATCCAAGGAGAGATAGCTGAATGGATTGCAAATTGGCTCCGTGGAAGGAAGCAGGGTGATGGTGGAAGGTTGCTTCTCAGACTGGATGCCTGTGACTAGTGGTGTGCATCAGGGTTCGGTGCTGGGCTCGTTACTGTTTGTCATCTACATCAATGATTTGGATGAGAACATACAGGGCAAGATTAGCAAGTTTGCTGATGATGCAAATGTGAGTGATTTTGCAGATAGTGAAGATGGCTGTGAAAGATTGCAGCAGGATCGTGATGGATTGGCCAGATGGGCTGAGGAATGGTTGATGGAATTTAATACAGAGAAGTGTCAGGTGTTGCATTTTGGGACGTCTAACTAGGGCAGCAACTACACAGTAAATGGTAAGCCACTGGGTATGTTGCAGAGCAGAGGGATCTAGGAATGCAGGTACATGGTTCCTTGAAGGTCGAGTCGCAGGTAGATAAGGTGGTCAAAAAGGCATATTGGCCTTCAGCAGTCAGAGTATTGAGTATAGAAGTTGGGAGATCATATTGCAGTTGTATGAGACATCGGTGAGACCGCATCTAGAATATTGTGTTCAGACCTGGCCACCATGTTATAGGAAAGATATTGTCGAGCTTGAAAATGTTCAGAACCATCATTTACGAGGATGTTGCCAGGACTAGAGGGTGTGAGCTATAGGGAGAGGTTGAGTAGGCTGGGTCTCTAATCCATGGAGCGCGGAAGGATGAGGGGAGAGCTTATTGAGGTGTATAAAATCATGAGAGGAATAGATCGGGTAGATGCACAGAGTCTCTTGCCCAGAGTAGGGGAATCGAGGACTAGAGGACATAGGTTCAAGGTGAAGGAGAAAAGATTTAATAGGAATCCGAGGGGTAACTTTTTCACACAAAGGGTGGTGGGTGTATGGAACAAGCTGCCAGAGGAGGTAGTTGAGGCTGGGACTATCCCATCATTTAAGAAACAGTAGACAGGTACATGGATAGGACAGGTTTGGAGGGATATGGACCAAGCGCAGGCAGGTGGGACAAGAGTAGCTGGGACATTGTTGGCAGTGTGGGCGAGTTGGGCCGAAGGGCCTGTTTCCACACTGTATCACTCTTTGACTATCTCTGAGAATGATTAAAGCTACTATCGGGTCGGGGATACTGGAGCTATTCTCCTTAGAGCAGAGGAGTTTAAGAGGTGGTGATGTTTACACTTAGACAAAGTAACTGGAACAGATAAAGAGAAACTATATCCAATGGCTACATCCAAGTGTGGGAATAAGTGAACAGGTTTATTGCAAAACCTGGTAAAGACCAGACTAGCTGCAGTAATCTATGATTTTATGCTTAACCTTTTTGTTTTTGGCTTCTCTTGCTTTACCCAGTGGATGAGGTCATTAAAGGTCTCAGTGCAAGGGTAACCCAGATGTAGACATGTGTCATTAAACTCACCACCCTCCACACCAGGTGCAGAACAAGTTTCATCTTGTTTGTGTTTCAATGATTGAGACCTACTTTGGCAATTTTCCACATTGTTAATACGATGCCAAAACATATAGTTATTGCACTATTCTACTCTAGTGCTTTGCTTCAGCCCATTAGGGAATGCATCAATGCGCCTCTCTGTTGAAAATCAGATTCAGTTTAGTTTAGTTCAATTTAATTTAGTTTAGTTTAGTTTAGTTTAGTTTAGTTTAGTTTGGAGATACAGCACGGAAACAGGCACTTCGACTCACCAAGCCCACGCCGACCAGTGATCCCCGCACACTAAACTATCCTACACACACTAGGGACAGTTTACGATTATGCCAAGCCAATTAATCCAAAAATCTGTACGTCTTTGGAGTGTGGGAGAAACTGGAGCACCTAGAGAAAAACAATTATTTTTTTTACATACAGTTCAGTGACATTAGGCACAATCATACTAAGTAGAAGAATGTAAGATAGAAGATACACAAAAATGCTGGAGAAACTCAGCGGGTGCAGCAGCATCTATGGAGCGAAGGAAATAGGCAACGTTTCGGGCCGAAACCCTTCTTCAGACTCAATATGTAAGATAGTAGACCACACTAAGCCAGTACACAAGAGTCAACACCATATTAGACGTCATTCTGCACCCTTCAAGTCTGAAATGTATAAAGAATTTGGCTGACTTTAGAGATCCACAATACAGATATGTCAAGCCCCACATAAAATATTTTACTACCACAGTCTCTCCCGCCGAGCATTCAAAAAGGCAATTTTCTTTGTAATGCCTTCCACTACCACAGCTGACCCAATAAACTGGTGAATTAGTCATAGAGTCATATAGCATGGAAAAAGATTCTTCGGCTCAACACGTCCATGCCACCCAAGCTAGTCCCACCATCCCACGCCCAGCCCAAATCCATCTCAACCCCTTGTGTCAAAGCATGGCTTGCCCAACCTCTCCGTATAGCTCAAGCCCTCAACAATTTAGGGTTGCACAGTGGCAGAGTTGCTGCCTCACAGCGCCAGAGACCCAGGTTCGATCCTGACGACGGGTGCTTGTGTGTACGGAGTTTGTATGTTCTCTCCGTGACTAATTCACTTCAGTGTATTTGGTCAGCTCTGGTAGTGGAAAGCATTACAAAGAAAATTGCCTATTTGAATGCTCGGAGAGAGAAACTGTGGTAGTAAAATATTTTATGTGGGGTCTTGGCATATCTGCATTGAAGATCTCTAAAGTCAACCAAATGTTTTAAACTTTTCAGACTTGAAGGGTGCAGAATAGCGTCTAATATGGTGTTGAGTCTTGTGTACTGGCTTAGTGTGGTCTACTTACTTACATTCTTCTACTTAGTATGATTGTGCAGGGACGGAAAGCCCGGGGGGGGGGGGGGGGGGGGGGGCAGAGGCAGAGGGGACACGTCCCCCCCATGTTTTGAGAGGTGGGGGACACCCCCCCCCCCCAAGTTTTTGTCATCCGGATTTTAAAATCTCCGCTTTCCTCGAGACAGTGGGGGTGGGACTGCTGATCGAGGGCGCCGATTGGACAAGAGAGACGTCGGTCAGCAGGCAATGGGGGCGGGACATGATGATTCAGCGCGATGATTGGAGGAGGGAGGAGTGGGGGGGGGGGGGGGGGGTGGGACTGAGGATAGAGTGCGGTGATTGGAGGAGGGAGACGTGGCACAGACCTGCGCCTCATCTGCTGCCAGGATCGATCCCGGTCTCCGGCGCTGTCCTGTCCCCACCCGAGTGCCCCCTCCCCCCCCCACGGGTGGCCAGAGAGGTCGTGAGTCAGACGTGAGCTGTACCCCAGGCCCACATCCAGCGCAGAGAAGCTGCTCTAAACCCAGCTCAACTCTGCCTGTCCCGCCTGGTTAACCTGCCTGGGCTTGCAGGAAATATGGCCAGCGTGGAGAAGCAGCGCCGGTGTCCCGTCAGTCCAGGCAGGGCTGTAGTTAAGCCTGGCGAGACAGGCAGAGTTGAGCTGCATTTAGTGCTGGATTGAGCCTCCAAAGCCTCACGCATGTGTGTGTGTGAGTGTGCACATGCGCGTGGGGCCGCCAAAAAATTGCGTCCCCTCCATATTTTGATAGCGGGTTCCGTGCCTGTGATTGTGCCTAATGTATGGTAGGATTGTCACTGAACTGTATGTAAAAAAATAATTTCATTGCACTTAGGTACGTGACAATGAAGTACCATCGAACCATTTTTGTAAGTGATTAGAACATGCAGTCATGTTTATACAGCTAATTTAAACCTACTAACTGTGAGATGAACTTCCGGGCATTTTTTTTCAAAATTGTCACTTCCTTTCCAACTCATTTTGCCCCAGTCGAAAAGGAAAATGTTTTCTTGAATTCTTCTCAGGATCCTGATAAAGTTATAAATCAATATTAAAAACAACCTGTAAAGATGGTATATGCAAATCCCTCTATCCAGGACACTGCCGGGAAATCTTCCTCAAGCTTGGACATGTAGTTATTGTCGATGGAGCTTGATATGTTTTTTGTGAGAGCAAATCTCTTCAAAGAAATGACAACACAGAAACTGCCGCCTCCACTAAAGCCGTGGGTGTTGAGGTTTACATAAACAATGGCTGCAGTTTCACTTGCAATCCATTTTCATTACCTTTATTCACCTCGGTCAAAATTGAAATTCAACTGGAAAGAAGTATTACAAGACAAAATTGTGACAATTTCTATACAACTGTCAACTATCAGTCCTTGTTCACTCCATCAATACCTGTTCTTTGCGTGCTTTACCTGTCCCGTGTTGCAATCAGTGCAACTCGTGTAGTGCAGCCATTGGCGGGAAAACCCGGGGGGGGGCAGGGGGAAAACGTGTCCCCTCCATGTTTTCAGAGCTGGGGAACGGTCCCCCTCAGGTTACAAGCTTTAAATCACATTCAGTGCGCACGGCTGAAGTTTCCGATGCTTCACGTGTGTGTGTGAGTGTGCGCATGCGCATGCAGCCGCCATTAAATTGTGTCCCCCCGACCCTCGGTCACCTCCTTGTTTTGAAAGCGGTTTCCGTCTCTGGGTGTAGATAGGTACTTGGTCATGGGCATGGTGGGCCGCAGGGCTTGTTTCGGTGCAGATATATGCAGATATAAAGAATTGCCGGTGCTGTTCTGAAAAAGGGACCAGACCTGTAACGTCACCGTTGCATGTTCTCCAAAGATGCTGCCTGACCCATTGAGTTACTCCACTACTTTGTGTCCATCTTAGTTGAAGGCCACCCTTTCTCTTTCTCTCCCCCTCTCCCCATTTCTCCCTCTCCCTATCTCCCTCTCTCCCCCTCTCCCCCTCTCCCCCTCCCTATCTCCCTCTCTCCCCCTCTCCCCCTCTCCCCCTCTCCCTCCCTCTCTCCCTCCTGTGTATTATTCTGTCCTTTCCTATATTATACTCTGGACTGCCTGGATGGGGGAACTCACCCTAACCAGTCACTGATTTATAAAATACCCTCTCGTCATCAATCCAACTATAAGAAGACTGATGGTAAAATATAGTTCTCTCAGTCTCGGGCCCCAGCCAGAACCTTATTTAGAACCTGAATAATCTCTGAAGAACATTTGTTCATTGAACAAAAGGAACTGAATGGTACCAACAACTCCTTATCAGTTCTGCTTGCTATTCCAAGGCTTGTTATGACCTATGCCATGTTCCATTGTTAAACTTTGGTGAAGACTTTGTTCTCTACCTACCAAGGCCTTACCAACATAATTCAGGTATCTGATCAACACAAACAATTGGCAACCCAAGATAGACACAAAATGTTGGAGTCCTGGTCATCGGTGCTGGCTCTGATTTGTCCTGTACCTTTTCATACCTCTGGTTTCCCTCTCCTCTGACTGTCTGGAGAAGGGTCTCGACCTGAGACATCACCTATTTCTTTTCTCCATAGATGATGACTGACCCACTGAGTTACTCCAACATTTTGTGTCTATCTTTGGTGTAAACCAGCATCTGCATTTCCTTCCTACGCAACACAATATCTGTTGAAGCAGAAATGTATCCTTATAGACCATGAACTCTTATAAAGTCTCCAAAAACGTTGTTAATTTTATTTTTTATAAAATAACTCACTGTAATTTGCAACTGTACTATTTCTTGCACTGACTTGGCAGCTCCACTGGAGGTGGAATTAATTACATCCTTCTGTGATTCAGACTGCAGATGAAAACTAATAATGTTATTTCTGTAATGAACCTCTGAGTGAGAATTTGCATATACTCTACTCCAAAGTGGCTGGAATTTGTGAGTAAACTGTAATTATCTTCAGCAAGAATATTGTCAAGGGAAATGCAGCTTGGAACAATGAAGTCAGAATCACAGTGGACATAATGTTGTGCAGATGTAGTGCAAGATTCAGTGGCAGGGCTCGTGTTCTTTCTTTCTCAGTCAGCTGCCGGAGCATGTGCCGTGAACCTGTGCCACCCTTAAGGGCCTGTCCCACTGGGCCATCATTTGCGCCTCCTTTCCGCGTCATATGTAAAATAGGACGACGCGTCGTTACGCGCGACATCGCACGCAAATCACGCGTCATCTTGCCTTCTGGTGCGCGTGACGTCAATAGAATAGCCTGCGGCGCACGGCAACGCATGGTTACTCACGGTGATGTAACTATGAGTCACCACGCGATACACGAGAGACGTCGGGACGCATGCGAGCGACGCCAATGCATCAGAGTACATACCCAATGCGTCAGCGTGCGTATGCTATACGTCACGCAGGTGGCGTGCGAGAATTTCATTCCTGTACTAAATCCTGGAGCGCCGCGCAATAACGCACACCACCGCGTACAATTCCACGCCTCATCATGCGCAGCGCATGCGCACGCGCACCCCACGAATCACGACGTGTCGTAAATGAGGCGCAAATGACAGCCATGTGGGACACACCCTTTACCAAGGTGTTTAAGAAGGAACTGCAGATGCTGGAGAATCGAAGGTACCCAAAAAAGCTGGAGAAACTCAGCGGGTGCAGCAGCATCTATGGAGCGAAGGAAATAGGCAACGTTTCGGGCTGAAACCCTTCTTCAGACTAATTCAGACTTCTTTACCAAGGTGTTGTTCTGTTGTGTATTAACAAAGGACAGATGAAGGTTTGGATTGTCACAGTACACTGAGGTCAACGTCAAGCACATCTTAGTCTGTCCAGACTGAAGAAGGGTCTCGACCCGAAACGCCACCTAATCCCTTTCTCCAGAGATGCTGCCTGACCCGATGAGTTACTCTAGCGTTTTGTGTCTCTCTTAAAGTATATCTTACACAGGAATTCCCCTAGAGTTACATAGCAAAGAACTTACAGGACAGAAGCATTGTCTGTGTGGACTTAGGGGTTCTGAATTAGCAGATTGTGTCCCCCTTCACAATCAGCAGTACAAAAAAATAGGCTTCACTCAGCCAAAGAACTCACTACTCACTGTAGAAATGTGGGAGGGCTGCATTGATTTTCATAAAACATGTTAGTATGAGGCATGTGAGGTGAGAGATTAAGCAGACAACAAATAAATAGAGATGGATAAATGGAGAGGAACTATCAATGCTGAATTACAAAGTGGAAAATAGGGAAATTGAGCAGAGGCTAATGAGGAAAAGAGTCATAGAATCGTAGTCATACAGTGTGGAAACGGGCCCTTCAGTCAAACTTGCCAATGCCCACTCAACATGCCCATTCTACACTAGTCCCACCTGCCTGCATTTGGCCCATATCCCTCTAAACCTATCCTATCCACGTTCATGTCCAAATGGTTGTTTGAATGTTTTGATAGTACTTCCCACAACTACCTCCTCTGCAGCTCATTCCATATACCTACCCTCATTTGTGTAAAAATGTTGTCCCTCAGGTTCCTATTAAACCTTTCACCTTAAACCTATATCCTCTGGTTCGCAATTCACTTATTCTGGGGAAAAGATTCTGTGTATTTACCTGATCTATCCATCTCGGGATCTTATTCTCCTCTATAAGATCACCTCCTCATCCTCCTGCATGCCAGGAAATAAAGAGCCTGCTCAACCTATCCCCATAGCTCAGGCCTCAAGCATCATCTTAGTAAATCTTCTCTACATCCTCAACAGTTTGACACAATACTCCAATGTCTTGACCGACTGTAACATAACCTCCCAAATTCTATACTCAAGAGAAAAAGAGAGAATACACAGAGGAGTACTTAGAAAATATGCAATAGATGAACATGGTCCTGAAACAACTTCCGCACAAGCTGAAACACAGCAACAATTTGGCCTCAAATTGGAATTCCACGTAATTTGGATTTATTTTATACTGGAGGTCTGAGACCAGCAGTTGGAACCAAATGTCTTCAAGCAAAAAGATTTATGTTGGATGTGAATTTTCACTTACATTTTAAATCACTGGTTTCAGTTTGTCTTCCAGAATTTGTATGTGGGACATATACCAATGTCCCTGTTTCTATCTACTTATTCATCCATCGAGCTGCACTTACTTTCTCACAATTATCCTCTTAGTTTAGAGATACAGCGTGGAAACAACCCCTTCGGCCCATCGAGTCCGCGCCGACTAGCCATCGTCCCACACACTAGCACTATCCTATACTCTAGGGGAAAATTACAATTTACACCAGCCAACAATCCTGTAGGCATCCTTTAAATGCCTGAGAGAACCCAGCAAGCAAGTATTATTAGCTTCCTGACGACCTATGGTAGCAAATATGGAGCAGGAGAGTCTGGTCCAGTCCCCGGCAAGAACATTATCAACTAACACCAGCCCTGATTTTGATCAGAATGGAGACCCTCTACAGAAGACAGACAGCATAACATTATCATCGGGGGTCATAGAGTCACAGAGAAATAGAAACAGGCCCTTCAGCCCAACTTCCCCACGCCAACTAACATGCCCCATCTATACTAGTCCCATCTGCCCACGTTTGGCTCGTATCCCTCTAAACCTATCCATGTGCCTGGCCAAATGCTTGTTAAATGTTGTGTAATTACCTGCCACAACTACCTCCTCCGGCAGCCCGTTCCATATACCCACCACCCTTTATAAATACATTGCCCCTCAGGTTGCCATTAAATCTTTCCCCCTTCACCTTAAATTTCCCCCCTCACCTTAAATCGGCATTAGGGCAATCATTAGGAATGATTTTGATCGCCTAATGGAGTTATCGCCCATATAAAAGTTTCACCAGCTGGTTGGATTTTGCTTTGAGGATTCATCTTTAATAGTGAGTTCAATTTAGTTTAGTTTATTGTCTCGTGTACCAAAGTACAGTGAAAAGCTTTTGTTGTGTGCTAACTAACCAGCGAGGGAGAGGAGTATGCACAAGTGTGATTCAAACTGGACTCAGCAATTTCTCATTACCTTCTCTGAAATCAGTCCAGCCCAGACCTCTATCTCTGTACAAGCCCGGTTTTCTTTTTCCAGGCAACTGTATCTGTGCAAATGTCTGTAAATCCCTCCCAAAGTGCTTCAGCTTCCCATTCCTCCCTCCCCCATGAAGACACTCAATGATATCCAACAGGCAGGTGGGGCTAGTGTAGATGTGACACATTGGTTGGTGTGGACAGGTTGGGCAGAAGTTCCTGTCTCCACGCTATGTCTCTCTGGCTGAGCAGCTGATAACCCTGTCCTAACTTCTACTAACGTAGCTCGGCGTCACATTTAGCATCATAATGTTGTCGAGAATTGCTGTGAGATGTTCCTTGAAACTACATAATTCCCAAATGTTTCAAAGGCCTCTTTCCCCCAGTGTATTTCATGTAAGGAATGACTGCCAATGGCACAGTGGTAGAGTTGCTGCCTTACAGCACCAGGGACTAGGTTCGATCCTGACTGCGGGTGCTGTCTGTACGGAGTTAGTATGATCTCCCTGTAACCATGTGGGTTTTGTCGGGTGCTCCAGTTTCCTCCCACATACCAAAGACATGCATGTTTGTGGGTTAAATGGCTTCTGTACATATTTCTCTAGCCCGCAGTGTGTAGGATAGAACTAATCTATGGGGTGATCGTTGGTCAGCGTGGACTTGGTTTCCAAGCCTAAGACAGACACAAAATGCTGGAGTAACTCAGTGGGACAGGCAGCATCTCTGGAGAGAAGGAATGGGTGATGTTTTGGGTCGAGACCCTTCTCCAGACCTCTCCATTTACTCCAGCACTTTGTGTCTATCTTTGGTATAAACCAGCATCTGCAGTTTCTTGTTTCTCTGTGAATCTCTGGAACTCTCTGCCACAGAAGGTAGTTAAGGCCAGTTGATTGGCTATATTTAAGAGGGAGTTAGATGTGGCCCTTGTGGCTAAAGGGATCAGGGGGTATGGAGAGAAGGCAGGTACAGGATACTGAGTTGGATGATCAGCCATGATCATATTGAATGGCGGTGCTGGCTCGAAGGGCCAAATGGCCTACTCCTGCACCTATTTTCTATGTTCTATGTTTCTATGTTTCCACGCCGTATGTCTACAATAAACTAAGCTAAACGTATATCTCAGTGAGCCATGGCATCAGGATGCACTCACACTCTCGGATGCCATCCATTCGCTCATTGGTTCTCTTGTCTTGCCCTGGGTGACAGACTGGAAACTCTGCAGAACAATAGTACGGCACGTTTCACGTCCTCCAAGAAGATTATAGCGACGGGCAGCTTTCACGTTGTAAAAGCCTGCCAAATGGATGTAACGGATGGACACCTCGTTTAATGGGCTGCCATGTTACTATGGCTGTGTAGACGCTGAGAAAAGTTAACGGCCCTTCTGAAAACGTTACTTCTGACCAGAACTCACAATAAAGCACGGGCTGTGAAAATATATATGCCTTGTTTGGTCACTGGGGAGCTGCAGTTATGTTGCTAGGGGAATGTTAATACACTGTGTGTATTTCTGGGTCAAGGACCTGATAACTTTCCCCAGATGTGCATCATAATATCCAGCTACATCTGGGACACATAAGCAGATGCCAGCAGCATTCAGTTGGAGCTGATTTAACATTTTGCATTAAGTGAGAGAGAGGGCAGTGATGGAATTGTGATGACAGACTAATACTGCTTCTCACTTATTAAATTGAGCCATTAAACAAAACACTGCAAACTCACAGGGGATCCAGTGAGAACAGTGGAGGAGGACTGCTGGAGCCTCACGATGGCACAATGGATTCATTTATTCCCTCGGATGTTACCGTGCTAAAGCTGCAGGTCCAATTGGGCTCCACACTCTTATAACTGAGGTGTGAAGGGAATGCGGTCTTTGTCCTGCTGTACGACATACTGAAGGAGTGCACTCTCTAGAACTTTGTCATCTTGTCAGAAAAGATAGATGGGCATGCATCACTGTCCTGTTGGCTTCTGAGAGGAGAAATCATGTAAAATTGTATGATTATCAACTCCCACACCTCTCCCCTGTGTGTTCAACTATTACCTGACATGCTTTGTCCTGCCTCTCATCTCCCCCCCCCCCCCCATATCAGCCCCTCCCCTACCCCCCCCCTCCCCCCCCTCCCCCACAATCATCTGAAGAAGGATCCCGACCTGAAACGTCATCTACCCCATGCTCTCCAGAGATGGTGCCTGACCCGTTGAGTTACCCCAACACTTTGTGTCTTGTTTCTATTTTTTCATTATCAGCCTATCATTCCCGATACCCGCACAGGCGTATGATGCCTTCTCCAGAATGAAGTAATCAGGCCCTGGTGTACATAACGTTCCTATCCCCGCCCTATCAGTTACTTAACATATCTTCCAAATGCCAATCGTCACCCTGTGACTACAATGCTAGTTTAAATAATCTCTCTATTTATCTTAACCCATTGAATTTTGGATTCTCTACAACATCCACCAACAAAGACAATAAATCTTTCCTGATAATAGAAAGAATGCCAATGTTTTTATTAAATTCCATCTGCAGCTTTCAACCACTTGTCGTTCATTGCTTAAGTTTTGATGTATTTAATATATGACTAATGTTTGTGGATTGTGGATTGCAAAGGATCCAAAACTAGGAATGGCTCCTGATCATTCAATTGCGAAACCAGGTCATTTTACATAATAGCAGACTCTGGCCAGTGGGGAACTGGGGATAAGAGAGACTCACGTTCAATTCATGTTCAAGTGTATTGAACATCTAGAATCCAAACTAAAACAGTATCAGAGCAAGAGCAACTATTGAACCATTCACGGTGTCCTTGACAGATGAAAAATTAATAAATAATTCCCCTTGTGCTGTGCTTAGAGCTTAGAGTTTAGAGAATACTAGACCAAGTGGGACCCGTTGGGTCCCATCCCCTCAACGTGCAGCGTCACACACACTAACCACCCCCCTTGATATTATATAAATTTGCTCCCCCGCCCTATCCACTCCAGCAGGCGCAGCTGGAGAGGGAGAGGGAATGGGGTAGGGAGGGAGGGGAAGGGGGTAGAGAAGGAGAGGATGAGGGGGTAGAGAGGGAGGGTAGAGGGCGGGGGGTAGAGATTAAGGGGTGGAGGGGGCGAGTGGCGTCATGAGGGAGGGCTGGTCCCCGAACACAATATTCCGCCACTCACCTATAGGTCCCAATACTGACCACTCCCTAGAGAGAGAGGGGGTTAAAGAGGGAGGGGGCAGAGAGGGGGGGTAGGCACAGAGGGAAGGGGGAGGCGGGTAGAGGGGGAGGGTGTAGAAAGCGAGGGGGTAGAGAGGGAGGGGGTTAGAGAGGGGGGGTTAGAGAGGGAGGGGGAGGGTGGTCAAGGGGGAGGGGGAGGGGGTGAGGGGGAGGAGGAGGAGGAGGTATGGAGTGAGGTGACGGTGTAGAGAGGAAGGGGATAGAGAGAAGGGGGGAGGGGTAGAGAGGGAGGGGGTAGAGAGGGAGGGGGAGGAGTGGAGAGGGAGGGTAGAGGGAGAGGGAAAGGGGAAGAGCGAGAGGGGGGGTAGAGAACCCACCCCATCTCCCTCCTCCTCTCCTCACTCCCATTCCCTGCTGCTCAACCTACCCAGTCCAATAACAGATATCGATTAACACAGTACATGATAGACATTTCCCTAACCCAATAATACAGTGACTAATACATTGTATCTGACGAAGTTTCTAGATGCAAGTTAACAGAGATGAATTATGCAACATGTGCCTGGATTTTCAAGAAACCCAGACAAGGCTCAACACTTAACCCAATCAACATCTAGCAAAGTAAAGCTTTGCCACATTATATACAATGTATATGTCTGGTTTGCATTCATCCAATCCGTTTCATGAAGCCACGTTACTATCAAGGGTTAAACAAATTTAGATCCACCGGTCAAATACGTCGACTCTGATACCTCAACACCCATTTCTTTATTCCTCCTTCGAATTGCCAGATCTCACAAGTAGACAGAGTTGACGTGGAAAAGCTTTTCCCACTGAGAGTAGGGAAGATTCAAACAAGGGGACATGACATGAGAATTAAGGGACTGAAGTTTAGGGGTAACATGAGGGGGAACTTCTTTACTCAGAGAGTGGTAGCTGTGTGGAATGAGCTTCCAGTGAAGGTGGTGGAGGCAGGTTCGTTTTTATCATTTAAAAATAAATTGGATAGATATATGGATGGGAAGGGAATGGAGGGTTACGGTCTGAGCGCAGGTATATGGGACTAGGGGAGATTATGTGTTCGGCACGGACTAGAAGGGTCGAGATGGCCTGTTTCCATGCTGTAATTGTTATATGGTTATATGGTTATATGAATTCAATAAACTTCACCTCCGGTACTTCTTCCTTGGTATGTTGGCTCGGTTCTCAGTCCATAGGGGTTCTTTCTCAAAACTAATTTCCTTTTACCACTGAGTAACTTTTTAGTATGCTAACTCTGGTCTCTTAAAGGGAAGTCTTGCTGTTCTCAGTTCCTCTTTTTTACTACCTCCAATTCCAACTCTCATGTTCCCCAAATAACTCTTCCATTTCACCTGATCTTCCCAAGTTCCTTCCTTCCCTGATGTTCGCTGAATAATCCTTCCCATAACTTTGGCTGCCTGTCTGGGGATGAGACAATAAAAATACCAAATTAATAATCAAACTTTAAATATTCCTAAGCTAGATCTCACAAGTCAGTTCCAAATCTCAAACTTTAAAGTCCCTCCAATTCATCACTATACAATTTAGAGATCAAATTTAAAATGTTATCAATTTATTTCTAATTATTATAATTTAGTCGCAAAGTAGGTGTTTGGCCCCGAACCACAGAGGAGTGTCTATTTTCAAATTTAAATTCAATTCTTCAAATTAGAGCTTGCCCCAATAGTCATCATAGGTTGGCTGTATCCTCTAGTAAAGATTGGATAGTGTTATTTTCTTTCTCCTTCACTGGTGTGAAAAGCTAGATGATGTTAAAGTTGGGCAGGAGGGTAGGTATCTTCTTCTTCTTCCTTGATGTTAGTTTCAAAGGAATAGGGATACTGAGCAGCCTTCTCTATCTGTTGACCTTCCCAGATGTGTCTTAAAGGGACAGGACAGTATCATTTCTTCTTTGTTGTTGGTCTTTGTTTCTGGGGAGCTACATTACCTGAGCTGTGTCTTCCGCCCGTTCCTAAGGGTCCACACACTCTTTACCTCACTCCCCAGATAGTAGTATGTAGGTGATACTGTCCTGCAGGCACAACAACTTAGTAAAAAATTAGTACAATAGCTCCTTTCCCGACTCCCGTACCTCCTGCGCAATAAGTTTTTTTTTCTTCTCTCCCTTGTGCCAGTTTAGTTTCTCTTTAGTTCTTATTCTCGTTGCCACCAGCTACTATGTTTCCCTTTTCGTATTCCTTCCTTTTAGTGAGATTTATCGATCCCAATTAGCTTCTTTGTGACTCATTTCCTGGGATTCGGAAGGGGTGGTGTTCTTTCTTGTTCTTATAATGTTTTTATTTATTTTGGGCCATGTGAGGATGCCCTCAGTTTTCATACTTTGTATTAGCTGGCAGATCAGGGCTATCGGAATGGATGTGGCTGCCAGAATGTCCCTGCTCCCTGATCTTCTGGCCAGTGTCCTCTTCCTCTACCGTCAGGTCCCAAGTGTCCCTGTGACCTCTAAGGATCCACTGACTTCTTCGACCCCGTGGCCCCTCTTCTCTGCCCCCTTCCTTCTCGGTATTCCCTCAGATGTCCTGATTCCCCGCAGTTGTAACATTGATAAGGTCTAACAGCTCTATACCCTCGCCAACAAAACCGAGGGAAAGTCGGCTCTTGGATTGGCATGTCTATCCATGCCTTAAATTCCTCCTCCTCCTTATCCTCCTTCGATATTACTTCACATTTCTGGATTTTTAGTACAGGTCTCTGGAAGGAACCAGGTCGCATTGAAATGTGGACGTCTGTGGCCCAGGTATATTTTGCACCTACTGTGGGATCTAATTATAAAGGCGGAGTAGGCAGCTTCCTACTAGGGAATTGCCTACGGGGAATCCGCTCCATATCCATACCATCTTATAATGTTATCGATGTCAGGATGAGCCACTTCATAGCCTCCTGCTGTCTCACCCTCAGAAAAACTGCTCATTCTGCTACCGGAATCCCTATACTTTAGGAAGGATTCTTTCACTTTCCCACTTGATTTCTCAATTAATTTTTGCACCCACTTCTGAGGGACCCCCCTTGATCCATCACACTATCCTCTGCTGGTGAAGCAATCATCAGAGCTAGAGAGTCCTTTCCCGATGTTTCTACTTTGGATTTGAATTTAGTGGGGGGAGTCGAAGACACCACTGACTCCACTCCAGCGCCCTGTTCGCAAGCGGCGCATGGTGTCTCCAAACTAAGAACATGAGAGTGCTGAGAGGAATGCTGTGGCTCTGTTCTGAAAAAGTCTGCCCACCCTTGTATATATTGGGCTTCTCTCCCTTCAAGATCCACGCTAACCACGGCACTCTTACTAAATTTAATAAGTTTGATTTTAGTCGGCACCTCCTCTTTAAGAGCCTTTGCAGTAATTTCTCTTTTGAAAGCTGATGTTCTCTCCTGCTCCTGTTCCTGCTGCCGGCTTCCACTATCTTCCTTTCCCTGTTCCGGAATGTCTAGAGAAATGACCAGTTCTCTCTTTTTCCATTCCAATCCCTAACTTGAATGCTGCCATGCTCAAAGTAGAACGCAGAACCACTTATTTATTTACTTTCCTTTCAGTGAAGAACATTCTCCATATTTCAATAAGCTCGTTCCCTTCTTCACTGTTTCCATATCGTCTAACAATTGTCTCTATGTAGGTTATTCCTACTATAGACTTTTGCCCACCTATCAGCCAAAGTTCGTTCCTAAAAACTATTTAATTTTCCCAATAATTCTCTTACTTTCTCTGCTTCCTGCGGAATTTTCTCACAAATTATTCTTATTGACTTTCAGGAATACTCTTCGGTACATTCCCCATCCTCCTACACAATAGATACAATACAGATAGAATTCAATGCACTCACACCTCCTCAATACTGGCCCCTTCCTTTCAGACTACAAGGCCACTGAAATCGCTCCCACACGTGATTCTGTTTGTAGTTTGCTTGTTTGTCTTTTTGCACAAAGTCCGCGAGCATTGCCACTTTTCATTTCACTGCACATCTCGTATGTGTATGTGACGAATAAACTTGACTTGACTTGATTTGATTTGACACACAATAACTAACGTCTAGCAGATTCACTCCTTCTCACACAAATGTTCCTTCAATCTTTCCCAACCGTTATTCAATCACTCCACTCAATCACTCTCTTCAATTGTTCGACTCAATCGCTCTTATTCAATCGTGCTCTCAACTTTATTATCATGTTGCTCACAATCACTTAATTCAACTCTTAGCCTGAAAACAAAGAATCTTCGGTTTCCCAAACTACGGCTCCGGCTCTTAATATTTAAATTTTAGCAGTAATTTCTCCCAAGCAGCAATCCCTCCCACTCAGAACACTTTAAGTTCACACAGACAAATAAACCCGAACCACACAAGTAAAACTATAATCAAACAAGAAATTATTCCCCCAATTACAAGTAAACCAAGACATACCCCAATATAAAATACAAGCATCCACTTATTTTGACGATAAATCACACTCTAATAAATCCTCCTCGTGGTGTACTCGGTCAACGGAACAACACCTCCCCGACACAGCGATCGAAAGAATACGACCCTGATCGAACCACCATGAATCGGATTCTAACAATAATACAATCCCAATTTAAACAGATACAAATATTCAATTCAAATGCACTTTAACACGCAAAAATCCTTAAGCCCTCACACAGACAATACAAGTAGCGGTCCACAATCTTAACACACTCTAAATTTTTTTACACCCACAAAGTATTTATACAATTCGGATCCGATAAAAATGCTAAAAAAGACAATACTGGTTGGAAATTTACAATTTACAATAATAATAATTTAACATGCTAGCGCACAGATTACAAACATTCAATCTCAATTCCGCGTTGCGCAGTTATCAATCAGTGAACCTCTCCCTCTGATACCGAAGATTTTCCTCTTCCTTCGATATTTATTGCTGAGGGGTACTACTTCTTAAATGGACTACTTTTCCTCATTTAGGAGTTACTTTCCCCTGCTAAGCCTGGACTTCTATAGGGGGACCTCTATCCCTCCTCTCTAAGTTCTACAGAATTAGGGGTATGTCTCACATCCGGGTTCTTTCCACTAAGTAAATCAGGTTCCAGTCTCTCAGGTACTCTTTGCTATCAGGTACTAATCAACAATCGATCAGAGGGTTACTATTCACTGTTGATCAGCCGCTATTCAAAATCGATCTCAAACCTGTACAAACTCCTAAGTTTTATCTGCACAGAATTCGAATTCTACTATACGGGCAGAACTTC
Source organism: Leucoraja erinaceus (assembly GCF_028641065.1). Taxonomy (NCBI): domain Eukaryota; kingdom Metazoa; phylum Chordata; class Chondrichthyes; order Rajiformes; family Rajidae; genus Leucoraja; species Leucoraja erinaceus. Next base: position 13,980,581 of record NC_073377.1, on the reverse strand, counting down.
AATGTGAAATTCTGTATTTGGAAATTTGATTCTGCAAATCTAAATTCGTTCTCGGACCAATTTGTTTTGGTGCGTACCAGTCAACGTATGCGGGCTCTCGAATTCAAATTTAATTGCCCAATGAAATCTCGAATGGACGAGAGTATTCCTAGCCAATCTATACTCTAGCCACTGACCCCAGTACCTTTACCAGATTCCTCATCCATCACTCCAGGGAGGGATTTGGATATCTTCACACAGACGTGGCCTCTAACCAACCTAGGTTTTACTGCTTTCAAAGGACATCCTTTACACCAGCTTGGCACTGGGTGTCATCTTCGTGCTGGCAGTCAATGTCGATTTTCGGAACGCACCTTTCCAATCAGCACTCCCAGCAATGACAGGTCAAATGCTTCACCGCTTAGCACATAAACCAGACTTGTATTTCAATACCCCACCAATTGGATACCAAATCTGGGACAGGATGCGCGTTTGGCTCTTGTTAAGCAGCTGCAGTATGCCAACTATGACCAAGTTTTGGGCCTCTAACCCAGGAAAGGGCCTCTAACCCCACCCTGGTTTTGTGGGCCCCTAACCTAAAGGAGTGCTATCCACCCCCCGTGCTTGCTAACTCTGTTCTACGATCTTGTTTATACCCAAGCCCGCGAATGATCGACCTGCTCCGACTAGTGAAGTGCAGCAAATCAACGCAAAAACTGGACAGGCGCCGATACTGCACTCGCGATCGAAACAGCTCAACACCCTTAATCGCAAACTTGTGTTTGGGGGTCCGTTGAGATCCCAGACGAGCCCCCAATGTAAATAGCTTGTTCTAAGCTTTCCCCAGTCTAGTTTCAGTCAATAAAATACTGAGTCAAGCACTTGCATATCTAAACTTTATTTTGGAAAAACACAATAACAGTTCCCACTACTACACCTAACCACTGTGGGTTCGATCCTCGTCTCTGCCTGGCCAAGTGTCCTAGCCTTGTTCAAGCAGAGTCACTCCAAAAGGTCACATTCCTGGGATGTCAGGACTTTCATATGAAGAAAGACTGGATAGACTCGGCTTGTACTCGCTAGAATTTAGAAGATTGAGGGGGGATCTTATAGAAACTTACAAAATTCTTAAGGGGTTGGACAGGCTAGATGCAGGAAGATTGTTCCCGATGTTGGGAAAGTCCAGAACAAGGGGGTCACAGTTTAAGGATAAGGGGGAAATCCTTTAGGACAGAGATGAGGAAAACATTTTTCACACAGAGAGTGGCGAATCTCTGGAATTCTCTGCCACAGAAGGTAGTTGAGGCCAGTTCATTGGCTATATTTAAGAGGGAGTTAGATGTGGCCCTTGTGGCTAAAGGGATCAGGGGGTATGGAGAGAAGGCAGGTACAGGATACTGAGTTGGATGATCAGCCATGATCATATTGAATGGCGGTGCAGGCTGGAAGGGCCGAATGGCCTACTCCTGCACCTATTTTCTATGTTTCTATGTCACACAGTCCCAAGTGTTCTTCCAGAAGATCGACACTGAACCTCGTGGGAGCGGCCTTTTATAGGTCGCCGAACCTTGAGAGGTCGAACCATATGGGGGTGGTCTCTATACAGTCCAATAACAGATATCGATTGACACAGTACATGATGGACAGTCTCCTATCCAAATAATACAGTGACTAATACAATGTATCTGGCAAAGTTTCTGGATGCAACTTAACAGAGATGAATTATGCAACATGTTCCTGGATATTCAAGAAACCCATACAAGGCTCAACACTCAACGCAATGAACATCTAGCAAAGTAAAGCTTTGCAACAATATTTACAATGTATATGTCTGGTTTGCAATCACCCCAATCCGTTTCATGCAATTTACTCCTAATTGTTAGAAACTGCAGCTGTCCCACTCTTTCCCTGCAACTCTTACCTGGGCTCCAGACAAACTGGCACGATTCTGCAGCTTGTCCCATTTCTGCAGAAATTGACCAAATGGCCTAACACCTTTACACAGAAGCCTTTACACAATTTTAGTGTCCTGGCATCTCCAATTTGGCCAGAATTAACAGACATGAGAAAATGTGAGTAGCATTTGTGAAAATGGGAAGGCTGTGGTTAAGGGTTTGGAAGAAGATACAAATTCAGGAGATTTAAAGAAAGCCAACACAACCCTGGCTTATACAGACATTTAGAATATTAAGAACAAAGGGAGGAGTTTTAGTATAATGGAGATAGATACAAAACATCACCCATTCCTTCTCTCCAGAGATGCTGCCTGTCCCACTGAGTTACTCCAGCATTTTGTGTCTATCTTCGGTTTAAACCAGCATCTGCAGTTCCTTCCTACACACCAGAGTTTCGAGATACAGTCCTGAAACAGCCCTTTGCCCATCGAGTCCACATCAACCATCGATCATCCATGCACTCTAGTTCTATGTTATCCCACTTATCCATTCCCTGCACAGTAAGGGCAATTTTTAAAGTGGCCAATTAACCTACAAACCCACATGTATTTCGAACTGGGGAGGAAACCAGAGCACTCAGAGGGAACCCACAATGTCACAGGGAGAATGGGCAAACACCACAGGGACAGCACCCGAGGTGCCCTAAGTGTTACACAGCAGAATTGCACTGGGTGGGACATCTGGTTTCACCATTAGGATTCCATGGTTTTAAAATCACCTTGGAATACTTAATGACATCTGAGACAGCCATGCATAAGCCTCCCAACTCCAGACAATGGCCTCTCGAATATTATGTTCAACACAAAGGCGGGTTGTTATCGTTTCAAAAGAATGATAGTTGACTATTTTAATCACCAATTTCCAGCTGAGTGGTTAACGTCATAGTTTAATTATTTATTATTGAGTAGAGAAACTTAGAACCTCCATGTAGTAATGTTTTTGTATTGTGCATAAAATCAGAATTGTCTCGAAGAAAAAGGGAATGGGGAAGGAGATTGAGTTATGACAGTGACAGTTAGGAATGACACATCAAACATTAAACATTAATAATAAAATATTATTGATTAAACATGTGAATTAAATAAAATACCCGAGCAAAGGGAGGCTACAGATTTTTGGTTATTGAGTAGAGCTACTACTCATGGAAAAAGCAGTTTTTATGTCTGGCTGTGGCAGCTTTGACAGTCCGGAGTCGCCTTCCAGAGGGAAGTGATTCAAAGAGTTTGTGGCCAGGGTGGGAGGGGTCAGAGATGATCTTACCCGCTCGCTTCCTGGTCCTTGCAGTGTACAGTTCGTCAATGGAGGGAAGGTTGCAGCCAATAAATTTTCTCAGCTGATTCGCCGCAGCCTCCGGATGTCGTGCTTGGTGGCTGAGCCAAACCAGACCATGATGGAGAAGGTGAGAACAGACTCAATGATGGCCATATAGAATTGGACAATGTAATCAAGATGTAAAATTATTAACACGGGGCCAAACATCCATTTAGTAGAAATTAGTCAGTAAATGATGGAGGTTTCTATTTTCGCAGTTGGGAAGCAGTCCACCTGTTAGGTTGGAGAGAAAAAGACACAATATGCTGGAATAACTCAGCGAGTCAGGCAGCATCTCTGGAGAACATGATCAGGTGACTTTTCGGGTTGGGACCCTTCTTCAGACTATAAGGTTAGAGACATTGGATGACCTTTAGTGAAAGAGTAGAAGTGGAGATGCTTAAATCAGAAGGTTGGGTGATAATATGTTCAGGAATACATTCAATCTTACTTGCCAATCCCACACCTTCGTACCGTGAAAAACAACCGCGAATGCTGAAAATCTAAAATAAATGCAGAACACAAAGGGAATACTCAGTAGGCCAGATCACATCTACCGGAAGAGAACTAGAGTTAATGTTTTAGGTTGAAGTCCCCTTTTCAGAACTGATTTACTTCTCGCTGGAGGTTGGGAGAGGTCTCCATCATTTTTAGTTTTAGTTTTAAAAATACAGCATGAAAACAGGCCCTTCGGCCCACCAAATCCGCACCGACCAGCGATCCCCGCACACTAACACAATCCTCCCGCACACTAGGGATCATTTACACATCCCCTTCAAGACCCCTTCTACCCCTGCAACAGACTGTTCCAGCTGCTACGGTCAGGCAAACGCCTCCATTGCCATGCGGTGAGAACGGAGAGGTTGAGGAGGAGTTTCTTCCCAGAGGCAATTCGGACTGTAAACGCCTATCTCATCAGGGACTAACTCTACAGAACGTTTTTCCTTCCATTATTTATTATGTAAAAGAATATGTGTGTTATGATTGTGTTTATAGTTTGTTTGGTTGTTTTGTTGTTTGTCTTTTGCACAAATGTCCGCGAGCATTGCCACTTTCATTTCACTGCACATCTCGTATGTGTATGTGACAAATAAACTTGACTTGACTTGACATACACCAAACCAATTAATCTTCATACCTGTACGTCTTTGGAGTGTGGGAGAAAACCGAAGATCTCAGAGAAAACCCACGCAGTCACGGGAAGAACGTACAAACTCCGTTCTATACATTCGGGATAATTTTCAGAATGCAGTTATCCTACAAATTTGCATGTCTTTGGAGAGTGGGAGGAAACCAGTGCACCCGGAGAAAACGCATGTGGTCACAGAGAAAAAGTACAAACTCCGTACAGACAGCACCCGTAGTCAAGATCGAACCCGGTTCTCTGGTGCTGTAAGGCAGCAGCACTACCGCTGCGCCTCTATACCGCCTGAATGAAATCTCCTTCTAGCTCTCTCGCCTTGCCTGAGGTACTCCATTGTCAGGCCAACACCCAGCAAAACCATGTACATGACCATGACCAGGCATGTGGAGGGTGTGGACATGCTTGTGCATCTCCATACCTATTTTTTATTTAAAATTAAAATATCATAATATTATGAATGATAAAAATCTAAAATAAAATATTACTTGCAGTTCAGGAAGATGAGGTATGCGAAGTTCGGATATCTGTTTGAAGATGTTTTGCCAGAGCAGGTGAAATAATTAATTTGGCTCCTCGTTTTCCAGCTTTTATTTCTAGTCTTGGCTCAAACTTTTCAGCTGAAAGGGGATAAATTTGGGTAGTCCTACTGGATAGAGAAGACTTGACAAACTTAAATAGCTGTATTCAGCTGAAGTGCAGTGACATCTATCTATACCACAGGAATCTTATTATTGCCGAACACTCACAACAAAATCCCTATTGATTGCTACACCAAGAAGACTGGCAACAAGAATATTTATTCCACTGCTTAGAAATTTACAGCACAGAGGAAGGGCATTGTGTCCATCCATGGGGCTCCTTTTGCTTCAATGTGGAAAAGTTTTCAACATGCAGAAGCTGATCTCGAACTTGTGAAATCCAACAGATGGGTGCAGAGTTAACCGTAAACAAGTTGGACTCCACTTAAGTCAGCTGCGTCCATCACAATGAATCACTGGCCAGAGTCGATAGAAGATCACATCCCTGTGCTGTTAAGTCACACAGCACTGAATGAATGGACCTGGGCAGCAAACACAAAGCCACAAAGCCATGATTGTAGCTGGGCGGCTGCACCTGCTCCTCCAGCCACCCCTTGCCTTGTTTGTCACGAGAGGCAGCAACGTCGTTTCCTGGCTCCACATTGACAGGCCACACAACAAAAGAGAAAACAAGAATGACACAGGAGCACGGCTGTTTTCTTAGGAAGAGTTACAAGAAGAGACAATGCCTGACAGAGGAACGAACCTTCATACAACATGGGCACTTAATCTGGAGCTGCTCGGGGAGGGTGGCGTTGGGGGAGGGGTGGGGGGGGGGGGGGGGGGTAGAGGGAAGAGTGGGACAGAAAGGACAAATGAGGAAATGAAGCATTTCTCTAAATGCTCAGCTCTCTGTGTGGTATGTGTTACAGAATGCGCACAGGCACTTAACTTGTAGATTGCCCCGAGACATTGGGAAATCGGTTTAAACTTCACTGACATTCAATGTAGGAAGGAACTGCAGACGATGGTTCAAACAAAAGATAAACACAAAAAGCTGGAGTAACTCCGCGAGTCAGGCAGCATCTCTGGAGAAAAGGAATAGGTGACGTTTCTCGTCTGAATAAGGGTCTCGAACTGAAATGTCACCTAATCCTTTTTCCCCAGAGATGCTGTCTATTAATAGTAATAATAATAATACATTTTATTTATGGGCGCCTTTCAAGAGTCTCAAGGAGACCTTACAAAAATTTAGTAGGTAGAGGAAAAACATGTAAGGGGAATGAAATAAATAGTAGAGACATGACTAGTACACAAAGTAAAGACAGAATTCAATTCAAAACACAATATGAGGCAATTAATGCACAGATGAAAAGGGAGGGGCCTCTATTGACCTCTCTGTGCCATTCACAATGCAACGACAGGTCCGATGTTTCAATCTCCCAGGTAATAAATTGACACAAAAAGCACGCAATCCGCAACAAAAACTTTAGCAAATAGAGCAATGAAAGAACAGAAAATTGAAGAGTAGAAAGTAGACAAAAATGCTGGAGAAAGTCAGCGGGTGCAGCAGCATCTATGGAGCGAAGGAAATAGGCAACGTTCGGGCCGAAACCCTTCTTCAGACTTGAAGTAGAAGCTTCTTTAAGTGGCGCTCTGTGTAGTTTTGCACTTTGGAACTCAACAGTAATTAATAGATGCAAAGTAGGGTAATTTCTTACTCTGTATGAATTATAACCATTTTACAATTCTATGTGAAATGGGGAATTCTTGAAACCAACTCTTTTCAGACCTTGGTCTAGACTGTGGTCATGATCAATAATGTTTCCTCCTCTAATCCGTTCCCTCCTCCTCCTCTAAGTCAATCAATGGGATCTCGGGGTCCCAGTTCCTGAAATACTAATGGTTGAGAGACAAGAAACTGCGGATGTTGGAACCTTGCGCAAAACACAAGATGCTTTAGGAATTCAATGGGAGGTGAATGGAAGGACGACGTTTCAGGTCGGGACGCTTCTTCAGACTGATTGGAGTCGGAGGGGGAAAGCTGGAAAAGAGAGGCGTGGGCTGGACAAAGCCTGGCAGATGAAATGTTCAAGAAGGAACTGCAGATGCTGGAAAATCGAAGATGGACAAAATTGCTGGAGAAACAGCTGGTGCGGCAGCATCTATGGAGCGAAGGAAATAGGCAATGTTTCGGGCCAAAATGTTGCCTATTTCCTTCGCTCCATAGATGCTGCCTCACCCACTGAGTTTCTCCAGCAATTTTGTCTACCTGGCAGATGATAGGTGGATACAGGTGAGGGGGTGGGGGTTGATTGGCAGAGGGGCGGTGTAAGTGATAAAGGCTGAAGGTGAAATGGAGACAAAAAGGTGTCACAAACAATTAAGATGCCATGGGGAATGCTTTTTTTTTTTTTTTTTTTTATAAATAAATAAAAAAAAAAGGATAGGTAAAAAAAAGGGAAAAAAAAGGGAAAAAGAGGGGGAAAAAAAAAAAAAAAAAAAAAAAAAAAAAAAAAAAAAAAAGGAGAGAGGGGTGAAAAAGGTAATTAAGGAAGAATGGAAAAGTTTGTTTAAGTTTAAAGACATCGTTCGAGATATGTTCGTATATTTCAAAGTGTAGTATTTCATCCAATCTTTAGTCCGGGTGCTAGTCAGGTTCCTGTGCTGAACTATTCTGACCCTTTAAGTACTCAATAAAAGGAGACCATGTTCCAACGAATAATTCCTGTTTGTCCAACAGGGCAAGTCTAATTCTTTCCACGTTTAAGGTCTCCGTCATTTCTATAATCCACATTCTGATTGTGGGGGCCGTAGGGCCTTTCCAAAATTTTAGGATTAATTTTTTTCCTGTTATTAAACTGTAATCGATAAAGTTTCTTTGTGTTATTCTAAGTGTTTGATTTAATTCTAATATTCCGAGTATTATTAATTTTGAGTTTGGTTCCAGTTGTGTTTTGGTTACTTTGGATATTATACTAAAAATATTTACCCAAAAATTTTTAATTTTTGTACAGCTTGTAAACATGTGCGTTAACGTAGCTTCTGAATGTTGACATTTATCACATATAGGTGAGATATGTTGAAAAATTTTATGTAATTTTGTTTTGGCGTAATGTAACCTATGTATTACTTTAAATTGTATTAGAGAGTGTCTGGCGTTTAGTGAACACTGATGTATGTGTTGTAAACTTTCTTCCCAAGTGTCTTTCGTTATTACCTGATTTAATTCTTTTTCCCATGCTTGTCTATGTAAGTCCGTCATAGGGATGTCACTGTCTAATAAGATATTATATATAAAAGATATTATATATAAAAGATATTAATTTTTCTGTATTAGGATGCTTATTCCAACATTCGTCAAGAATCTCTGGGTTTCTATTTCGAAAGTTTTTAGAATTTGATTTAACATAATTTCTAAGTTGAAGATATCTGAAATAATCATTCCCTCGAAGTCCATAAACCTGTTGCAACTCCTGAAATGTCAAAAAAGAGCCTTCCTTGTAAAGGTGTCCCATATTTTTAATTCCATTATTCTTCCATTGTGTAAAACCCCCGTCTAAACATGAAGGCTTAAACAATGAATTATTCACGATTGGAAGAGAAAGAGATAAGTTATCTAATTTTAATGTATTTTTTAATTGTTTCCAAATTTTTATAGCACTAAATATTATAGGGTTTTCCCTGTAAATTTTCTTGTTTAATTTGGACGTAGCAAATAATATCGAACCAATGTCATAAGGCATACAATCTTCCTTTTCCATTTTTAACCAGTCTGGTTGCTGGTCTATTTCTCCCAACCAGAAGTTCATATTTTTAATATTAACTGCCCAGAAATAAAACAAAAAGTTAGGTAAAACCAAGCCTCCATTATTTTTTGATTTACACAAGTGTCTTTTGCTTATCCTATGATTCTTATAATCCCAGATAAAATCATTAACAATAGAGTCCAATTTTTTAAAGAAGTTTTTTGCCAGGTATATCGGAATCGTCTGAAAAAGGTATAATATTTGTGGTAAAAAAATCATTTTTATGGCATTAATTTTGCCAACCATTGAGATAGGTAATGTTTTCCAGTATTGGATATTCTTATGTAATTTATTCAATAATGGAGGGAAATTCGCTTTAAATAATGATGTATATATCTTAGTAACATAGATACCTAGATATTTAAATTTATCATTTACTACTTTAAATGGGAATAGTTGTATTATCTGTTTGTTATGTTCCCTTATTGGCATAATTTCACTTTTATTCCAATTTATTTTGTATCCTGAAAGTGCACCAAATTGGTTTATTAGTTTTAATAGGTTTGGGATACTAATTTCTGGTTTAGTGATGTAAATTAATACGTCATCTGCATATAAAGAAATTTTATTCACTGTGTCTTTAGTGTTATACCCATATATTTCCGGATGCCCCCTAATTCTTTCTGCAAGTGGCTCAATTGCAAGTGCAAATAGTAATGGAGATAACGGGCATCCTTGTCTACAACCTCTAGATAGACTGAATTTAGATGAAAGTCTTTGGTTGGTAAGTATTCTAGCCGTAGGATTTGTGTATAGTAGTTTTATCCATGTGCAAAATTTCTCCCCTAGCTGCATCTTTTCCATCACCGAAAATAAATAAGGCCATTCGACCTGATCAAATGCTTTTTCAGCGTCAAGTGAGATTATTGCTAAATCTTCATTAATAATTCTCTTGGTATATATAATATTAAATAATCTTCTTAGATTATAATATGAATACCGTTTCTGAATAAAACCTGTTTGGTCAGGGTGTATTAATTTATTTATCACTGTACTTAATCTACGTGCTAGTATTTTAGTTAGTATTTTCTGGTCTGTGTTCAGAAGTGCAATTGCTCTGTATGATCCCGGATCTTCCGGATCTTTGTCGGCTTTAGGAATAAGCGTTATTATAGACTCATTTAAGGTGTCTGGGAGTTTCTGTTGAGTGTAAATGTAATCATATAGTCTTTGCAAGCGTGGGTTCAGCAGATCATGAAATTTTTTGTAAAATTCTGAACCTAGACAGTCTGGCCCTATTGCCTTACCATTTTTTAGAGAGACAATAGACTCCTCAATATCCTTTATCGTAATTTCCCTTTCTAATAATTCTCTATCATTTACATCTAAACCTTTTAAATTACATTTTATTAAAAAATCTGCTATTCCTTCTGGTTGTGCTACCGTTTTAGTTGAATAAAGGTCATGATAGTATTGTAGAAATCTATCATTTATATCTTTGGGCATTTTTAATAATTCTCCTGTCTCTGTTCTAATTTTATGAATTATTTTTTCCCCTTCCATTTTTCGCAACTGGCGTGCTAATAGTTTTTGTGGCTTGTCTCCAAATTCAAACTGTAATTGTTTAGTTTTTTGGTAAAGTTTTATTACTTGTTCTGAGTACATTTTATTTAATTTATATTTCAGTACAGCAATTTTATTATGTTTTAACGTAGATGGCGTTCTCGCGTTTTCTATATCTAGTAACTTAATTTCACTTTCCAGTGCTTGTTGTTTAATCCTGTTATCTTTATTATAAAATGCTTGTGCAGAGATTAATGTACCTCGCGCATACGCTTTAAACGTCTCCCACATAAGGGAAGCAGGTGTGTCAGGGTTGTCATTAACCTCAAAAAATATTTGGATTTGTTTAGTAATATATTCCTGGCATGATCTTATGATAGGTGGATACAGGTGAGGGGGTGGGGGTTGATTGGCAGAGGGGCGGTGTAAGTGATAAAGGCTGAAGGTGAAATGGAGACAAAAAGGTGTCACAAACAATTAAGATGCCATGGGGAATGCTAATGGAATGTTTGCCTTTATATCAAGGAGTATATATTCTAACTACAGAAGGATTTGGATGCACCTTTGCAGGGCAGTGGTGAGATGATGTCTGGAATACTGTGTCTAGTTTATATGTTCATAGGATCATTAGGCCAGAATTAGGCCATTTGACCCATCGACTCTTCTCTGCCATTTGATCATGGCTGATCTATTTTTTTCTTCTCAACCCATTCTCCTGCCTTCACCCCATGACGCTTGTCACACTCACTAATCAAGATTTTTTTTTCTCACTGTATTAAAGGAAGGAATGAAGGAAGGGCAGAGAAGGTTCACCAGACTAATTCCACAGATGAAGGGGCTAATATATGAAGAAAGGTTAGTGAAGCCTGCTGGACTTTTACTCATTATAGTATGGGAGATTAAGAGGTGGTCTTATTGAGAATATAATTCCGTGAGGTAGATTTACAGGTTGGATGCTGAGAAATGTAGGGCAACACATCGGTGCTCCAGTTTCATGTAGGTTTTGTAGGGTTAAATGCTTTTGGTAAAACCGAGTGTGTTGGATGGGGTGACAGCTGGTCGGCACGGACTCGGTGGGCTGAAGGGCCTGTTTCTGCTCTGTATCTCTAAAGACTAAATTCTAAACAATGTTTCCAAAATAAGGAAATCTGGGATGAGAAGTATTGTTTCAGGATAAACTGTAAAGGGTCTGTCCCACGAGCATGCGACTCCATGCAGCAAGCGCGACCTAACGTGGTCGCTTGAGCCGTACGGCATCGCGGGGCCGGTCCCACTTCGATCGCCGGAGCCGTATGGAGTTGTGCAGGGCGGGTCCCGGCATCGCGCGGGGTCCGAAAAACTGACAATGTTCAAAAATTCTGCGCGGCAACGGCCTGCCGGCCCGCAGCCGCCTCATCTTGATGCCGCACGCAGCGTCTTGACACCGTACGTCACACGCGAACTTCCCTACGGACTTCGCTCGAACTTCACGTCACTCACTCAACCTCTGCACGACCCCCGCTTCCAGTTTGGTCGCGCTCGCCGCATGCTGGCGGGACCGGCTTTGTACGGGAATCACTCGACCTCCGGGCGGCCCCCGCTTCCGGTTTGGTCGTGCTTGCCGCATGCTCGTGGGACCGGCCCTTTAGCCATTTCAGAATTTCTTCTCCTAGAAGGTCATGAAGCCCTGGGATTCTCTGCCCGAGAGACCTGTGATGGTGAAGCCATTAAATAGATTCATGGCAAAGACTGATAGATTTTTAAGCACCAAATGGGTCAGTCAGTTTAGGGGGGGTGACAGCAAAATGGTGCCAATGCCAAGACTGAATCACCCATCATTGGATGGTAGAACACGTTCAAGGTGCTGACTGAATAGTCTTATTTCTCCTGTTCTTTTATTCTTGTACACTGATTGATTCATTCATATGCAATCTGATGATGTAATGACTCTGAAATGCCCAAATATAGCTGCAGAGGAAAGGCATGCTCATTGGAAACGAGGAAAACCAGGAATACAGGCTACATAGACACACAATGTTGGAGTAACTCAGCGGGTCAGGCAGCATCTCTGGACAAAAAGGAATAGGTGACATTTTGGGTTTGAACCCTTCTTCAGAATGAAAGATAGAGAAGGCCAGAACTAATCAGAGCCAGCAACAGATGGCCTCAGGAAGGATGGAGTCCATAATGGCCCATTTTTGGCTGGGGAAGATGTACTGACAACAGGGATACTAGGTTGCGAACAGTGGAACTAGTAGGACGACTAGGGTGGGGGAAGGGGGTAAAAGGGGGGAGGGGGGGGGTGAGGAGGTGAGGAATGCAGGAGCTACAAATAGGTTTTATTCTGAAAGGCAGCTGTTTTGAAGGGTTGCCATTTATTCAGTCTGAAGAAGGGTCCCAACTTGGGATGTCACCTATCCATGTCCTCCAGCAATGCTGTCTGACCCGTTGAGTTACAGCAGCACGGTGCTGTTTTTTTTGTTGTAAATCAGCATCTGCAGTTCCTTGTTTCGACTTCCATACTTTATTCTAACTGGCAAAAGAAAACTAATGGCCTGAGTAACCGAGATAGCACCATGCACTGGGCCCCATTCACAGGAGCGATACACAACTCTCCAGAATACCCCGTTAGGAAGAGTGACTTATTCTATTTTGTGTTTATCCTATTACTTTTTAAATTAATAATTAAATTCATGCTGTGTTCTAGCCTCAGCCAGTCTGTGACTTGGTTCCATTTTTGCAAGACTGTCTGTAAGAAAGAAGAACCAGATCTGGGCTCCAGGGCTTTCTGATGGAACAGTAACTTTATTGTCTAAACCTGCTGTGACTTGAGTCTCTGGGCTCCTACCAGCCATGCTTGTAAGTAAGGAATTTGGAGCATGTGTAGGCCTTTCAATTATTTCAGTTTGTTCATGGAGGGAGGATTCGTAGCTCATCTCACTTTCTCCAACTTTATATCCACCCAAACTCTTATAAAAGGTCCATCAACCTCAGTATTACAGTGTGGCGGTATCCATAACCTTTTAGCAGACAGACTTCTGGACTTCGGTGTCAAGTACTTCCTGATTTTGCTCCAAAATGAACACAGCTTGTCCATCATAACTATGGCTCTATATATGCTACAAAAATGAGAAAAACCTTTCTTCCTTTCAACCGTGGGTTTTCTCTGGGTGTTCTGGTTGCCTCCCACATTCCAAAGACATGCAGGCTTGTGGGTTAATTGGCTTTGGTCAAATTGTAAAATTGTCCCTAGTGTGTAGGATGGATCTACAGTACAGGGATCGCTGGCTGGCTTGGAGTTGTTGGCCCCAAAGGGCCTGTGTCTATATCTCAAAACTAAAACTAAACTAAAAGCTATATATATCTCTTCGTAATTTCAATTTTCTCAATTAAATCTTACCTCAGCCACCTAAAAAAACCCAAAGAAAGTGTGGCCTGATTCTCATGATAAAGGGAAAGAAAATGATGAAAAAGAGCGAGAAACAAAACGAGGGAAGACTGCTGACTTGTATTGCTTTAGGACCTTTTATCATCTCAGCTCATCTAAAACATTTCACCAGCAGTTGCCATCACGTTGTCGGATGCCAATTTGCACCCTAAAAGCTCCTATAAACAACAATATGATGTTTTTTAGATAAGATGTTAGAGTGATGTGAATTAGGAGGTCATGGTACAAAGAATCACTCACTTGCCACGAGATTCATAATTATATAATAATAATAATAATATTTATTTATATAGCACTTTTCAACAAAACCAGTATTTGAACCAAAGTGCTTTACAGAGATTGATTAAATTAATTGAACAGATCAATGCAATAAATCCATACAAATCAAAAAAAAAGAGAAAAAAAGAGAAAAAGAAAAAAGACACAGAAACAGTACACTATAGAAATCAACATGAAACGTCCCCCCACAGCAGAATTCACTGTGAGGGAAGGCACCAAAAATATCCAGTTCTCCCCCTCATAGTCCACCCGAGGTCGGGGCCTATATCTGGCCTCAGCCAGCCCGGTATCTTCAGGCCCTCTTGCCGTGAAGCTGGACCATCAGCGTCGGTGAACATCCATCAGCGGCCAGGGCTGAAGCGGCCGCTTCCCCCCCGAAGACTGCAACGACCAAAGTTCACAGGCCGCGCCGGCCGAACCCCCGACACTGGCGATCTCGGATCCCAGGCTCCGTGGTGCTGTCGACGGTCCCAGTGCCCCGGAGATTACCGCAAGGCGACCCGGTAAGGCATCGCCCGCTCCTCGTAGATGTCCCAGCATCTACACCGCCGTCGAAGCTGCAGTCCCCGCAGGAAACGCCGCTCCAGCGCTGCTCCCGTTCGACTAGGCCGCACAGAGAGGACGAAGATGCGGTTCGGAGAAAAACCGCATCTCCGACCAGGTAGAACTGGGGTTAAAATAGTTTCCCCCTTCCCCTCCCCCACCCACCACATAAAAGAAGTCCTCCAATAAACATTTCATACGAACAGGACTAAAAATAAAAATAAAAATAAAAAGGGTGAAAGGACGGACAGCAGGAGGAGCGGCCATACACAACGGCGCATCACCCCCGCTGTCCGCCATCTTGAATATAGATACATACAGCACCAGAAACATACCCTTCAAACATGTATTGACCATCAAACACCCATCTACACAAATCCTACACTGCATTTTATTCTTTCCACATCCCATTAACCCTCATTGCCCTCTCCTCAGATTCTACTGTGCACGTATAACTTAGGGGTACAATGGCTGATTAACCTGCCAACCTGCACAGCAGTGGGATGTGAATGGAAACCGGAGCACCAGAGGAAACCTATGCGGTCACAGGGAGAACATACAAATTCCAGAAAGACAGCACTGATTGAAGCTGGGTTGCTAAAGTTGGCAGATGGCATCTCTACCAGCTGAGTCACAGTGTTGCTACCCTCTCAAATAGGATGTTGGCTCTACATCCACTGGGGTTTAGAAGGATAAGGGGTCACCTTATTGAAACAGGATAGCACAACAGTTTAGTTTAGCTTAGTTTAGAGATACAGCACAGAAACAAGCCCTTCGGCCCACCGGATCCGCACCGACCAGCGATCCCCGCACATTAACACTATCCTACACCCACTAGGATAGCGGAGTCAGGGGATATGAGGAAAAGGCAGGAACGGGGTACTGATTGGGGATGATCGGCCATGAACACATTGAATGGCGGTGCTGGCTCG
Source organism: Leucoraja erinaceus (assembly GCF_028641065.1). NCBI lineage: Eukaryota > Metazoa > Chordata > Chondrichthyes > Rajiformes > Rajidae > Leucoraja > Leucoraja erinaceus. Next base: position 13,965,181 of record NC_073377.1, on the reverse strand, counting down.
AAGGGCCTGAATGGCCTACTCCTGCACCTATAGTCTATTGTCTATAGGGACATCGTCTTTGGAGTATGTGAGGAAATGAAGATCTCGGAGAAAACCCACGCAGGTCACGGGGAGAGCATACAAACTCCGTACAGATAGAACCCGGGTCTCCTGTGCTGCATTCGCTGTAAGGCAACAACTCCACTGCTGCTCCACGGGTGATGCTGCTGCCTTACAGCTCCTGTGACCCTTGTTCAATCCTGACCACTGTCTGTGTTTACTAAGAAAGACACAAGATATCAAAGCAACTCAGCGAGTCAGGCAGCATCGCTAGAGAACCGTCTGTATGGATTTTATACATTGTCCCTGTGACCACATGGATTTCACTGCTTTCTCCGCACAATCCAAAATCGTGCTGATTAATATTGGTGTCATTATTGGTGTGGGTTGTGGTTTATTATTGTCACGTGTGCCAAGATACAGTGACATTTGCATTCTATCAGGTATCAGGGAGTATGGAGGGAAGGCAGGAGAATGGGGCTGAGAGGGAAAGGGAGATCAGCCATGATTGAATGGTGGAGTAGACTTGATGGGACAAAAGGCCTAATTCTGCTCCTAGAACCTATGAACTAACCCAGTCAAATCATACCACACATGAGTACAACTAAGCCAAACACCTGTTCAAAAGATAGTGAAAAGGGAAAAATACTAGAGTGCAGAATGTAGTGTTACAGCAACATAGTGTTACAGTCACAGAGAAAGGTGCAAGGTCCCAAATGAGGTAGGTTGGAGCATGATGCCACGTTAAACTAATTTCCTTTGCCTGCACACAATCCATATCCCCTCCATTCCCCTGCATATCCATGTGTCCATCCAAAAGGCTCTTAAATGCCACTATTGCATGTGCCTCCACCACCACGCCCGGCAGTTCCAGGCATTCACCGCTCTCTGTGGGGAAATAAAACACTTGCCTCACACATTCACTTTAAACTTTGCCCCTCTCACGTTTAACGTCCTCCCACTCCTGTGTCTTTGTGGTCTTATCGTCTTATCTAATGAGCAGATGTATCGTTCAAAAGACACCACCACCTCCAGCAGTGAAGCAATCCCTCAGAATAGCCTGGGCATCAGGAACGATAATTGGACTCAGTTATCTGGATCGTGGCCTGAAGCCACAGTCTATTGACTCAGAGATAAGAATGCAACCAGTCACGGCTGACATGATTGCTTCAGTGAATGAATAATTGGTATTTATGTAGTATCCAGCTGTCTCAGAGTGGTTTACAGCTAATTAAATCAGGTTAAAGTATCATCACTCTATATTGCAGAAATTATAATTTCAAATGGCAGAACAGTTAATGTCTGCGCCCCAGTTGACTCAGTTGAGTCACTGAATGACTTGTTACAATTAGTTGCAGTGTATCGGAGCAATGGAGGTTTATATAAAACATAGAACAGCAGAGCACAGGAACAGGCCCTTTAGCCCACAATATCCATTCAAACACGATGCCAAGTTAAACTAGTCTCCTCTGCCTGCACGTGATCTATATCCCTCCATTCCTTGCATATCCACGTGCCTATCCAAAACCCACTTCAATGCCACTATTGTATCTGCCTCCACCACCAACCCAGGCAGCGCGTTCCCTGCCAAAAAAATTAAAAACCGGCCGCGACTAAAAATAGGTTGCCGTTTTAAAAATCGGTCATTTTTTAGTTGCCGGAGGTTGCAGGTGGTTGCCGGAGGTTGCAGGTAGTGGGAGGTAAGACCTTCCACTACATGCCACCTCCGGCAACCACCTTCAACTAGCATCGCAACCGGCTCCGACTAAAAAATTACCGATTTTTAAAACGGCAACCTATTTTTAGTCGCGGCCGGTTTTGAATTTTTTGAAATAATCGCCGGAACATAGAAGAAGCAGAAACCACTTTCGACCATTAGGGAGACTGACAAAAACCTCCAGGAACCTCACGGAAACCTTGGGTGGGGCGCACAGTCTCCAGAGGTTTTAGTTCAGGTTTCCTAAGTCGAACAGGGGCATTACGTTCCAATGAGCTGCGATAAGGGGGGGGGGGGGGGGGGGTGGAGGGGCAGCAGTAATGTAAGGCTGACCACAATGATCATAAAGGACAGTAGGGACCACAACATGTATATCCCAGCTGAGAGATATATTTGGTTAAGTCACCCCGAAGAGCCTTTCTTGAAATAGTGATATAGGATCTATTGTTCATAAATTCATAAGTTATAGTAGCAGAATTAGGCCATTTGGCCCATCAAGTCTACTCTGCCATTCAATCATGGCTGATCTATCTTTCCCTCTCAACCCCATTCTCCTGCCTTCTCCCCATAACCCCTGACACTCGTACTAATGAAGAAAGTGTAAACTTCCCCTTAAAAAAAAATTGACGGCCTCCACAGCATTCTGCGGCAATGAATTCCTCAGATTCACCACCCTCTGACTAATGAAATTCCTCCTCTTCTCAAGTCTCCTTTCTAAAGGTATGTCCTTTTATTCTGAGGCTATGGCTTCTGATCCTAGGCTCTGCAACTAATGGAAACATCCTCTCTACAACCACTCTATCCAGACGTTTCACTATTCGATGAGTTTCAATGAGGTCCTCAATGAAGTCAAACGATGCCTTGGTTTAACGCCTCGTCTCCAAAAGGTGAAACTTTCCTAACGAGATTTGACCTAAAGATAAATTTAAGAATTTAGTTTAGACATACAGTGCTGAAACACGCCCAAAAGGAGGGGATCTTATAAAAACTTACAAAATTCTTACGGCGTTGGACAGGCTAGATGCAGGAAGATTGTTCCCGATGTTGGGGAAGTCCAGAACAAGGGGTCACAGTTTAAGGATAAGGGGGAAATCTTTCAGGTCCGAGATGAGAAAAACATTTTTCACACAGAGAGTGGTGAATCTCTGGAATTCTCTGCCGCAGAGGGTAGTTGAGGCCAGTTCATTAGCTATATTTAAGAGGGAGTTAGATGTGGCCCTTGTGGCTAAAGGGATCAGGGGGTATGGATGGAAGGCAGGTACAGGATACTGAGTTGGATGATCAGCCATGATCATATTGAATGGTGGTGCAGGCTCGAAGGGCCGAATGGCCTACTCCTGCACCTATTTTCTATGTCTATGTCTAAAATGTTGAAGGAACTGCAGGCCTCTTATGCCAGGATGCCACCCTGTTGCTTTGTTCTTTAATCTACGCACTTTCCCTCTTAAAGATGTGAAACGACTGCAGTGAAACAGTGCGGGTTAGACAAAACTCTGCCCCAACTTTGGCGAACAATGTGAAAGGAACTCTTCTTCTGCCGTTCATTTTCTGCCATCCTCATTTAAGCCCTATCTGAGTGACATTATTCATTTTCTGTTAGCTGTGCCAAGTTAATAGACTCCTGCCATGAACTAACATTCACTGGAGACTCTGCTAGAATCCGAGATTCTCAACAGCTGCCGAGCAAATCGCAAGTTCGTAACATCTGTCACCTGGATCTAAACGCATTCCAGAGATGAAAGTTCATTTAAATCACAAGCGAAGCTCCTTAGTCGCCAATAATACCACTTTAATGAAAAAAAGTATTGCGTGCTGTTTGAAAAACTCAGATCAAAAGGTAGGCAAACTCAAATTGGAAAGCTTCCCCCGTCTAAGGGTAAACTGACTCCAAAATGCTCGTCCGTTCTTATCTGTGTCTTTCACCCACACACATACCCCCTTTTCAAAGTGACTTGGCCAAGCACTGGCTTGTTTTGATAGGCAAAGTCTATCTGATTCCATTCCTCACTCACTTGCTAACAGCAGTTTGGCTGCATCTACAATTGTTGATTTGGCTTCTTAAGCAATGACATAAAATATATTGCAGTTGTTTCCATGAAGAATTGACAGAATCGCTCTGACTGAGTGAACTGGGGCACCAGATCGATTGTTGAATAAGTGTTGCCAAACACACAATAAATCTCCTCACCCACCCCCACATGCCAAACTCATGAGATCAGGGCAGCTGGTCTCTCAAGGACAATGGGCAGAATAGATGATTTCCTGCAGTGCGTTCAAGCTATATCAATGCTGTTTCCATGAAGAATAGCAGGCTTTTTTTTTTAATACATTCTCATGATGTGGCATTTGCCAGCATTTGGCAGCATGTGGCATTTGCCAGGAAGCGAGCGGGCAAGATCATCTCTGACCCCTCTCACCCTGGCCACAAACTCTTTGAATCACTTCCCTCTGGAAGGCGACTCCTGACTGGCCACAACCAGACACAAAAACAGTTTTTATCCACGAGTAGTTGCTCTACTCAACAGCCAAAAATCTGTAGCCTTCCTTTGATCTGGTATTTTATTGGTTCACATGCTTGATCAATGGTGTTTTATCATTAATGTTTTATTATTATTAATGTTTAGAGTTTGAGTCATTCGTAACTGTCACTGTATGTCATGATGTTACGTGGGCGGAGCACCAAGGCAAATTCCTTGTATGTGAATACTTGGCCAATAAGCTTACTTACTTACTTACTTATTTAATGCCCATCCCAAACTAACCACTGAATTGAGAGCCAGTTGGGGGTGAAATAACAGGAGCTCGAAAGCCAAAACTTAAGAACAGCTACTTCCCCAGAGCTATGAGAGTCCAGAACCAGCAAACAGGCAGAGTGGTGCAGCTGGTCGAGGGCTGCCAGAGATCCGGGTTCGATCCTGACTTTAGTTTAGTTTAGACCGAAGATAGACAAAAAAAAGCTGGAGTAACTCAGCGGGACAGACAGCATCTCTGGAGAGAAGGAATAATAACCATATAACCATATAACAATTACAGCACGGAAACAGGCCATCTCGGCCCTACAAGTCCGTGCCGAACAATTTTTTTTTCCCCTTAGTCCCACCTGCCTGCACTCATACCATAACCCTCCATTCCCTTCTCATCCATATGCCTATCCAATTTATTTTTAAATGATACCAATGAACCTGCCTCCACTACTTCCACTGGAAGCTCATTCCACACCGCTACTACTCTCTGAGTAAAGATGTTCCCCCTCATATTACCCCTAAACTTCTGTCCCTTAATTCTGAAGTCATGTCCTCTTGTTTGAATCTTCCCTATTCTCAAAGGGAAAAGCTTGTCCACATCAACTCTGTCTATCCCTCTCATCATTTTAAAGACCTCTATCAGGTCCCCCCTTAACCTTCTGCGCTCCAGAGAATAAAGACCTAACTTATTCAACCTATCTCTGTAACTTAGTTGTTGAAACCCAGGCAACATTCGAGTAAATCTCCTCTGTACTCTCTCTATTTTGTTGACATCCTTCCTATAATTGGGCGACCAAAATTGTACACCATACTCCAGATTTGGTCTCACCAATGCCTTGTACAATTTTAACATTACATCCCAGCTTCTATACTCAATGCTCTGATTTATAAAGGCTAGCATACCAAAAGCTTTCTTTACCACCCTATCTATATGAGATTCCACCTTCAAGGAACTATGCACGGTTATACCCAGATCCCTCTGTTCAACTGTATTCTTCAATTCCCTACCATTTACCATGTACGTCCTATTTTGATTTGTCCTGCCAAGGTGTAGCACCTCACATTTATCAGCATTAAACTCCATCTGCCATCTTACAGCCCATTTTTCCAAATGGCCTAAATCACTCTGTAGACTTTGGAAATCCTCTTCATTATCCACAACACCCCCTATCTTGGTATCATCTGCATACTTACTAATCCAATTTACCACACCTTCATCCAGATCATTGATGTACATGACAAACAACAAAGGACCCAACACAGATCCCTGAGGCACCCCACTAGTCACCTGCCTCCAACCCGATAAACAGCCATCCACCATTACCCTCTGACTTCTCCCATTCAGCCACTGTTGAATCCATCTTGCTATTCCTGCATTTATACCCAACAGTTGAACCTTCTTAACCAACCTTCCATGAGGAACCTTGTCAAAGGCCTTACTAAAGTCCATATAGACAACATCCACTGCTTTACCCTCGTCAATTTCCCTAGTAACCTCTTCAAAAAATGCAAGAAGATTAGTCAAACATGACCTTCCAGGCACAAATCCATGTTGACTGTTCCTAATCAGACCCTGTTTATCTAGATGCTTATATATATTATCTCTAAGTATCTTTTCCATTAATTTGCCCACCACTGAAGTCAAACTAACAGGTCTATAATTGCTAGGTTTACTCTTAGAACCCTTTTTAAACAATGGAACAACATGCGCAGTACGCCAATCCTCGGGGACTATTCCCGTTTCTAATGACATTTGAAATATTTCTGTCATAGCCCCGGCTATTTCTACACTAACGTCCCTCAATGTCCTAGGGAATATCCTGTCAGGACCTGGAGACTTATCCACTTTTATATTTTTCAAAGTGTCAGTACTTCTTTTACTTTGAACCTCATAGTATCCATAGCTACTCTAATAGTTTCCCTTACCTTACATAATTCAATATCCTTCTCCTTGGTGAATACCGAAGAAAAAAAATTGTTCAATATCTCCCCCATCTCTTTTGGCTCTGCAGATAGCTGTCCACTCCGTCTCTCCAATGGACCAATTTTATCCCTCGTTATCCTTTTGCTATTAATATAGCTGTAGAAACCCTTTGGATTTACTTTCACCTTACTTGCCAAAGCAACCTCATATCTTCTTTTAGCTTTTCTAATTTCTTTTTTAAGATTCTTTTTACATTCCTTATACTCCTCAAGTACTTCATTTACTTCATGCTGCCTATAATTATTGTAGATCTCCCTCTTTTTCCGAACAAGATGTCCAATTTCCCTTGAAAACCAGGGCTCTTTCCAATTTTTACTGTTTCCTTTCAACCGAACAGGAACATAAAGATTCTGTACTCTTAAAATTTCCCCTTTAAATGTCCTCCATTTCTCTTCTACATCTTTCCCATAAAACAAAATGTCCCAGTTCACTCCTTTTAAATCATCTCGCATCGCATCAAAGTTAGCCTTTCTCCAATCAAAAATCTCAACCCTAGGTCCAGTTCTGACCCTCTCCATAATTATATTGAAACTAATGGTATTGTGATCACTGGACCCGAAGTGCTCCCCAACGCATACCTCCGCCACCTGTCCCGTCTCATTTCCTAACAGGAGGTCCAGCACTGCCCCTCCTCTAGTAGGTACCTCTATGTATTGCTGGAAAAAACTATCCTGCACACATTTTACAAACTCCAACCCATCCAGCCCATTTACAGAATGTGTTTCCCAGTCTATGTGTGGAAAGTTGAAATCTCCCACAATCACTACCTTGTGCTTACTACTAATATCTGCTATCTCCTTACATATTTGCTCTTCCAAATCTCGTTCCCCGTTTGGCGGCCTATAATACACCCCTATAAGAGTTGCTACACCTTTCCCACTTCTCAATTCCACCCAAATAGCCTCCCTAGATGAGCCCTCCAATCTATCCTGCCAAAGCACTGCTGTAATATCTTCCCTGACTAGCAATGCAACACCTCCACCTCTTGCCCCTCCAATTCTATCACACCTGAAGCAACGAAATCCTGGAATATTTAGTTTCCAATCACAGCCCTCCTGCAACCACGTTTCACTGATCGCCACAACATCATACTTCCAGGTGTCTATCCAGACTCTAAGCTCATCCACCTTTCTTACAATGCTCCTAGCATTAAAATATGCACATTTAAGAAAACCCCATCTCTTATTCTCTGTTTATTTCCTTTTTTTTTCTTTCTCCTCTTGTGTCCGAGTGCTTCCCATTTCTGCTTCCTGCCTCCCATTCTGTCTACTACCTTTCGCTATTTGAGTCCCTCGCCCCAACCATTCTAGTTAAAGTCTCCCCTAAAGAATAATGGGTGACGTTTTGGGTCAAGACTCTTCTTCAGACTGGTTTAGTTTAGTTTAGTATACTGAGGTACAGTGAAAAGCTTTTGTTTAGTGCTAACCAGTCAGTGGAATGACAAGGTCTGAAGTCTGAAGAATTGGTTTCGACCCGAAACGTCACCTATTCCTTCCCTCCAGAGATGCTGCCTGTCCCCACTGAGTTACTCCAGCTTCCTGTGTCTGTCTTCAATTTAAAGCAGCATCTGAAGTTCCTTCCTACACAGTGGAAACCCTTTTTTGTTATTTTTAGTATGTCTAAAAGTTTGTTTTAAAGGTTTCTTAGTCTTTTTTATGTGGGGGGAATAGGGGGAAAGTAGATACCTGGTCGTAGATGCGTCTTTTCTCCAAGTCGCATCTTTGCCCCCACCCCCCCCTCGCGGCCTACCATCTGGATTGGCACGGCCTTTCCTGCCAGAGACCGGCCAGAGCTTCAGCAGCGGCGCAGCACTGGATTCCATCGCGGAACGGGCGATGCCTTACCGGGGATCACCGTGTTGGAGTTCTGGAGTGTTGGGCCTGCTGATTAACACCGTAGAGCTGTGGTTTGCAGAGCTTCGGGCGGCGCTGACTTCAACATCGCGGAGTCCTGGGATCCTTTGCCAGGGGGTCGCTAGTGTTGAATCTCCGCCCAGCTCGGCCTGTGGACTTCGGGAGCCGCGGTCTCCAGTAGGAAGCGGCCAATTCGGAAACTCCAAGCCGCTGAGTGTGTTCTTCCGTTCTGACGCTGGAGCTCCATCATCCCGGCGAGAGGGCCTGAATATTGGGCTGTTCGTAGCGGTGTCTGCGGAGGGCTCAAAGGCCCCGACCACGGGTGAACAAAGAGGAAGATGACTGAACTTTATTGCCTTCCCTCACAGTGGGAAACGTTGATTCTGCTGTGGGGGGGTTTGTTTATATTAAACTCTATCGTGTATCGTGTTCTTTTTATTCGTATGGCTGTATGGTAACTCAAATCTCACTGTACTAATTGGTGCACGTGACAATAAATGTAACTTGAACTTGAACTTAATACATGATTACAATCGAGCCATCCACAGTGTATGGATACATGATAAAGGGAATAATGTGACTAACGTTTCAAGTCAAGTCAAGTTTCTTTGTCACATACACATCCACGATGTGCAGTGAAATGTAAGTGGCAATGCCTGTGGATTGTCCAAAAACTACAGAACAGAATAGAACAGAATCAGTATTTACATATTAGGGAAAAAAAATCTTGTGCAAGATAAAGTCCGATTCAAGATAGTCTGGGGATACTTAGGTTGCTGTATGTATGGAGTTTGCATGTTCTCCTTGTGACCACGTAAGTTTCCTCCGTGCGCTCCGGTTTCAATAGACAACAGACAATCCCTCCCACATCCCAAAGGTGTGCAGATTTGTAGGTTATTTTCTGGTGTGTTTGGGAGGCGAAGCAAAAGCGGGAGAATATAGAACTAACTAGAATGGACCAGTTGGGTCCCATGTTCACACGGGAGGGCTGGTCCCCCATCGCAATATTCCACCTCTCCACCAATTCCAATATTGGTGGCCAGTAGTGGGGGGTGGGCTTTCTGGAGAGCTAGTATGGGTGTTGTTGGCTGCAGGGACTACTGGTCTCCAAAGGGCTAGTATGGACATTGTGGGCCAAATGGATTCTTGGGGTGGCAGCTCATTCCCTCAAGCCTGATGTGCTGGCAGCTCATTCACGGCTGGTGGGCTGGCAGTTGACACGACTATTCCTTGAAATTCCATTTCAAGCAGAGTGCAGGGCCACCAAATTCAGGTTCAGTTTCCTACCACTTCAAGCAGGGTGCAAGGCCACCAAATTCAAGTGCAGTTTCCAACCACTTCAAGCAGGGTGCAAGACCACCAAATTCAGGTTCAGTTTCCAACCACTTCAAGTAGGGTGCAAGGCCACCAAATTCAAGTGCAGTTTCATACCATTTCAAGGAGGGTACAAGGCCACCAAATTCAAATGCAGTTTCAAACAAATTCATGCAGGGTGCAACAACACCAGATTCAAATGCAGTTTCATACCATTTTATGCAGGGTACAAGGCCGCCACATTCAAATGCAGTTCCATACCATTTCAAGCAGGGTGAAACCACCATAAAACCACACAAAACACCACACTCACAGTTCAGTAGGCATTCAGTGTGTTCAGTTGATTCACAGCTCAGACAGAGTCATGACCTCTCCCTCCCCCATCATGCAGAGACTGAGCCACACCCACATTTCCGGGTTTTATAATCCCTCCCCCTCACACCGGAAAAGGTGTGGCCTTCATGGTGTGATTGACACGAGAGAGATTCTCAACATTTTTTAAACACTAATAACACTTTTATTTTTTATTGATGGGAAGAATCCTCTGCACCTGCTGAGCGGAGGGGGACTGAGTATGATGGCCAAAAATCACAGCCGTAAGTGGTAGCGTTTTAGCTAAAATCAATATAGTGCAAACAAGAAGTTGCCAAGTTTAGACAAACAACCATTTGCAGTGCCTTTTTATTTCAACCCCAAACCCCCAAACAACCCTTTGCAGTGCCTTTTTACTTCAACCCAAAACCCCCAAACAACCCTTTGCAGTGCCTTTTTATTTCAACCCAAACCCCCCAAAACAACCATTTGCAGTGCCTTTTTACTTCAGCCCAAAACCCCCAAACAACCATTTGCAGTGCCTTTTTATTTCAACCCAAAACCCCCAAACAACCATTTACAGTGCCTTTATACTTCAAACAAACCATATTTTCATTTTCAAACCACATTAAGGGCACTCACAGTTGAGTAGACATGTGTTCAGTGTTATTCAGAGCTCAGAGAGACGTGATCCTCTCACTTCCTCCATCTTGCAGAGACTGAGTGAGGCACACCACTTCCGGGTTTTATAGTCCCTCCCCCACCCACCAGCAGGGGCGCAGAGAGAATTGTAAAAAAACATTGATATCTCTCAGATTTTACATCGATGGGACAAATCCTTTGGTCCAGTCCGGTGGAGGGGGGCTCTGAGCGAGGTGGCCAAAAATAACGGCCGTAAGTGGCGGCGTTCTCTCGGAAATCACATCACAGTGAGTCAAAAGCGGTCAAGATCTTACTTTTAGTAATATAAATGTGAACTGGTGATTGATGGTTGGCGTGGACTCGATGGGTCTTCAGAGCCTGGAGAAGCTCAGCAAGTTAAGCAGCATCAGCAGAAGGAGAAATACTGTGCACACAACAAAAGCTTTCCACTGTACCAATAACGTGATAATAAACTAAGCTAAACTCAATGGTGCGGTTTGTGCCCTTCAATCAGAAACGTCAAATGGGTTGACTTTCTTC